>NC_138772.1:437709688-438182188 GCF_965119305.1 Pelophylax lessonae | reverse complement strand
GAACTGGCACACTCTCCTTTTGCTTGAGCAGGTCTCCTTCCACACTTCAAATTACATGAGTGTAATTTCTGACCTTGAATTGTTAAGTGTTTTTAGTAGGTTTTTTTTACATTATGACTATTACGTACCTGTTTGTGGTTTTGGGTTACCAATACCATATTTAATAATGCTTTTCAAAGATAATATGATAACATAATAATGTGGAGTACCCCATAACAGCAAATCAGATTTAAGCTTTTTTTAGTATCTGTATTGCCCGAAACTGAAATGATTGGATGTAAAGAATTACTGCTCACATTTGTCTTTTTGTATTGTTACAGTAAAAGCCCACACTTTCTTCACTGTACTGTCTCTGTATAGCAGTATAAGGGTATTTTCATCCTTCGTTTGATGAAAGACAGATTTTGCAATTGGATAATTTATACTGTTTCACATGTGTCGAGAACATGAGAACATTTCCTGGTGCTCAGAAAAACCTCCCAGAGGAACATTTTCCTGTGACACTGCAGTCATATGGAAGAGTTTGGACTTGCTCAATGATTCACATAATGTAATGGCATTTTTTATGTCATTTGGAGGCCTGTTGTTGGGAAGTGACACTCCTTGCTGCAGCAAGCAGTCAGTGAGTATATCTGTAGAGCTTCTTTGTGTAAAATAAATTTCTCTTGACATTTAGTATATGCAAGTAACTGAGAATATAGTTCATTTCATTTAGCATGCCTTTCTCCAAGCTATTGAAGTTAAAATCCCCATACTGTAATCCTGTGGTCAGTACTGAGCATAGTTAAAGTGCAGTAAAATTATAGATCCAAAAAATATACCTTTTACAAGAAAATGAAGTTCTTGAATTTTTCTTGGTAATCCTTTTAGAGACAATACATACTATTCTATACTGGGCTCCATCCATCTGCATTGACCATTTTGAAGGCTATGTATTTCAATTAATTGAGAATCCAGCAGAAAGAAGACTTTCTTGATTGGCCTTGTAATGTCACCACAGGGGGTGGCAGCTTTGATGGAGAAATCATAAAGCTATATAGTGGAGTGCTTTACTCATCATCCTCAGATGCAGGTGCAGGCCCCTTTCACTCCTTTTTTCATCACTCCCTGGGTTCCTGGACACACCCAAGGAGGAAGACTTCTTCTGCTTCCATTCCTAAGTAGCTCAGAGAGGCCACACCTGATGAGGCAAAGGTAGTTGGGCAAGTGATCTGCAGCCAGGTGAGAGGTCCTCCACGGTCAAAAACAGCGTGCAGGCAGTTGAGCCGACGCCTGTTAGCATTCAGCTTCTTTAAAAGACTCAACTACTGTGGGGTACAATTCTCCAGTTGCTTTTAGAGTATAGCACTGCAGTTTCAGTGGGTTTGCACTTCATCCTCAGGCCCTAGATCACTCCAAATGTTCAACTGTATTCCCAGAGCTATCCTGGACTTCACTGTGAGGACCACTGTTTTGGGAAAAATTGCAAGTCGATTTTTTCTGTTCTGTTTTACTTAAAGAGGAAGTAAAGTTTCCTCTGTAACTTGTACCTATAGGTAAGACTTACTGTAAATATCTCCTAAACATGCATCGTTTAGGAGATATTTATTTTTCATGCTGCCAGTGACATCACTGGCGCATGTTCATTGAAGGAATGGCCCCCGTGCCGTTCCTTCAGAGCCCTGTGCCGTGAACAGCGGCTCCTGTGCACATGCGCGGCAGTGACCTCATTGCGGCTCCGGCCAATCAGATGGCTGGAGGACGCGAACCCGTAAGGAAGACGGGTGAACATATCGACCGTGTCAGCGGTGGGCAGGGGCCACTGCGGAGGCTTTGATCTAAGGTAAGTATTTCATAATGTGCTAGTACGCGATGCATATAAGCTCATTATGTCTTTGTCTTTCAGGTTTTTATTTATTTTTATTTTTTTAGAAGGTTTACAACCTCTTTAACTAGTGATTCTTAGTTGACCTCTCTGTTGTTATATATTTTTATAGAGACTTTGCTGTGTATCCACATACTTCACTGATTCAGTCACAGATACTTTTCTATGAAGAGACAGTCTCCATGCATCTTTCACCTATCTTGTATTACTCTGCAGTGTAGGCATGTTTTTTGACATCTTGAACCTGTTTTATACCCGGTTTACACTACTCCGACTTGTCAGGCGACTTGGTCGCCTGACAAGTAGCGCTCCATTCTGTGCAATGGAGCCGTTCTAATCAGAGCGATTCAAGTTGCTCCGACTTAGAAAAAGGTTCCTGCACTACTTCTGGGCGAAGTCGGAGCGACTTGCATTGACTTCTATTATGAGAAGTTGTTTGCAAGCCGCGATGAAGTCGTGCTGCACGGAAGACTTCAAAGTCGGCGCGACTTTGAGTCGCCCCGGTGTGAACCGACTCTTATAATATTGATTCTAATTTTGCACCTGTTTAGTAAACTGCAAATTACAGTTGCTCCTAGTCTGATTAATCATACGACTACTCATGTAGTTACTGCTGAACTCTGGATAACAAAACGTTTTTTTAAATAACATGAGGCATGTGTATTCTTATTTGAATGTCCTTGTGCAAGAGCTTCCTGTAATAAAGATTGGTCACTGCTGTTCTCTTTACTTGTATAAGGTGACCAGTCTTGTGTCTGAACTAGATCGCACAAAAAGTAGTGCATGCTCTACTTTTCAAAAACGCACCACACCAAATTGCATGGTTCTGTGGTACGATGTGATCTGGTGCAAGCAAGCACGCTGCATTAGTGATCTGTAATAGGGGTACCGTTAACAATGTATTGGCACCCGCAGTAGATTGCAAGGGAAGTGTGTTTTGAATGTGGCGTGGGAAATGCGCATGCAACGCTACTTTTCCGCACCGCAATCTAGTGTTAACCAGCCCTAATAGTAGTCAATTCTCTTATTTTTATTTTTTTCCTGAAGCAAACATACATAAATAATCAAAAATTTTTTTTGCTTGTAGTGTTTTGGGTGGGTTTTGAGGTTGCATTTTTTTCTGTTCTTTTTTGACATTCTTTTATATTTGAGATTTATTTTATTAGAGTCTTGTTTTGTTAGGGTCTTTTATTTATTTATTTTTTACAAGGTTAGCTGCAGAAAAAGCAGTGCCAATCTGTTTGTGTTACCACAACAGCTGCCCTTTGTATGCAGTGAAGCACCGTAGACTATTGTGGTGCTATTTAGTCCATCAAACCTCACAATTTACTGTGCACCCAAGCACTACTCCCCTAAATACAGTTCTTTGAATAGCTGCCAAATAAACTTTTTTTTTTTCCAATAAATTTTTATTATTTTCAATTCAATTCTACAAACAACAGTAAGAAAATAATGTCTTCAACATTACAAACTCAAGTTATTCTCTCTATATCCCTGGACCCTCAATCCCTCCACCCCCCTACATTCTAATCCCTTCCCCTGTTGTGCTCTACCCCTCCATTCTATATAGTTTCACATATCCAAGTCTTTAGTCACCCCCCTGATCTTTCCATATTTCTATGTAATCTCTGGTATTTTTAAAATCTATCCATTTTCTCCATTAATTGGAGAAGCTATCTACTTGTTCTTCATCTCTGCTACACAGGTATTCCATATCATAGATATATTCAACTCTGCTGCACCACTCCCTTACAGTAGGGCCTTCTGTATCAAGCCATCTATTTGGGATTGTCCCTTTCACTGTATTTCCCAGGTTTGGAACTATTGAACGTCTATATTGCATTAGGGATCTATTTGTTCTATGAAATAAGCATGTCCAGGGCTCATCCGTAATATTTTCACCCGTGATTTTATTAAGTTGTTGTATCCTTAACCAATATTCCCGGATCTTGGGACATTCCCATCAGACATGAACCATTGTGCCCAACAACTGACAGCTCCTCCAACACAATTTTGATTTCTCTGATTGACAGTTATGTGCTTTTACGAGTGTTATATTCCATCTCGATAGGCACTTATAATTCATTCATCTCAATGGTGTTTACACCCCTGGCAGTGCAGTGTACGGCTCTCAGCACAACATTCACCTCTTCCAAACCTAATCCTATTTCTCTTTCCCAACTTTCTATACTTGGAAGTTTCTGCATACCCACCAGATCAGTTAACATCTTATATATCTGAGACAAACCATGTCTTGTTTTTATTAATGGATTACAGAGCTTTTCTACTTTGCTCAGCTCTTTTTCTGATCTGATGGGCTGAGGTAAAGTGTTTTAATTGCAAATATCTCCACTCATTTAGTGTTCTCCCTTCCCTAGTGTTAAGTTTGTTAAATGGCCTTATCTTTCCATTATGTGTTATTTCTTTTAACCCCATATTCCCTAACCAACCACCAAACTGTTTCTCAGTCCCTGGTAAAAAATATTTTTGTGCCTTCTAGTGATAGCAACGGGGAGGTGTACTCCCACTTGGCCTGCCTATATAACGCATCCCAAGTCTTATATACAACTCTCGTTATTTCATGTGTATCCTCTTGTAGTTCCCTATACTTTGGTGAAATCCAAATATTCCTATCCATTTGTGTTCAACTAGAGGTGGGCAGCCTCTATGTGCACAGACCAAAGCTGTGGAGCATGGTTCATCATTTGTAGGTAGGGCATTTTTGCCATTTATGTAAGCACTGATCATGTTATACATCAAGAGCACATGAAGGAGGTAGTAACGTGGCTAATCAGGTCTTCAGCTCTTCCTCCTTTGTCACCCAGATATAGAGAACCTAGCAGTCCACAGCAGCTGCCAAAGCACCCTATTATGTCTCCTCATCCACAGCCATTCCTGCCATTGCTCCACCAAATGTGGCTGGGGCTATTCTGCTGAATTATTTGAGCACAGCGTAAGCCACTTGCTGAAAGACAATGAATAGCAATTATTAAGCTCTGAAGTTTAGGAAGAGAATAACAGTAACCTAGAGGGAGGGGATACCAGGCAGGGAGAGCCAATTGATGTTCCTGCAGCCGCAGCATGCTGCCAACTTTTCTCCAGTGATTAGGAGGAAGGGGTTGATGGTGAGGTGACGGTCTCTGACCATACCTGAGTGGCCAATAGAGCAGATGAGGTAAGCGAGGGAGAGGCATACACCCAGCAGGCAGGCAGGATCTAATTCAGGGACAGCTTGCAAAGAAGTGGAGGGAGAAGCTGCCCTATTTCACCAGATGGCACAGCTTCACCTGTGCATAGCACTGTTGTCCCCTGGTCACCCCCAGAGATCACTTGTGTAGGCCCGTTTTCACATGTTTACGGCAGATTGCTTTGTTGTTACTCAAAGTCTCTGTCTCCAGAGTATCAAGTGTGGAAATACTATCAGCTATTTACATATCATGTGTATCAAGAGACAAAGCAGGAAGTAAAAAACAGCACAATGCTTAGTAAAAAAAATAGCACACAGTACACACCGTAACACATGTTGGCCACACATTTAACCCCTTGATTGCCCTAGATGTTAACCCCTTACCTGCGAGTGTCATTAGTACAGTGACAGTGCATATTTTTAGCACTGATCCCAAAAAAGTGTCAGTTAGGTGTCCGATTTGTCCGCCACAATATCCCAGTCCCACTATAAGTCGCTAATAACTAAAAAAAAAGAAAAAAATAATTCCATAAATATATCCCATAGTTTTTGGACGCCATAACTTTTGCGCAAACCAATCATTATACGGATTTTTTTTACCAAACATATGGAGCAGAATACAGTTGGGCCTAAATTGATGAAGAAAATAGATTTTTTACATTTTTTTTTTATTGGATGTGTTTTATAGCAGAAAGTAAAAAATACTGTTTTTGTTTTTTTTTTTGTTTTTTAAATTGTCAATTGTTTTTGTTTATAGAGCAAAAAATAAGCACAGCAGAGGTGATCAAATACCACCAAAAAAAAACTCTATTTGTGGGAAAAAAAGACATACATTTTATTTGGGTGCAGTGTTACACGACCGTGCATATGTCAGTTAAAGTAACGCAGTGCCGTATCGCAGGAAATGGCCTGATCATGAAGAGCCTCTTCTGGAAGTCAAGTGGATAATATGAACAGGCTTGAGAAAAAAAGGGAAAGGGGAGACATGATTATAACCTTTACATACATCAAGGGGGTGAATGAGATTCAGGAGGGCAGTTTTTTCAATACAAAGCCACAATCAAGAACACAGTGCATGCCCTCAAACCAGCAGGAGGATACTTCTAAACTAATCTTAGAATGTATTATTTTCCTGAAAGAGTAAAAACACTTACAAGGGTCTTGCATGTTCTTGTAATATTTCTTGCTCTGACTGCAACATATCAAACTAAAAAAATAAATGAAACATTTTTATTTATTGTAGTCAAATATGCTGTAAATTAAGTAGTGGCCAAGTACAGTATGCTACTGAATAGATGATCACTACAAGCAATGCTATATAACTTGCTTATTTCCAATTCTGCCATCTTATATGATATTGATAGCTTTAGTTTTTTTTAGTATATAACTTACAGTAGTTTTTTGCTGTATTGCTCCTTCCAACTTTCAATTATTATTGCTCCACAAACAATCTGCTAAAAATTTCTTTTGGAGTGGAAATCAATAGTTTTGAGAGGAGTAGCATATGTATATGTTGCCATTTGAGTTGCTCTAAAATGGCCTATCCCCTTTGAATGATGATTTAAATTTTGTGGGGGGTTTTTTTTGGTACTAGTCACCCAGGTCAGTACGGGGGATTGGTCACACGGTCCGTAGGCTGTCTTACAACCCGGAAATCAGGCACCATCCAGCACGCTGCAGGCTCTGCAATATATGCTCGTATATGTGCAATACAATGTAAGTGCAATACCTTTATTTTGAGCAAATAAGTCGTTTAAATCGCAACAGAGAGCACTAGATCTGTTCCTTTTTTCCTTATGTTTGGGCACGATCTGGGAAGCTGTATCCTTTGCCATAATCAATTCTTATGCGGCTTTATGCTGGAGGCTGTGGTCCTGTTCTCCATTGGAATATCATTGGATGATTGTTTATGCTGTTTGACCCTTTGAGATCGAATTGTGGAGGTGAGAGGCAGATAGTGCCAGGTGATGGGAATTTTATGAGCCCTGAAGTCACACTTGCTGCTATTTTTTCACCGGATCACCAGTGGACTGTGTCTTTTATCATCTTATCATCTTATTTTATTTTATCACCAATATAAACTCTCATCATAATGCTTATTTATTGATTGTTTGGTTTTAATATATTAATATATTTATTACCAATTGAATATATCTACATGGACTGCGCTACACTTTTTTCTACTATATTACTGTGAAGGTGTTGGATTACCCTTTTTAGTGCTAGCTGCTGGTCCTTGATTATTTATTCAGCGCTGAATCTTTTTTAACATAAATTCACCCAGGTCAGTGCCTAGACTCCCAAAGCCATTTGGTCATTACTGAAAACGAATGTTAGTTTCACCATTATTGAGGAGAAGAGAACCCAGGTTCTGAGTGTCTGATGGTGTCAGATAAAGCCTTGGATAAGAGAAAAACTATAGTGTTTAACCTCCCTGCTAGTATGATTGTTTCCGATTTTAGGTGCTGAAAGTGGTACAATAATTTTGCTAGTAATTCTTAAGGACGAGCAGCCCAAACCAACTATTTACATATGATTTTTTTTTACTGTGCGTTCTTCTTTATAACATCTCGGGTATGATAAAGTTTGAAACACAAATTCATAAATTATAATATAATAAATAACTATAAATAAGTTAAAGTGTATATATATATATATATATATATATATATATAAATATATACACATATATATATATATGTGTGTGTGTGTGTATATATATATATATATATATATATATATAAAGTACAGTAAAACTGCAGAAAAGGGCACTAAGGGGCAAACTAATGTCAATTTATTTTATTTTGTAATGTAATTCAATAGGATTACAATATATCAGTGTGTTTGTGTGTTTGTGTGTTTTACTTTTCAAATTTGCCGCCGGTTCCACCCCCCCTGCGAGCATCGCATCGCAGGAGACGGAAGCCGAGGCTCACAGCATCGGGCGGAAGATCCAGCCACCGTATGCTGCAGTGACACATCGCAGGATCCCGGGACAAGGTAAGTACCCTCTACCAGGATCCAGCGATGCTCCCTGGCGGTACCCCAAGTGTGGCTCGGGGTTACCACTAATGGCACTTAAATTCCACCCCGAGCCACACTCGAGAATACCGCCAGGGAGGTTAAAGTACATGAATATGTATAAAAAAAATCTCCCAACCCCCTCAATACATTGTTTTGGGTCCTCCCTCCAAAGGCTTTGTGCTTACTTCCTCCACAGCTGTGGCCTCCCAAGATGTCTACGGCCCAGCTGGTAAAAATTAAGATGTATGACTTTGGTGTGCAGACTCTTAATTTTTTACTTTCCAGGCAGCATACATTTTAGGATGGCTCTGTCTTCACAGGACATAAGTATGAGGCTGCTGGAGGGCAATTCCAGGTCTAGGTATTGAGGGGGCTAGGAAGGAGAGCTGGAGGAATCTTCACTAAAAAATGTATGTATACTTTAGGGTCGGATTGTTTGAAAAATTTGGATAAAAAAAAAAAAAAAAAAAATGAAAACTTTATTTACTGGAAACTCAGACCTATGCTTTCTCTGGGATAGAGTTATAAGGAAAATGTTACATCTACAATATACAGTATTACCAAAAGTATTGGGATGCCTGCCTTTTCATACACATAAACTTTAGTGGCATCCCAGTCTTAGTCCGTAGGGTTCAGTATTGAGTTGGCCCACCCTTTGCAGCTATAACAGCTTTAACTTGTTTTGTTGTGTGCTTTGGTCCAAATCATTTGTTGGAGGGGGAATTTTGGTGTAGAGTTGTATTTCAGGGGTTGGGCTTGGCTCCTTAGTTCCAGTGAAGGGAACTCTTAAGGCATCAGCAAACCAAGTCATTTTGGACAATTTCATGCTCCCAATTTTTAAGGGATGGCCCTTTCCTGTTCCAACATGACTGCGCATCAGTGCACAAACAAGGTTCAAAAATAGGGTAAAAAAAGGAAGGGTTTTTTGGGACTTTAAATGAAGCCATAACACCGTAGGGTCATGTGCCTTCATCCCTATATCTAAAATCTAATAATGAGGAAGGTTGGGACTTTAAGGCTAAGTTCACATGTAGGTGTTTTGGGGCGTTTTTCTGCTCTAGGATCAGCTCAAAAAACGCCAACAAGACAAATCCTATTAATTTCAATGGCCCCTGTTCACATCTGAGCGTTTTGAGGTTTTAAGAAAAACGCCCAACGCTCAAAAAAGTACATGAGCTTCTTTTTGGGCAGATTACAGGCTTTTTTATTTTTTTCCATTGGTTACTAGTCAACCTAAAAACGCCTGCACAAAAACGCCTGTAAAAACGCCTGTAAAACGCCTGAAAAAACGCCTACAAAACGCCTGTAAATAGCAATGCCAAGATGTGAACGTAGCCTAAATGAGGCAAGTGGCACAACACTGGTAAAATGATTGGTGCAAAATAACATATTTATTATTGGTTAATAATATATATATACACACAGGTGAACATCATGAAAAAACAAAATATAAGTATACTTTTGTGAGCTGATTTGTGTTGTAAGTTGGCATCTAAATCCATAGATCACATAAAAACTGAATAACATTTATACAAGTTTACAGAACTTTCATGTATAAAATATAAACACATAATTAAAACTGCATCAGAAGGCTTGACGTGTTTTGTGAAGTCATTTCCACTTCTTCAGGAGAAAATATGCAGGATGCATACAAAGCAGCTCTGAGTTTGATGTGTGGTACTGTGGGCGATGAGTTGGAGGAGTTTGTCCCGGCAGCTGAGGGGATGTAACCCACAGAGACCAGAGAAGTGGATAGGCGAATTTGTAAGGGAATAGTGTCCCTATGACGTGGACAATGATGATGCTAAATAGCACCTCCAAAGGTTTTCATGTAGTCCAGCATGTGCGAGCCATGATAAAAGTCTAATGTGGATGACCCAGCAAAGAAGGGAGCAAACAGAAAGTATCCTGAAACTATATAGTGTATTTGGTTACACAGGAGAATACATAGATGATTAGGTGCAAAAAACGTACTCAGTTGATAATATTTTAAAGAAACCTTTGATGAATTGTACCTTTGCGAATGTCCTTGATCTCAGTTGAAGGTGAGGTTTTGAGGCAACAACTTGCAAGTCAGGGAAAATAAACTCTTTAATGCAGACAAGAGTTTGTATTACATAACAAAGATAACCTAGTGCTGCATATTGTAGCTTCAAGCCTTTATTACAAATGCATTGTTTAGAACGAATCAATGATAAAAGAAAACAAAAAAAAAAAAAAAGCTCAAACCAAACTATAAAGCTCTTATAAATATATTTTATGCTCCATTACCATGGAAGCAAATATAAATGAAGCAACAAACTAGACAAATAAATAGATTAAGCAAAGACTCTTTTCTTTTACAAAACAAATCTGTTCAATTCATTTGGGGCAGATATTACCATTTTGTACAAAACACTTTGTGATAATGAGATGCCTTTTTTTCTGTGTGTGTTGCCCTGTAATCGATGCTGCTTCATTGAAGCTTCACCCAATGAAGACGCAAGACAGATTGTCCAAGCTCGCGGCCATTGTTAGGAGTTGATGAAGTGTACGGAGCCTTATGTTTGATAACAGAAGTAGATGGTCAGAGCCAATAAATAAAACTTTAAGTCTGATTGTTGATTGCTTCATGTGAAAAGCCTTCTATTAGCGTGAATCTTTGGTTTTGAAGGACTTGTGAACCCAAAGGCAGCTCACTGTGCTGTCACACAAACTAAGTCAGTCAGACAAGCAGCAATCTGTCCCATCTGATAAACCCAGATTTGTTGCGAGAACTCCTCTTCTCTTTAGAAATCAGCAACGTTAATTTCTTGACAGACTGTTAACTTTACATAGCTACAATGCCCTACCCTGGCAGTATATTATTAAATGCAAAACGTAACAGCGTTTTACATTACACAGATGATGAAGACATTCAGTGCTGTTCATTTAGCACAGTTAAAGACATAGCATCTAGATTTGTAAAAATGTTTTACTTTGGCTGTGCTAATTTCAATTTTAAAAGTAAACTGTAGCTTTAAACATGTAGTCTTTTTTGCGTTATATCTTATATATGACAAATGTGATATGCAAATACATTTAAATTACTTATTTGATTCATTCTCAACATATTATATTCGTATTTATTTTAAATGGGGTTATTCATGGTTGTTACTCAAAAGTTACTCATGTTGGGCTAATTAATGGTGTTACTCAAAAGGTTACTCATGTTGTCCTGTCATTGTGTTAGGCTCTATGTTAATGGAAAAGAGATTAAAGTGTTATTTTAAAGTTATTGTAAAGTAACATTTAAAAAAATAAAAAAACAAAAACAAACATGTTATACTTACCTGCTCTGTGCAGTTGCTTTTGCACAGAGTGGCCCGAGTCCTTCTTATCTCGGGTCCTTCTTCTGTGCTCCTGGACCCTCCCTTCTGTTGAGTTTCCCCACAGCAATGTCACGTACCTGGTAGGTAGAGCCCAAATGTGCGGAGGATGGCCTCTCTTACACCACTGACTCAGAGCCCCTGATAGAGTAAACAGGAGGCGCAGAGTGCAGAGTTGCACGAGTGCTGGTGGATGTGCAGGCTGCAGGACTGCTGGTAGAGTTCAAGACGGAGGCAGGTGTCCTGGGAGTAGTTGGACCAATGCACCAACTTGGAAGCCTCGGGGAATACTGTAAGATAAGCAGAGTCAGACAAACCGGGTCATACACAGAGAGGTCAGATCAGGTACAAGTGGAGAGACTGGAGAATGGTCAACGAACAGGCTGGGGTCAGTGTAGGCAGAGAACTTGAGTAATTAGAGGCAATCCGGGTCTAGATTTCAGGAACAACACAGGTAACAGGAAGCAGGACTGGCACAGAACGCTGTAGACGAGATAGCACTGATCTTGGGAGCAGATCCAGCTTAAATAGCCCTTCTGGCGCCTAAACTGTCATGAGGTGCGCCCCGCACATAAGCGTGCGCATGCGCACTCAAATTCGCATCCCGGCGCTTCCGCATTCGCCAATTAGCGCGCGCTAACGCGTTGGTGTTAGCTAAGTGCACTTCTTCCTTGGGAGATTTGAGGGGCAGGACCTTGCCTCCGGTTGGTAGCTAGTCTTCTGGCAAGACCTTCCTGACAAGCAAGCTGCTTGCTATGGGGGCACCCGAGTCAAGTCACTGTCAGCAAGCCCTGTGTCCATTCAGACATGGAGCCGTGACCCAGCCACACCCCCCTCTCTCTCCTGATTGGCTGACTGACTTTGATTGACAGCCAATCACGCCATGCTGCTGTTTCAGCCAATGGGGAGGGGAGTCCCTGGCAGCTGAGAAACTTGTGCAACATTGCTGAATAAAGATGGGCTCAGGTAAGTATTAGGGGGGCTACTGTACACAGAAGGTTTTTTATCTTAATGCATAGAATGCATTAGGATAAAAAAAAAACCTTCTGCCTTTACAGTCCCTTTAAACCATTTTTTCTTTATTGTCCATTGAGGGACACAAAGATTTAGTAATTTTTGGACATGCAGGTTATACTGCTGCCTTTAGGGGGTTAGGAAACATCAAAAACCCTTTAAAACCCTGCAATCTTCATGCTTCAATATTTTGCTTGTGTCTTCGGAAGTTGCCCACCTTTTTCTTAGCTGAGAAAAGCTTTACATATAATTTTTGTAGCTTTATTATTATTATTATTATTATTTTTTTTTCTTGATGTTTTTGTTTTCTTGACATTTGTATATTCAATTAGGACTTCAAGAAATTCTGCTTGAGCACCTATATAGATTAAGGCCCGTACACACGTACCGATTGTCGGCCGTAAATATTCGGCCAACGTCCGATCGGCCGATTGTCGGCTTGTTAGTATGATGCTTCCGACAACCGACTGCGACTTTTCAGCCAAACAAAATCTGGTCTGCATGCTATAAAATTTTTGTTGGCCAACACCAGAACGGCCGATTGTTCATCAGTCAGTACAGATTTCGGTCGACAAAAGCCAGATGAGCAAGACTGGGCATGCTCAGAGAAGAAAAAACACACGGAAAGTTAACCATCACATGACATCACTTCTGAAGTTGGTTGTTGTTGGCCGACAAAATTCGTGTGCAGTCTTGAGCACTTTTCAACCAACACGACAGCACTGGACAAAAGACGGCCGGTCGTTCGGCCGACAATCGGTGCGTGTGTACGAGGCTTTAGTGTATCCTAAGCAACAGCTTTGAAAGCAGTGCCCAGACCCTGTTAGATTAGAAAATTGTGGGTTTAGCCTGGGCACTGAGCTCTGCATTGAGTTTCTTTCCTGTCCTATTTGTACTGTGCTAATTAGCCACTCTGACCCACTCAAGAGATGTAACACAACCTTGGGTGTCTCTCAGTAGCTGGGCTGAAGTGCTGAGAGTGACTTCACAGTTTTTATCATTGGGTGCCATTTCTGCCTTCTGCGATAATGGGGTAAGGCTAAGCGAACTGATCGCTGATGTCATCCACTAAATTAGAGTTTTGTGTACGTGCACTCTGATCTCTTTCTCCCACCCTTAAGCCTAGAGATGGCGACTTCAGGATAATGCTCTTGCTTTTGAGGCAGTTTGTGGATCAACAACTCTCTGGTCTTAATCCACTGCTCACGAACGACGTGGTCACTTCTGGCTGCCTACAAATCTGTTGCTTTGGTGTGAAAGTATGCATGACCTTGTCTCACTTTGGGCCTAGTTTGTTTTCTGATATGAAGTGCAATATGTGGAGGACAGTCCTCCTGTTATGCGAGACCCTATCCTACTCTGTTCTATTGTTGCTAGGGGTGATTACCTGGACTCTTCATAAGGGAACAACGCCTAAAACCTAAATCCTAGGACACTTTTTACTATAAGGTCATCCTCTTCTGAGTCTATAGTCCTATAGCCCTTCCGTTTGAGGCTGAGATTTTCGATATCTCCACAAGACCTCTGATATTCACTTCACATTCTGTGCACAATTAATGGAGCAAAGTACTCGCAGAGGTTATAGGCATGCTGTGGTGCCATCCACAAAATAATCTTGTTCTGACCCTACTGAAACTCCACCTTTAAGTCTGTCTGGGACCCCTATTACCATCTCCGAATCAGATTCAGAGCCCTGTGGTTCGGTTGTCATGGTTTCTTACACGAAACTAAGCTTGTGTCTCCCATTGAAGTAATGTCTTTTCAGATGTGTAGAACACATTGGTTTCATGTCTGGCATACCAAGTATAAACTTGAGGAGCATTTGATTTACTTGCCTTTTGAGGATAGCAAACTATTTTGTTCTGCACTTGATACAGTCCTGATGCCTCTGGTACTTGGGCTGTCCACTTGTCCCAGTGCAGGAGAGCTTGTGGTTTGTTTTGGCTGTACCTCTCTTTTGCGGGCTGCAAGGCAAACCAAGATCAGTTCCTACTGCTCCTTTACCTTGTAAGTACTTGACTATTCAGTATCCTCCAGTTGTTGTGGCTCCTACCCTCCCTAAGCACTATTACAGTATGTTTGCCTGAGTTTACTTTTTAACCCAGTATCACCATTGTGGAATGCTCAAGAAACCTTCCTTAAAAAGAGTCAATGTCCTAGTTCCTTGCTTCTGCTTTTGCTTGATTCTCCCAGTTAGAGAATCTGGAATATTGACAGACATTATGTCTGATTTAGAAGCCTCACTAATTATTGGAAGAGTCTGGCCAGGGTGGGAATAATGAGTTTCCCCCATCCTGAGAGGATTCTTATTATGAAGATATCTGCTTGCCTACTCCTTAAATCTATTTTTTGGGGGGCAGAAAATTTCCCAAATAGGTGGGAGATCCCTCTTTTGGTCTGTCTTTTTATTTGACCTCTGCTGGATATCATCTGGAGGTTGCTTTAACTTATCCTCTAGAAACATTGTGAACTTCTTTGATATCTGAAGGGATGATATACTCCCTACACTGGATAGCGCCGCTGAGTATTTTTTTTCTTGACCTCACACTTTTTTGTACCTGGAGTCAGGGTGTTTCTTTATGTTCACACCTTGAAGAGGAAAGGTTCTGTACATGAATGTGACTTCTTCTTTCTTGAAAGGAAGTATCCTTTGTAAATAAGTCATACATTTCCCTGAAGGGTTAGCAGCCAAGGCATTCTGATATCTTACCATAGAGAGTGCAAGTCTAGAGGCCTTTGTGATAGACACTCTGCATCTAAAATGAAGTCTTCTGTGGTAGTCTGTTAAAACTCCTTCCTCCTTCTATTTTTTTATTAAACGTATATGCTTAGTGCTTGTGCTGGAACTTGTAACCCAAGTTTATCTTCGGAGGATTCTTCCCTTACAGACCTATGTTTTATGATTCATAAGGGTTGATTTACTAAGAGCATATACACTGTTCACTTTGCAAAGGAAGTTGTACTTTGCAAGAAAATATGCCCCAGAGCTTAAGGAATGTCGTAAAGTTTCACTGTGCAAAGAACGCCAAATCACGTACAAGGAGAATTAAAAAAACAGCACTTTTGCTTGCATACGATTGGATGATGGAAATCAGCAGAGCTTTGCCTAATTAACTGAGCTCTGATGAAAATTCCCTCACAAAGTGAAATTTTACTTGCAAAGTGAACAGCCTATTTTTCTTTAGTAAATTAACCCCTTAGAATCAAATGTCAATTTTTTTTGCCCACCCTCGAAACCCCTATTGCTATGACTTGGAAAGACCTTTTTTCATGCTTCTAGTCCTGTAATCCTTGTTCACCAGTTACATTATATCTTCATCCCTGCCTACCCCCTTTTTATACAGGTGTAGTTGTTCACCCCACATTCACTCCTCAAAACTTTCAGAGTTACTACCCTCCTATTTTAAATTTTAATGTTTGCTTGATGCAACTTTGTCTAGCCTACATTAAAGTCTTGACCATTTCATATATTTAAGCTGGCCATACATGGACCAAAATTCAACCGGTTCAGCAGGAACCAGCGAAATTTCGATCCATGTTTGGCAGTTTCTCATGAACTGGCTTGTTGGAAAAATTAGCTTTGATCGGCGTGAACAGCCAATCCCCTTAGAGAAATTAATTAAAACAATCCAGTGCTCAGCCGAAGGACCTTCTCAAAATTACTTTGGCAAGCAATGATTTCCTCGATGCATTCCTCCTCAGACAGGGCGATCTTCAATGCACTGTAAAAACACACACAAGAGGATGCAAACGCCTAGTGCATTACCACCATAATCGTTTATTAAAAACACAACAACTCACGCATGTAGATAAAAATCAAGCTTTATAAATACAGGTAGGATGGGTATCCTCATCTAATGCCACACGGTGGAGAAGCTTACACGTTTCAGGGGACAGGTCCCCTTCCTCAGAGCTAACCCAATCATGCAGTGAACCACTATTTGAGTATTTGCACATCAAAGACACACCCGACTAAAGGAGCACTTGAGTGAGGCCACCCTTGACCAGTGACAGCCCCCTTACTAACTAATCCAAAAATAAATAATTATAATAATTAATAATCATAATAATGATTTAACAATCCTAGAGTATTGAGTGTGCACTCCAACCGCTCATACCTGACCATAAAAACTGGATTCCTGACTTCTGGACAATATGGTCGCCTGCGGGAGAGTCACTGTGGGATCTTACTTTGCAATGTTTGGGCTGGAGTATTATATATATATATATATATATATATATAGATATAGATATATATATATATATATATATATATATATATATATATATATAGATATATATATATACATATACATATACAGTATCTCACAAAAGTGAATACACCCCTCACATTTTTGTATATGTTTAATTATATTTTTTTATGTGACAACACCAAAGCTTCTATAACAGTGTAAATTTGCTGTCCCCTCAAAATAACTCAACACACAGTCATTAATGTCTAAACCGCTGGCAACGAAAGTGAGCACACCCCCAAATCAAAATGTTCAAATTGGGCCCAATTAGCAATTTTCCCTCCCTCGTGTCATGTGACTTGTTAGTGTTACAAGGTCTCAGGTGTGAATGGGGAGCAGGTGGTTTAAATTTGGTGTTATCGCTCTCACTCTCTCATACTGGTCACTGGAAATTCAACATGGCACCTCATGGCAAAGAACTCTCCGAGGATCTTAAAAAATAATTATTGCTCTACATAGAGATGGCCTAGGCTATAAGAAGATTGCCAAGACCCTGAAACTGAAAAGCATGGTGGCCAAGACCATACAGGGGTTTAACAGGACAGATTCCACTCAGAACCGGGCTCT
Source organism: Pelophylax lessonae (assembly GCF_965119305.1). Lineage (NCBI taxonomy): Eukaryota > Metazoa > Chordata > Amphibia > Anura > Ranidae > Pelophylax > Pelophylax lessonae. Next base: position 438,164,932 of record NC_138772.1, on the reverse strand, counting down.
CCATGGTCAACCAAAGAGGTTGAGTGCACGTGCTCAGCGTCATATCCACGTGTGCACGTGCTCAGCATGTTTGGGTTACCCCTGAGGAAGGGGGCCTGTCCACTGAAACGCACAAGCTTCTCTACCATTGGCTTTATATAAGGTATACTCGTCTTACCTGCTGGAGCTGTGTATTTGTAAAGCCTGATTTTATCTACATGTGTGAGAATAATATTGTTGCGTTTTTAATAAATCATTTTGGTGGTAATGCACTAGGCATGTGCACCCTCGTGTGTGTGTTTTTACAGCCAATCTCTTGTAGTGCTGATCAGTGTATTTTGGATGAATTCTGCTGTCAAAATTCAATGCCACAATGGTGAGAATTCCTGCAACCTCAAGTGTGTGGATGGGGTAATTGGTTCAGTTTTTTTTTTGTTCAGCCCACTGTCTGAAAGAAAAAAACGGAACTATGTATGGCCAGCTGTAGGCATATTTTAGATACCAACGTTTATCTCCTCTAATGGATGTCAGGCAGTAAAGAATCAGTAACAGTATAAACTAAATTGTGTGTAGGTGGATTTTATTAGAAGCTTGGTTTTTTAAAAAAGCTTTAGACCTCATTCACATGACCAACTGTAAACATTTTACTGATCATTGGGCAAGGAACAAACGTTTCTGCATAAATGATTAGTAAAAAAATTCAGTTCTTTTTTTCCTTTATTTTTTGTTTTTTTGTTTTTGTACCATAAATATTTTAATTTGAAAAAAATACAGAAGATGCAAAGCAATAAGGCTCAAGAATCATATATTCAAACATTGCATTATTAACAATAAGAACAGCTTAGTAACCCAGCTATGCAGTTGGTTGACAGCTTCCCCAAGAATGGCCAGAGCTTCTAGGCATGAAACAGTAGTGCAAAAATACAATACACACAGGGCAGAGTTACATTGGCATAAAACATCATAGATTGGATCTAGAGTAGTACAAAATGTAGGTCAGGTTCCCTGAGAGCTTAGAAGATATATTTTAGTCATATTTGGGTTTTAGGTCCTAAAGGAGGTGAAAACAGGAGTGAAAGGTGAGATAAAATTAGGAGAGTGGGTTGCTCCTGTTGTCTGCCAGTCATAAGGCCCATTGGTCATGCCATTTAGAATTTGTGAGATGGAAATTAACATATGAGAATTCCAGCAGTAAGTGGTTGTAAAGTATATGAATAACATCTTGTAGTTGAGGTGGTTGTCTGGTTTCCATTGTCTCGCAACAGCTAGTCTGGCAGGGTATGAGTTGCGAATGATTGCATATGATGAGGCAAGGCCTAAGTGCCTATTCCTAAGAGAGCCATGTGCGGTGTAATGCCTCGTACACACGCAACGATTATCGGCCGACCGATCGTCCGACTTTTGTCCAGAGTGGTGTTTTGTTTGTTGGAATGTGCCTAGACTGCACACGAATTTTCTCTGCCAACAAAAATCTACTTCAGAAGTGATGTCATGTGCTGGTTTACTTTCCGTGTTTTTTTTCTTCTCTGAGCATGCCCAGTCTTGCTCATCAGATTTTTGTCTGCCAAAATCTGTACTGACTGATGGAAAATCGGCCGTTGTTTTGACGGCCAACAAAAATTTTATAGCCTGCACACCAGATTTTTTTCGGCCGAAAAGTCGGAGTCGGTTGTCGGAAGCATCATACTATCAAGCCGAAAATCGGCCGATCGGACGTTGGCCGAAAATTCCCGGCCAATAATCGATGCGTGTGTACGAGGCATGAGAGTCATTGGTGTAGGAGTTACTGGTTCTGTTCTTTTTTAATGGCATATGTGTATTTGCATGTTCTCAGATGAAAATTTTTGGATATTGTGTTTCAGATCTGAACATAGCATTTGGTTTTAAATGTTTTTTTTTTTTATTACGGCTGTGTAAATGATAACATGTGAATTATGCAAAACATTTAATTAAATAAGATTAACATTTAAACATTAAAGTACTAAGCAGAAGGCACAACCTGGAAATGTGACAGGTAGCCATGGCTACCCACATCTAACATTTTTAAAACTAAAAATGAAAACACTTTTTTAATATTAAAACACATTGTAAGTTTGATTACTTATTCACACAAGAGTTAGCAGGGTTGATTTAAGAAAAGCAATTAGGCTGTTCACTTTGCAAGGGAGTTTGCACTTTGCCAGGGATTTCCCCCAAAGCTTAGTGAATGAAGGGAAGCTCTGCTAGCTTCCATCATCCATTCATGTGCAAGTAAAAATGTTTTTATTTTTCTTGCACATGATTGGGTATTCTATGCAAAGTGTAATTTCACTGCATTCGCTCTGGGGCAAAATCCCTGGCAAAATGCAGCTTCACTCGCAAAATAAACAACCTATTTTTCTTTAGTAAAAAAAAACCCCAGTACATCTTCCAAGTTAAAGTGTTAGTGAACTCGCAGCTGCTGGGGAAAAAAAAATTCCCTGCAAGGCAATATCATAATGTGCTAGTATGAATCACATACCAGCACATTATGAGAAATTTAACTTAGAAAGAAGCCTTCCAGTGCCGCCATGTCCCCGCTGAGAGGGCTGACTTCTCCTCCAGTATTCCTTCCAGGTTCGCAGCCTACGTCTACATGAGTGTCCGGGGGCGCGATGACGTCACTCCTACGTGTGAGCCACCGTTTAGGGCACGTGCTCTGAAGGTCCGGCACTGTAATCCCAACCTTCAGGGCACATGTGCCATTGATGTCACCAGCTGCATGCACACTTCATATCTCCTAAACCAGGGTTTCTCAACCAAGGTTCCTCCAGAGGATGCTAGGGGTCCCTTGAGCAATAGGCAATTTCTGCCTCACCCATATGCTCCCAATCACACCATTGTTCTATTTAGCTCTCTGTAAGGGGGTAATTCTTCCCAATGATGACAAGAGTAAGCAGAATTCTTCCCACTGACTGTCACACTCATGTGTAATGAGTTGTAGATTTTTCATTTTTTTGCAGGGGTTCCCCGAGACCAGAATTTTATTTCAAGGGTTCTTTTGTGTTGAAAAGGTTGAGAAAGGCTGTCATAAACGGTGCAAGTTTAGGAGATAAAGCAATAATCACAAACCAGGCGCTCCTGGGGTGCCTGTAGGGTGGAGGGATAGAAGTAAGCCTGTGAGGCTCCCCAGCAGTTGTTCTGCTGTAAGCCAACTAATGGCTCAGTAGAGAGATTCGCACCCAGGGCAGCCATAGGAAAAAATCCAGTCCAGAAGACAAAGCAATAATCACAAATCTGGCGCTCCTGGGGTGCCTTTAGGGTGGAGGGATAGAAGTAAGGCTGTGAGGCTCCCCAGTGGTTTTTCTGCTGCTAGCCAACAAGCATAGGAAGGGTGCTGATATGGACAAAAGTACATGAGGAAGGCAGCGTATGAACCACACCGGGATGCAATGGATAAGGAAGTCAGGTGAACATCCAGTATAGAAAGAGTTAACAGTTTATTGGTATTGATAACTGAAAAACAAAGTACATAAAATGCTTACATCCCCCTGGGCTGGAGTGGACAAGGGCACCTGGCAGCAAGCGAGGAGGTCAGTCTCCCAGGACTGCTGAGCGGTGTGTGCACAAAGCCGGAAACCAGCCGGCGCGAGGATGAAAGGACTCAGCTGTAGTTCCGTAGCGGTGACATCAGCCGGACAGGCGCCACTTGCGGGGAAATACCAGGAACTAGGGTGGAACACAAGCTATATGGTTGCCATGACTACATGTTTCACGCTGTGCGCTTTATCAAGTCATCTTGATAAAAGGTGCCCTTGTCCACTCCAGTCCAGGGAGATGTAAGCATTTTATGTACTTTGTTTTTCGGTTATCAATACCAATAAACTGTTAACCCTTTCTATACTAGATGTTCACCTGACTTCCTTATCCATTGCATCCCGGTGTGGTTCATGCACTGCCTTCCTCATGTACTTTTGTGCAAGTTTAGGAGATATTCACAGTACCTACAAGTAAGCCTTATTATAGACTTACCTGTAAGTACAAGGGATGTAACAGAGTTTACTACCACTTTAAACCTCAGGTGAGAATCAGTGAAAGGGCTCTAACTCAGGTAGATATAAAGTATCAGACTTTGTAATACAGTAGCGCCACAAGCAAGTACATTTTATTACTTCATTTAATCTGTAAATCCTCATCTTGTTTTATTAGTGGTTGAGTATAGCTTTGGTACTGCACTCTGTATTGTTTTTAGTTGTATGAATGCTGTGGATGAAAGGTCTTGTTGAATTAAAGACCTCACTGAAGATGTCTGATGGTTGAATTAAAAGACACTGACACAGTGCAGACTTTATTCCAGGGATAAATATGCTTGGTTTTGTGCAAATATCTTCCTTATGAAACATGAATCTTCTGCATGCCACCTAAGGCAAAGTGAAAATGTGAATATGATTATGCAAACTTTTGATGATGGATTCCCTCTAAAATCTTTTTCCGTTGCAAAAATAGCTTTTAGTTAATCATTTTTGACTAATAATTTTTTGTTTGCCTATGTATATACGTAGAGCCTCCCAGCTGTGAATATTTCAGCACTAGAAGATATAGGTCACTCAAAGGTAAGATGCAGCCTTTAATACCAAGCTGTAATATAATGAGGACATCTGTTTTCATATGGTACTTGACACACAGTACCAGAAATTTCATGTCATCCTGTCCAAACTTGTATATCATTAGGAAACTATGTTAGACTTTCTGATTGATTCTGACAAGTCCCTGACAGTTTTTGAGGTGAAACACATACATGACAAAGGGCAAACTAAGTCTGCATATGTCAGCTGGAGCCCTTGCTGGCTGACTGCTGGAGTGAACATGCTGCCATTCTCCCTTGATGGATGACCACCTCTGCCCATGTTTATGCAAATTCTTAAAGTCTTGTTTTTGTCCTTCACTCAAGAAAAATGCTCAATACTATATTTCTAAATGTACTGAGGGGCAAATGGGTGTTTTTTATAGCTTGATTGTTATGTAATTGTAGCTTTGCAAAATGATAAAGACATAGGATAAATTAAAGAAGACATTTTGATAGAAACAAAACCTTTTTTTTACGTTTTCAATATCAGAACCTTTTGGATGAGTGAAATTGTGATAAGTTATTCTGCCTGGGTTCTGTTTGTGAATAATTTTTTGATCTTGATCAAGTTCACAACCCGTGGGGTGAACTTAGTAGAAGTATGTGGGGTAGCAAATCTTGGTAATTAATTCTGGACATTTTTAGAGCTAATAAGTATACTTTTGTCAGCAAAGGGGATGGGAATCTTTCAAATGATTGGCACTGCCTTCTAGATTGTTCCTTTTTTTTTTTTTTACAAAGAACCTGTGAAGTTTTCAGCCAATAGTTTGTGATTTGCGAACTTGGCAAATGAATCATTGGTAGCAGTGAGCCCAAACCTCAGCCCTACTCTGAACCTTGCCTATTACAAATGTTACCTATGTCTCTAAAACCAATATCACCTACCTTTATGCAGAGCCTCAGATGATGAGGTTGCCTCTTGCACAGTTTCTATCCAAGCACCCATGGATATTGAGACTGGGACTGAAGGGGTGAAGGAAAGGCACAAGTGCCAAGGTGTAGACTCTGTGAGGAGCTACTTTAGAGTGCTGGTAGCTGATGAGCAGAGGTGCATCTGACAATGCACCATGAAGAAACCAAGTCCATTTGATGATGGAGTCAGGTCCCGTATCTTTTTATGTGACAGCCGAGTGGACAGTCACCAGGAGGTAAGCAGAATCAGAGTTAGGTACAGGCAGAAGTCTGCAATAATCATGCAGTGAAAACAGATTTATTAGGCAGAAGCGTAGTCAGTAGTTCAGGCTGGGATCGGTAGTAGAAGCAGACAGGGTAATCCAACAGCAAGGTAAGAGAGGAGGCTGGGTCAGTAAAAGGATCAAGGATGCATATAAGGGACTGGATCACAAGAACAAGGCTGAAGACCATACAGCAAGGAACTCATCCAGAGTTTAGGTTTAAATAGGCCACTTACAGCAATGATATATGTGGCGTCCATGTTACTTCATGTATTGTGAAACGTTCACTAAGCAAAAAGGGGTTTTTTGCATACTCATAAGATCTGAATGGAGTTCAGGCAAACCATGATTGAGTAGCATCTGCCATTAGATGAAAGATGACTCAACCCTCCCCTCACCCAGTTAGAGCTCATCTAAAGATAATATATGTCTTGAATAAACAATTTTAGGACCCTTTCAAAGGATCGGTGTCCGTTCTGGTCAGCAGGGGATCTGTGAACAAATACCCTGATGAATCAGAACAGAAGTCACTTTTGTGTTCATTCAAGTTTTCCCTCCAGCCTAGTGGACTCATGTTAGGTGTATGGGCAGGCATATGTAAATGGACATGCATTTGTTTACATACTTCTACTTGTGATCTGTCACTTTTAGGTAAAAAAAAAATGGAAAAGGACATCAACCTTTTCCATTTTAATTACTCTGACCTACATTGACTTGGGGGTTTTTCGAATGTAAAAAGCTGCACTCTGGTTTATATTAACCTGCTCATTGACTGTCACTGAGCTCTCCATTCAGATCCACCTGAAAAACTGACTTGTCATGTGAAAGGGGCCTTTCCCAGACCAAAATCAAAATCATAGTAAAGCTAAAAAAACAAATATACAATACATTCACCATCAATATATTTGTATCCTAATTATACAATTTATACACCATCTTGCATCTACATTAGTTACTTAATAATTTACACACGCACTACACATGGTGAATGTATTGTATGTATAAAAGTACAATGGTTTGTATCTATGTAATATTACTTTTCCAAGATATACAGTATATTAACTTCAGCCCACCCCTTTCAGTTATCTCATCTATTCATAAAAGTTCTTGCATTGTTTTCAAGTATGCAACATGTTTATGAGTGGGGAGAGGGTCCTGTCATTGATCCGCCTCTCCCCTATTCACAGAACTTGTTACACTAGTGAACAAAAATGCAAGGACTTTTGTCAATGAAGGAAAGGGAAGAAAAGGGTTGGCGCCCATTTTGTGTTCATTCAAGTTTTCCTCCAGCCTAGTGGACTCATGTTAGGTGTATGGGCAGGCATATGTAAATGGACATGCATTTGTTTACATACTTCTACTTGTGATCTGTCACTTTAGGACCGTTTTTTTTCAACGTTAGACCCAAAGCGATTAATCCATGCAGCAACAGAAGGTCAGCTCTGTGGGGAGGAGTAGACTTCACTGTAGAAAAGATTTCTTCAGGACCTTAGCCTGCAGGATGTGGAACATACCTCATTACACATAAGTTATGTGATATAGCTGCAGCCCAAAAAAAAAAAAAGTTAACTAAACTTAAAGTGGTTGTAAACCCTCACATATACAAAGTGAAGTGATTAGCCTCAGATGATACACAGAGACTAAACAAATCCTCCTTCATAGGTTTTGCTTGTATATCTGCTGTCTTCCCCTTTCTACACACTTTAAAAAAATGCAGATCATGTTAAAAATCATTCTTCATCTTTCAGCAGTACATAGGGGTGGGTGGGGAGACTGGACTGTCACTGTGCTAGAGCTGATTGGAGGAAAGGGACACCCCCCTCCACATAGGCAGAGGAACAAAGGAACATGCAGAGCTGTATTCTGAATAGACAAGCTCCCTGCTTATCTCCCTCCAAGCTTTCTCCCCGACACAAATTTTTGAGCTCATTTTATCTCATGTGTCTGAGAACGTGTCAGAAGTGACAGGTGACAGAGGACAACAGAAGGGTGACATAGGGTAACAGAAGAACGAAGCACAAGAAGGTGCTAAATGGCAATTAGAGGTTTGGAGAGTGATAAGTAAATACTACAGATATATGTGCTTAGCTCAAATCTCATGAATGGGGTTTACAACCACTTTAGGCCTTAAAAGCTTTAAATATACCACTGAAAGTGTTTAGTTATATTTGATAAATAAAAACAAAAAATATTGTACTTTTTGTCCTCCCAAAAATTCTCTGAGCTGATAACGAAGGCTGGCCATACACAGCCTGTTCAGCAGGAACCGGCCGAGATTCAAAACCATTAATGGGCAGTCTGAATGGACCAAGTTGAGGGATCAATCAACTTGGGTACAACCAGTTTTCTGGATTCTCTTGCTCTCTTCTGGCAGTGGGGATGGCTGTCTATGTTGATGGAGGAATCGACCCGTGGGTGCAGAAAATAAATTTGCTCTGTGCATGGATGGCGTTACTCTGATCTCTGTCAGTGCTGCATTGTTATCAGTTACACTGTTCCTAGCTCACTCAGTGGACCACAGATACCTCCACCTTAGTAATGGAGAGAAGGAGAGTGTGGAAGTTTTCTGTCCTAGGGTGACCCTATTGCTCCTTCATGTATACAGTACAGTTAGTAAACATTGTTACCTTAGGACAAGAAATGTGTTACTGGCAGGATCACCAGAAAACATATTAAAGGGAAAAAAGCTGAAAAAATAATTAAGCCATCACATACAATATATGGAGTGGTAAGCTGTAATATATTACATCTTTGTGTCTTGGTTTATATTTGCTTTAAGTCAAAACACATGATCTACTTACTAATTTTTGGCCAGTGTTTCCAAAAATTTTGAAGCCAGAGGTTCTGAATGACAGCCAGAAAATGAATAATTAATTGATATCAGCAGTGCCATCCTCTTATTTTTTCCATAACAGGTTATCTTGAACTGTCATTAATTAAAAATGCTCAAACTTACCAACCAGCCAGTGACCAACCAAATTCACCTGTCTATCAATATGCATTAAGAACAGGGGTTTAGTCTTCACAGATTTGCAAATACATACGTAAGCTACAGGCCTTGTCAAGGCACCCTGTATTCTGTAGTCCCTAACCCTGACTTCTGGATCCCAACAATGGGAGCACATGCATTTTCAAGTGGGGACAGGTGGCCTGGAACTAGCCCACCCCTCCTTAACCTTTTAGAGCCGATGTAACGCAAATATGCGGCCTCCGCTTTAGGGGGTTGTACCGAGGTGATGCCTGCAGCTAGAGGCATCACCCCGGTACCCTTGTTTAGAGCCAACACCTTAGAGCAGCTCGGCTTTCATTACAAGGAGTGGGAGGGGACACCCCCCTTCTGCTGCCTTCCGCAGCTCGCCCGGGTCTCCTGTCCCCACCGGGAGACCCGAGCGACCATAGGGCATGTCCGCCGGCTGGTCGAAGACCTGAACAATTCGGCTCTGTACGGGTCTCCGATGTAAAAACCCAGAAGCGATGTCATAACATCATTTCCAGGTACTGGAGCCTTAAAGGTGCCAGATTTAAAAAAAAAAATGACAGCATTTAAAATAGCTAAACTTGGCCGGCCTTTTGAATGCTTTTAAGTGCAGAGGAGGGATTTGGGGTCCTTTAGATCTCAGATCCCTCTATAAAGAGCATCTTTCACTGCTGTCACATGGGATGTTTTTTTTTTTTTGTAATGAATAGTGTAAAAATAAAAAAATAAAATAATTGAGAACATTTTTTTTTAAAGTGTCCCTCTGTGCTTGCACGCAGAAGCGAAGGCATGCACAAGTTGCGCCTGCATATGAAAACGGTGTTCAAACCACACATGTTAGGTATCGCCACATTCGTTAGAGCGAGAGCAATAATTCTAGCACAAGAAATCCTCTGTAACCATTAAAATTTTTTAAAGCATTGCCTATAGAGATTTTTTTTTTCATGTGTTTTAATTTTAATAAATGTTTTATTGAGGTATAAAAGCTTGCAAACATCAGTGAAATACAAGTGCAACAAAACACGTTTATACATTCAAAATGGGGAATGGCGTGAGCTAACAAACGACAACTGTCCAGCTTAACATGTGTAGGGAGTCTGCAAGGACCTGGGGTGTACACAAAGTTGCAAGAGTAAGAACAATATATGAATCTGAAAAAGGGGAAAGGGAGATGGAACCAATGTGACTAACAACAAGCGCTAGATCAATTATGTAGACCAGGTGTTCAAGAGCAGAGCCAATCCCCAAGGCGCTGTCGCACCGATAAAGGATCAACAAGAACAAAAAGGGAAAGAGGAAAGGCTCAGGGAAGCGAGAGACACCCTATGTGGAGGACAGCCATATGGTCTGGACAGGTCCTGGGTAGGGCCCATTCCCCGGGTGCTTAGCACCCAGGGACGGGAAAGTGGGAATTGGTAGTGCAAAAACCGTCCACTGATGTGAAAAGGTACTTGGGGTGCCTATAGAGATTTTAAGGTACCGAAGTTTGTCACCATTCCACGAGTCTGTGCAGTTTTAAAACATTAAATGTTAGGTATCTATTTACTCGGTGTAACATCATCTTTCACATTATATGAAAAAATTGGGCTAACTTTACTGTTTTGTTTTTCTTCTAGGCCACCAGTCCTCACTTATCCATAAAAATGCATGTGCTTCCATTTTGGAGACCCAGAAGTCAGGGTTAGGGACTACAGAAATCAGTGTGCCTTGACAGGGCCTGTAGCTTATGCATGTATTGTGCAGATTAAACCCCTGTTCTTAACGCATATTGATAGACAGGTTAATTTGGTTGATCGCTGGCTGGTTTGTAAGTTTGAGCTTGGAATTCTCCTTGTATTTGTTTGACATACGGCGCCTTTCCGGTGCTACTTGCTGCAATAGACCAGATATAGGTGGGGACAGTGGCCACTTGTTTGTATTTTGATTAATTAAAAATCTGAAAAACAGTTGCTGGGGACAGACTGAATTTGCAGACATGCAGCAAGATCATTAATAATGTCTGCAACAAAAGCCATAAACTTAGATAGCTTCCGTATTCATCACTGCACATTAAATCAGGTAGTGCTATGTATTTTTTGCCAGTGATCTACTGTCATAAAAAAAAATTAAAGAGTAGGGAGTAGAGAAAAAAAATGAAAGGAATAATAAAATAACACATGTAAAATGATGTCTTTATATTTTTGAAAGAGAACTTATTCCACTTATTCATAAAGCGTCTTTTTTTTAAATGTCTTCACAGCTCAATTTTCCAGACATTGACATTGCTTTACACCAGATTTGTCATTTTTACATTTATGGCTCTTTTTAAATTGACCAAATTCCTTTGAAATAAAAATCTGTGTGTGTTTGAAACACCCGCTTTACAGGTTGTGTTCTATTTAGCCCTTGATTGAAACGTATTGCCTCTCAGTATCTCTTAGCTATGAAAATTATAATATGGAAGAGAGATTAGAATGAAATTATCATGGCTGGAAGGCATTTACTCAGAGGTGGCAGTCACATAAACCTAGGCCCCGAGAATGATGATAATACATTAGGTTCTGCATGCCTGGTATTATTGCTGTACATTATGTATGTTTCATTTATACTATTTCGCATACACCAGCAACGTTGACAGATAGGTAATTACTCTCTGCGCCAATGAACACTTATCTGCAGCTTCCCTGTTTATTGCTGGCATGGAGCGAGCTTGTCAGTCAAGGTCACTTGTTTGTGTGTCCTCTCATATAGTTTGGTTACAATGGTTGAACTTTCATGCTTTATTTAATTATCTGATATTTTTGGTGTGTTTGCAAGCTGTTTTGCTGTAAACCAAGTCAAACAGCAGAAATTAAATGTCTGTTACAGTGTGACATCCGGCAATGAAAATATGTATTTGGAGACACAAAGAGAAATCGCAGAGGAGAAGACAGTTTGTCGTTGACATGATACTATAAAGCTATTGGGAGTCTTGGTGTGTTTGCATTGCATACTGGCATATTTATTATAATGGCAGCTGGACTGCTTAGTCCAAATCCATACATCCATTTGGGAACTTCATAGCAGGACATTGACTGAAGGTTGTGTATTTTTCTATGTTGTTCAGGTCATTCTTTAAAAGAGAGTGCATATGGATGGCTGTGAATACAGTATCCATCATCTATATTTTGTATATTATGTACTTTAAACAGGACTCTCAAATATGAACATATAAGACAATATAACTAAAAATCATAGGGCCTAATTTGGTGACCCCTCCCAAAAAAAAAAATCACCCAACGAATAAAATTCAAAGTGCTAACAATAGTTTACAAAGCCATCCACAACTCTGCCCCCAGCTACATCACTAACCTGATCTCAAAATATTTACCAAGCCGCTCTCTTCGGTCCTCCCAAGACCTCCTGCTCTCTAGCTCCCTTGTCAGCTCTTCCCATGTTTGCCTCCAAGATTTCTCCAGAGCTTCTCCCATTCTTTGGAACTCTCTACCCCAATCTGTCCGACTGTCCCCTAATCTATCCATCTTTAGACGATCCCTGAAAACCCTTCTCTTTAAAGAAGCCTACCCGGCTACCAACTAATAACACTGTTTCACTTGCTCTATCAGCTCATTCCCCCCAGCTTTTGCCTTTTGTATCAATTGACCCTCCCTTTTAGATTGTAAGCTCTAACGAGCAGGTCCCTCTGATTCCTTTTGTTCCAAATTGTAGTGTAACTGTAATGTCTGCCTTCATTTTGTTAAGCGCTGTGCAAACTGTTGGCGCTATATAAATCCTGTATAATAAAAAAAAAAAACACTTTGATTACTACTATCATGTGGCACAGTTCCTGAGCATGTACATCTTATTTTCCACCTTAATAACTTTAATAAATTAACAATAAATTATTTCAAAATGGCAAATGACCAAATATGTTATATAAGATTCAAAGTGTATTGTAAAAAAAAAAAAAAAAAAAAAAAAGGAAAAATAAAGAATGTTGCAACCTGAATATTGAATTCCCTGTCTTCACAAACATAATCCTCTTTGACTAACTTTGAACGTAAAATCAACCTATTATGTGTTTGTTTTTACTTCTTCTTTGCATGTCCTTATGGTAGTGGTAATGCCTATTCAAAACAGTGGTCAAAGGGATACATGCCCCTTTATTTTGAGATGTTAGAAAAAAATGTCCCTTACAATAGTGGTAGTTGAGAGGAAGAATGCTGCTTATATTGGTGTTAAGTGGGAGGTGTTTGCCCCTAAATTGGTAGTCAGTGGAAGGAAGACTTCTTCCTTAATGTGTATGTCTGGGAAAAAAAAAATAAAAAATACAGCTCAGCACATCTTCCAATATGTACACCTTTTTACATGTTTTTTTTTTTTTTTTTTTTTTAAAGCTGTAATAAACAAAACTAATTGTTGATCTGCCATAAATCCAGGATGCTCCTAACTTTATATTGGGGCTTAAAAACACACTGCTTTTTCTGCAATGGAATTCCAAGCAGTGTCATCAGCCCTGCCAAGTTCTACTTTGCTGGACTACAGAATACTCATATCAGTTGATTTCTTGACCTGAAAAAGAAAATCCCACCACTGTAGTGCATGGCGCTTACAAATTCTACTATTAGGTTTTCAATAGATCTTTGCCAAGTCCTCAAAAAACTGATTACATGTGTGATTTAAAGTGTAACTCCACTTTGTTGAGAAAAAAAACATTCCCCTCTGAGTGATCTCTGTACATTGCAAGGATTATAACAAACTTTAGTGTTATGATAATCCTGTGCAAATAGGAAAAAATGCTAAAAGAAAGGTATAATCCGAAGTTTGAAGCCTCCCTAAAATACTTCTCACCCAAGTGAGAAGTATAAAATTGAAATATTGATAGTAAAGGGTATGGGCGCTACTTCTAATATATATTGGTATACTTGACACTGGTATGTGATAATATATCTTATCACACTAATAACACTATAATAGATATATTATCGCATACCAGTGTCAAGTATACCAACATATATTATAACAATCTTAAAAAAATGTAATAAATACTAAAAGTGGAAAATATTCAGCACTGATTACATTCAGCAGCGCTCAATATGTGCTTGCATATTGTTAATCATATAGTCCTCATAAAGTAAATGAGTTATATATCCACAAAAGTCTTTGTTTGAAGAAAAACAGGTTTCCACTATAACATCAGTACTCCCAGTGCTCAACACTCTGATCCGGCGTTCACCTTCACCACACCATAAGTGCTCCCCTTAGGAATGGGCACTCACCAGAAATACAATGATCATGCGCCTGTAAGCATAGGTTGCTTGCACCCTTGAAAGCCAGGAACACCACTGCTACCACCAGATGACCATTGCAACCGCATATCCCTCAGGGACCGGACCGCACCAAATAAAGATGAAATAGGAGGCACAATAGTGAAATACTGTCTTGCAGTTTTTTATTAAACAAAACACACCAACACCAAAGTAGCCCCCCTAATCCAATATGCTTACATCAAATAAAAATATTCCAAGCAGTAAGAAATGATAATCAAGGCGTACTGGCCAGCTCACCGCTGCTGAAGGGTCCTCCTTCAGCTTGTCTGCGGCGAGATCCGGACTCCAGCCGTGACAACTTTGATCATCAAGGAGACAGCGTGCCTGCGTCCTGACGCGTTTCGTCGCATAGGACTTCTACTGAGGACCAAACAAACTTTGTTGTAGATTCCTTCCTTTTTATTATGCTGAAGAAATCCCTGTTTGTGGGTCTAATAGGAGTGGTTTGATAATTTTCAATCAGCTGTGCTGCAGAGCACTAATGAGGAAATCTGCTGGGTCTGCATCCCTTTAGACGTGTTCCTATTCGTAGTATCTCGTCAAAAATGACATTTTTGTTCCAGGGGATGCCTGAAATCTGACTTGTATCTTAGGCAGACTTCTGGGAAAATTGGTGAGCCAATCACACAAGCAGGAAAGTATGTTTCTGGGGTATGGTCAGTACACATTCTGTATACAGAACACCTCCAGGTTGCCATGTTGCATTGCATTTTCAGAAAATGACAGCAGCTGCAGATTGAAAAGGAAAGGTAATTTTTAATACCATTCAATTAAAATATGACTTTCGTCGCAATTGTATACACTATAATCTTTATTTGCTATTTTTTTCCCCACAAAAGTGGAGTTACCCTTTAAGTCTCTCAACATAGTACCTGTGAAATAACACTGGTTAACAAACAGAATGAAAAATAGCTGGGTATGAGCTTCAGATTCAGGTCAACCATGAGTTCAACCCGAATCAAGCTTGTTTGCAGTTCAGCAAATTAATAGCCAGATTTAGCTAGTTCCCAAGCCAGCTGAATCTCCAGCTGCTCCCAGGTAAGCTGTATTTTAATTTAATTTTTTTTTTTTTCATTTGTGCATGTCCCCTTATGGTAGTGCCCAGATACCCATGCCATTTTTTTGGCTAAAAATATCAGAAAAAAATAACAAGATTTGTCTGGTTTGCAGACATCTTGCCCTGTGTTTTGATGGCCATATTTGCATATCACCCATCCGACAGCCATCATCAGTGCACTTTTGAGTCTCCTTCTTACAGTGTTAAATTTTTCAGTGAATTTGAAAGTTGAACGTTATCAGTGAAAGACTGCTCCTTTGCATTGGTGGTCAGTAAAAAGAAGAATACAACATTTTATTGGTGGCCATTGAGAGGAAGAATGCCCCTAAATTAGTAATCAGTGGAAGAAAGCATGCGGATATCTTTGGTGGTCAGTGGAAAAAAAATGTTCAATTAAGCTGGCCATAGATGAGTCAACCATGATATGAATATTTTTTTTTTTTTTGATTAGCCAGTGGAAAAAAGTGAGTGGATTCCTCTATACACATGGTGGATAGAGGGACTCTGCTATCAGACTACATGCAGCATCTGCAGCTGGATGATTGAGAAAATCCTACCAAGAAGCCTGTTCAGCAGAAGTTGATCTAACAATCTGACTTCTGTCATGCAGGCACACATGGATCCAAATTAGGGTGGCCCTTGCTGAACTGGCTGAATGTCTACCCATTTATGGCCAGCTTTACATTGGTGGTCAAGAGGAATAGGAATTCTCCCTTACACTCGTGGATAGTGGGAAGAAGAATACCCCCTTATATTGGTGGGCAGTGAAGATAGAAAAGCTACCTTTCATTAATAGATAGTAGGAATAAGGATATGCCTTACATTATTGGCCAGTAGTAAGGATGTCTACTTACATTGATGGCCAGTAGGAAGAAGAATGCTCCATTAGATTGGTGGTCACTCAAAGTAGGATGCAGGATAAGCTTACCAATTATAATCCTAGTGAGTACAAAAACGACATATCTGTGCGAATGCTGGTCCGAAGTGTCAGCACTCATTAAAATTGGGCCCCCCCCCCCCCCAGTTTCCAGAAGATTCCATCCTCTCCTTTTATTATGTTCACATCACATGTCTTGTTTGTTCATATTACCTTCTCCTTTCATCCACATAATATACAGTACATTCCTGCTTTTCTGCATTCTCTGCCCCTGAGCTCCACTGCCAGTTCCTGTCCCTCTACCATCAGCTCCCATCCTACTCCTCCCCTACTCCACCATACGGTATCCTTCCTCCATTTTGTACATTATATACTGAAAACCACTCTTCTTTGTACTTTTCATACTGCTCAACACATCTCTCTATACACTCTACTGAATATGCCATACTGAGCACTGCAAAACTGTATGACTAAAGGATTTGTCCAACCTGGTCCCTCTACTAACCCTTTAAAATGTGTGAAAAAAAAAATGTGCACAAGCTAAAAACTGTGTAAACTCAAGCAGCAAACACAAAGTAAAAAGAAGATTCATTCGATAATAAAATTAAATAAAAAAGTGTTGCACTAATGATAAAATGGTATTATAGATATACACAAAATGTACAGTATTATAGGATAATAATAATAAATTGCTCAATATATAAAATATTCAAACCAAATACTACATCAAATTACAATATCAAAGTGCTCAAAAGATCAGTGCAAAAAAGGTCCAAAGTGCAAAAATGCAGTCTATAATCTCCTGTGCAGACACATATGGATGGGTAGATTAGCTTCTTCCCTAAGAACAGAAATACCAAAGGTACTAGAGTGCATTTTCGGATCAGCCAAATATCTGAAAAACATCTGGCTCATCTGAAAGTGCACCCTAGTACCTTTGGTATTTTCCGCTCTTAGAGAAGAAGCTAATCTACCTATGAATATGGTCTTGGTAGGAAATCACTCATAAGGGTGGATTTACTAAAGGCAAATAGACTTTGCACTCATTGTATAGTTGCACTCATTTTCCCCGGAGCTTAGTAAATGTGGTAAAGCTTCTGTTTATAATGAATACCTTATTCAGGTGCAAGAATAAAAAAAAAACAGCATTTGTGCTTGCATATGACTGGGTGATGGAAATCAGCAAAGCTTTACCTCTGGGGAAAATTAGTGCAACTGCACTTGCAGAGTGCACTGACTATTTGCCTTTAGTAAATCCACCCCATAATGTACTTGGTGGGCTTGAACTATGGACCATGCTGTCTAGAATATGAACAAAAAACTAAAAAGTTGGTTGCTGCAGCAGAATTACAGCCTCTTAAAGCCGGACTTGTGCGAATGACTGAGCTTGACCTTTACAGCTAATATTTCTATGAGTACAAGCTGGAATTCATTGTGAAGTGGAATCCATCTCTGTTGGAACTGTTTGATGTAGAGCCTGACTACCTGGTTCATACTTTAAAGGCACATGTTATCTGACATTTGTGATGAGGATCAGATATTGAAGGTGAGAGTATACCCAGAAAGGAAGGTGAAAGGTCCTATTGGAGAGCGCCTCTAAAATATAGTGTCTGCCAAGGGATCATGGACTGCATTTTTGCACTTTGGACTTTTTTTGCACTGATCTTTTGAACACTTGGATTTTGTATAGTGGTGTCATTTTTTGGTTTGAATTATTTATAGATTAAGTACTATATTAATATTGAAATTTATTGCTATAATATATTTTGTCTATATCTTTAATACCACTTTATCTTCAGCACAACACTTTTTTATTTAATTTTAAAATTGTAAAATAATAACAAAGACTGTGGGACATAGGTTTAAGGCCCCGTTCACATTGCCGCGATCCGACTTCCCGGGGCGACCTCCGAGGTCGCGGTGCGAGCAGCGCGCCGCGACCTCGGAGCGGCCGACACGGACTTCATAACATTGAAGTCTATGACGGTCGCTCCGGGTCGCCCCAAAGAAGCTCCGGACCCTTTTTCTAAGTCGGAGCGACTTGTGTCGCTCCTATTAGAATGGGTCCGCAGCTTCCCTATGGAAGGCGACCTACGACGACCTGTGAGGCGACCAGGTCGCCTCACAGGTCGCCCCAGTGTGAACGGGGACTAAATGGACACAGCAGCCATTTTTTTCAAAACAAAATTAATAACATAACAATAATATAACAATTAATCATTTCATCAATGCAACCAGGAGTGGGTCTTTGGGTGTTGTCCTTAAAGACACAATTATAACTAGAATTGCCTAAATCCTCAGCCACGCCCCACCTGGCTCAAAGACATTGCAAATTCATACACTTACTTTTTTCCCAGGGGACCTAGCTCCTGGAGGAACAACCAATAACCAAATTGAAGCACCAAATCCCAGATGCCCCTCCCACTCAGCTTTGTAACAATTGAAGTATTAAATGATTCCCAAAAAGACCACCTGACCCGATACGTAATACATCGCTACAATCCTTGACTGGAGAAACTTCCTCTACATCTGAACTTTCCAGAATGAATTCCCAGTATGCTTCCCTTGAACAACCATTGCTGCTCCGCCCTGCCAAATTCAGCCACCAATCAGGTAAGACCTACACCCCCTTATGCCTTGTGCTCACATTATTAACCCTTTTCTGACCTGCTCCTCCCTTTAGTCATGTATCACTTCCATCCTTTTGCTTTTCTCTGGGTCCCACTTACATTTTGTAAAGGAATTTATACACTGCATGGTTGCCCCATCACAATTGTACAATTGCATTGCATTGCCCTGTTTGAGCACACTTTTCCTATTCTTATAATAAAATCCAGTTTATTTGGGAAATTCCTTCCACACAGACAAATATATTTGTTACTGTTCCTTCAGTTAATTTAATTATATTATTATTATTATACGTCATTTAAAAACACAACATTTCCTCCTTGATCTTTAGGCAGGGGCGTAACTACAGGGGTTGCAGGGGTTGCAATCGCTACCGGGCCCCATGCTCCAGGGGGCCCGGTAGCAAACCAGTGGGTGAACTTCCAGGATCGCAAAGGTCACACTTGCGACCGGACCCTGGCATTGCACCACTGTGGGGAGGCCCCAAGATTGCAGGAAGGGGGCCCACTGCAGAACTTGTGAAAGAATCCTGCTGCGGGACCGTAATAAAAGGCCATGCAACGAGTGTAAAGAGCCCCAGGATTAGTGGGAAGAGCCCTGGGCTTGAAGGTAAGGGCCCCGGCCAGGGGTCTGGGGGGCCCTTCATGGTTTTTTGCATCAGGGCCCTGAAGGTTCTAGTTACGCCTCTGTCTTTAGGTGATATAAATTATACATATAATGGCTATAAACACTTATAGTGACATTAGAACAATACTAACAGCAAAATATGGAACCAAGTGCAATGAATTTTAATGTCCCTCCTCTGCTAAACACTCAGATAGTTTAATGTTTTATGTATGGTTGCTTAATTAAAATTTAACCAGTAACCAAGTGATAATCAGTATCAATAATCTTTGGATTTAATTTACACTGTTTGTTTAGGGTGACAAGCATATTAAGAAGATGTTGGTATATTCTGTCTGATTACTGTGTCAAAAGTTTAAATTGCGTAGCCTTCTTACATTTTACCTGTAGGATTTGGAGCAGATTATATTTGTCAAGAAAGATCATAGGGAAGACACTGCCTTTTTTCAGTTAATAAAATGTTAGTGCATTTTGGAAGAATATACCAAGGCTTTAATTCCCATTCACTGTAAGAGTAGTAGCGGTAGATTTTTATTACTTGATGTAAAAATGCAATCACTGGCAATGTACTAGCAACATGATGCGCATAGAAATACAAGGAAATCAATTATTTTGGGAATAACTGAAACTCTGTCCAGACTGCTGAAAGAATTTTAGACTGTTGCTTCAGTTTTTCCTTCATGACATCACCTTTATTATATTATTGGATGAAAAGCTAAAGAATACTTACCCTTCCAAAATGCACTACAATCTTTTTAACTAGCATAGTGGTTATCACTTGTGTCTTGCAGCACTAGGGTCCTTGGTTTGAATCTTGACCAGGATACTGTCTGCATTCAGTTTGCATTTTCTCCCTGTGTTTGTGTGGGTTTCCTCTAAATACTCAGGTTTCCTCCTACACTCCAAAGAAATGCTGGTAGGTTAATTCGCTCAACTGAGTGCATCCAATATGGCTGCCTCACCTCCTAACTTCGAGTCCCCAGGGAGAAAAGCACTATATAAATCCAAATAAATAAAAATATTATTACAGGTGACTGTTGCTACTGATTTACTTTAAAGTTCTTTTTATGGCTATTTTAAGGTCTAAGGTAAACTTTTGACATTTCTTCCATTGAGCCGTATGCTACCTATAGCCCCCTCATTTCCAGGCATTGTTCTAACAATATGTCTTTACAAGACAGGGTTTGGGTCCTAGTACACATGGTATCTATTGGTATGGATTTAAGGTGACTCTTTGCAAAAAAAAATAAAAAATGCGTGGAAATTTATTTTAGACCATTTGAATCTGATTTGGATTTTAAAGGGGACCCACACAAGAATAAAAATAGCCCCCCCCACAAATCCATACCAAGCCTTTATCCAGACATGCAGCCTGGCTGGCAAGAAAAGGAAGGGGTGGTGAGCATGTGGCCTCCCTCCTCCTTAACCATACCAGGCTTGGGAAGGCCCCATGTTGATAGGGACAAGGCCTCATCCCCACCTCCCTGGCCCAGTGGATGTGGGGGTCTGGGGGGTGATTGTCGGGATCTGGATGTTTTTTGTTTTTTTTTTTAAATAAGGGGCCCCAAGATATCCAGTAACCCAACGTAAATGAATATGGGCTACATAGTACCGCTCGTTACTTATTCACAAAAAAAAGGTCAACAGTAAATAAAACATTCACACTGTAGTAAAAGTAATTCCTTTATTTGAAAAAAAAAAAAAACCTACTGTAATGTAAATCCGACATCAATCACTTTGTCCAGTTATGTAGGTCCAATGCCAATCATGATGAATGCCACATCAACCTACCAACATGGGTACCTGCACCATGATGATCTTCTAAGTTTTCAGTACTGTTAACAGTTGACAGCTTCCCCGCCGGATGCTTAATGTCAACAAACCATCTAGAGACGCTGCTTAATTTTCGAGATCCTCATCAGCTTGTGTGTAGTGAGTATATTTGACCAAACTTGACCAAATTTAACCAATCAATTGGTTGTTTGGTAAGTTTGGCTGCAATGGTATGTCAGAAGATTAACACCGCATTCACACTGAAGTGGCACGACTTTGGGGGCGACCTTTGAAGTCGCGTGCAGCACGACTTCGGCAGGACTTGCACGGACTTCATAAAATGAATGTCTATGCAAGTCACTCCAGGTTGCCTTGAAGTAGTACAGGACCCTTTTTCTTGTGTCGCTCCTATTAGAACCGTTCCTGTACCACACAATGGACCGCGATGGTGCACGACTTGTCAGGCTGACCAAGTCTCCTGACAAGTTGTATTAGTGTGAATGGACTTTAAGATGTCTATAGCTTGCATAGTATACACTGTAGTCTACTCAGCTTGGGGGAGGATCCAATTCAGCTAAACAGAATAAAAATGCTCTTATAGCATATGTACTATTAGAAACTAAAATACTGTTGGAGGCTTTGCCTCCCCCCCCCAGCTTGGGCCTGGAGGATTTACCCCCTACAGGCTCCTGGGCGAGCGACGTAGTACTACGTCGTTTTGCCCAGGAGGGGCTGACTGGCGCAGTAAATGTACTTGTGGCGGTCGGCAAGCGGTTAAAAACCAAACATTGCACATAATTATATGTGAATAGTGGTTGTTATTATTATTATTATACATTTTATATGGGATTTATATAGCGCCGAAAGTTTGCGCAGCCCTTTACAACATGAGGGCAGACAGTACAGTTACAATACAATTCAATACAGGAGGAATCAGAGGGCCTTGCTTGTTAGAGCTTACGCACATATAATTATGTACAGTATGTGGCTCTCTAAAGTCAACAGGGTCTATTTAAATGGTTCAATTTTAAAGCGGTAGTATCCCGCTTTTTGACACTTTTACCTACAGGTAAGCCTATAATAAGGCTTACCTGTAGGTACAAATAATATCTTCTGACCCGGCATGGTTTAGGAGATATTTACAGTGCATGCAGCCGCTCTCGTGAGCTGCGCATGCGCTCTGAAGGTCCGGGGGGACCTTCAATTAATTTGCAGGGAGCTTGCCGGAAAATCACTCCCGCGCGCATGCGCGAAAGTGACGTCATCGCGGCTCCGGCCAATCATCGCGCCGGAGCCGTCTCTTCCGGCCAATCACCGCGCCGGAGCCGCCGAACCCGGAAGAGACGGCGAGGGATCATGGCAGCGCCCGCAGCGATGTCCGGGGGTCCGTGTCGGGGCTTCGTTCTAAGGTAAGTTACACATAATAGGCTAGTATGCGATGCATACTAGCCCATTATGCCTTTGTCTTGCAGGTTTTTTTTTTTTTTTTCAAGGGTTTACAACCGCTTTAAGCCAGAATAGGAGAACTTAATAATTACCCAACGTATTGTCACCAAAATGACCCCAAATCTGTAGGTGTATGTAGTAAAAAAAAGTGTAGTATGTAGAAAATTAAAAAAAAGGGTTCCCTTTTTATGCCAGCCAGACCATTGAGCAGGCAGCCATCCTTTTTATACAATACCAGGTTATTTCCCTCTCAACAAGGGGGTGGTTTATAAAGTATCCTTGTCCGAATGTTGTCCCAAACATTGTCCCAATGTTGTCCCAACATGCAGGGTGGGCTTTTTCCCGACCTGCATGTTTCCTAAACAGGAGGTGGCGGTAAGAGTAAAATAGAGGGCAGCATTAGTGCATTGGTACCCCTTTTCCATTCCCCCAAAAAGTCAAAAAAATGAACACAGCAAAACTATGAAAACATCTTTTAAATAGGAAAACATAAACACATACCTGCTTTTAAAATTTATTTTATTAAAAGAGTGTTATAGTCACATCATACGCATTCATTTTAAAACATCAGCATTGAAATAGTATTACAAACAATAATTATTTTTGCTGATCATCTATTTCCACAAATTTATGGATTCCCTGCATGCTTTGGAACTTCACCCCTGCTATTTAGTTTTACTTTCTAAGGACTACATACCCCATGGTACCTTGCTGTCTGCAAGCTGTGATTCCTGTACTGACTTCACCAGCAGCAACTCTATAGTTCAGAAGGCAGGCTGTGTTAAATGTGTGACACAGCTGTGCCCACTCTCAGTGCATAGTAAATACATGTCACTGAATTCGAGGAAGCAAATGTGTGGGGATCTTTACAAAGTAAGTTTACAAACTTCGAGATTGTTCATATCATTGGCAGTAGGCTAGAACTAGTTGAACTATAATGTGGAAATTAATATATATTTTACTTTTTGGCTATAGATACAATTTACTGTCACCAGAAGTAAATTCAGTGTCAATCACAGCATCTGATGGGCCTTTTTGGCCAATCAGTGGCTTAGATCTTAGTGAGCTTGCCAATCGAGGCTTTGTTTTACTCTGAAGGTCCACCCCCCTAGGAGTAGAAATGATACAAAAGTGCTCAAAAATCGAGAATTGCTACAATCCTGCAGATTGCTGCAGACAGTGTAAAAGCCCCCATATGAGGCTCTGACAGTTTCCAGGCTGCTGAACAGCCTGCCCAAATTCGATTACCATTGACATCAGTGGTGTTTGAGTTAGTTTTTTCTTTTTGCCAATTTTAGGCCTGTTTGGCCAAGCTGCTGATGAATCGAACACCGATGTGTTGGAGCAACACTAGTTATAACATCATTCTGTTTGTAGTAGATTACACACAAATATGCGGGGAAAGTTGGGTACTGCAGTTGTAAGTCTATTAGGCTTATGATACTGTAGAAGATCAAAACAGTCATATTTAACAACCACTAACATCAGAAGATTGCTGGAGACAGTGTTTCCAGCAGTCAAACTGTACACCATTACTTTGCCATGACCTTCATGCAGTAAAAGCTAATTAACACTGAATAATGTCTGTAGATCGCTGTACTTTCTATAACCTACCATAATATTTATAAAGTTGTGGCTCACACATTCTTTGAAGCAATGAAAATTTGAAACTAGGTGGATAGATTCAGGCACAGATGTTATACTATTGCAGAGTTAGGCTGGGAAAAATGCACTTAGTGTATGCCTTATGGGAGAGAAGACTTGGAAGAAAGGGGGAAGAATACATAACAATCCACGTTCCATTTATTTTAGCACATGTCAATGCTAAGACTGAAAATATGAAGAAAACAAAAAAAACTAAAAGTAATTTTAACTATATGTAATGCTAGTTAATGCTCAGATAACAAGTAATTGTGCTGCAAGTTTGAAAATGACTTGCTAAGCTATTGCTAGACTTGCAAGGCTTCACAAGTTCGTTGCACAATTGCAGCAAGTCTACATTGCATGACTGCAGATCAACTTTCATTGCAAACATTCTGCAAGTCTGCTGCAAGTTCTGGCTCAGTTATTTTGTGCAATATTCACCCCACCACAGGGGTCACTGTGGCTGAATTTTCATGCCGTAGACATGTAGAGCTCTTGCTGTAGACTCAACACTGCAACTTTGCTCTTGTAAGAGACTTGCCGTGCAAATTTGCTACAAATTGGAGAAGTGTCAACCAGAAGTTGTGCTTCTAATGCACTGCAAGTGTACAACCTGCAGGTGAAAATGTGCAGCAAGGTAACAGACTTACAATTCAACACTGCCACAAATTTGTGGCAAGTTATCTTTGCTATCTGGGTGTAACGGTTCAATTATTTGTGGTTTCAGGAAATGCACCATCCAGTCCTAGATGAATTTAAGTGGTTGTATGCTGCTGGACATTTTTTTTTCTCCTGCAAGGTAAAGTCATAATGTGCTAGTATGCATTGCATACAAGCACATTATGTGAAACTTACCTTTAACCCCTTCTCCCTGGGTGGACGTCATATGACGTCCTAAACTTTGCGGGGGTATGCCGGGATGATGCCTCTAGCTAGAGGCATCATCCCGGTACCGTGGTTTAAAGCCGACGGTCGGCTTTCCGTCGGTACCGACCGATGCGGCTCGGGAGCTGCTCGATCGTTACCCGGGGGGCGGGAGGTGACGTCCCCCCCTCCTGCCGCCTTCCGCGGCTTTTACCGGGGCTCCCGTCCCATCGGGAGCCCCGAGCACCCAGGCAGCGTGTCCGCCGGCTGGATGGAGTCCCGATCAATGCCGGAAACGACTTCGATCGGGTCTCCGATGACGTAACCCGGAGGCGGCATCCATGACGTCACTTCCGGGTTACTGTGCTGCAAAAGGCGGCAAATTTGAAAAACGGCTGTATGCAAAAACACCGTTTTCGGCGTTTTGCATACAGGGAAGTGTAGTGGAGGGGTCTAGGGTCTTTTAGACCCTCGATCCCTCCATAAAGTGTACCTGTCACTGTATATTGCTGTCACAAGGGATGTTTACATTGCTTGTGACAGCAATAAAAGTGATCAGATTTTTTTTTTAAAACTGTAATAAAGTTAAAAAAATAAATAAAATAATTTGGAAAAAAAAAATTTAGCCGCCCCCGTCACCGTTAGCTCGCGCACAAAAAAAAAAACGTATACGGAAGTCGAACCGCAAATGAAATCGCTGTTCAAACCACACATGTGAGGTATCGCCGCGATCGCCAGTGCGTGGGCAATAATTAAAAAAAAGAGCTACACTCTACCTCTAAACTGGTAACCGTTAAATAAATTTAAAGTGTCACCTATTGAGATCTCTATTGACCGTAGTTTGTCGCCATCCCATGGGGGGGCGCAATTTTAAACAGTAACATGTTGAGTATCTATTTACTCGGCGTGACATCATCTTTCACAATATACAAAAAAAATGGGCTAACTTTACTGTTTAGTATTTTTTAAATGCAGTGAAATGTGATTTTTCAAAATTTTTCCCAAAAAAATGGCGTTTTAAAGACCGCTGCGCAAATACCGCGTGACAAAAAATATTGCAATGACCGCCATTTAATTCTCCAGAGTCTTTGCTAAAAAAATATATATAATGTTTGGGGGTTCTAAGTAGTTTTCTAGGAAAAAATACTGATTTAACTTGTAAACAAAAAGTGTCCGAAATAGGCCTGGTGGGGAAGCGGTTAAACAAAGCTGTTCCAGCGGGGAGATGTCAGCACTGCAGCCGCTTCCATTTTCACCCGCCTTGCTTCCGGGTTCACGGCTCAGTCTCTGTGACTGGCTGGAGCCGCAATGACGTCACTCCCACGCATGCGCAAGACAGTCGCCGTTCACGGCACAGGGTTCAGAAGGAACGGCATGGGTGGCTGTTCCTTCATAGCACATGCGCAAGTTATGTCACTGTTTGCATATAATTTACCCCTTTTGCCAACCGCATACTGTATATATATATATATGGCGGCAGAGTGGCTCCTACAGGCAAAAGCATTGTCAGTGGGGAAGCTGATGCGTAAGTCAGATGGCTCCGATTGTGTAAACACAGCCAACCGTCCTCCCTAAAATGATCCCAGAGCTCATGTGATCCTTCTATATAGAATCACATGTCTCTATGGTCATCTCAGAAGCCACGCCCCCCCACAGTTAGAATCACTCCCCTAGGGTCACATTTAACCCCTTGATCACCTATACTGTTAACCCCTTCCCTGCCAGTGTCATTATTACAGTAACAGTGTATATTTTTAGCACTGATTACTGTAGTAATGTCACTGGTACAAATTGGCCTAAAATGTTAAACAATTTTGTTTTTTAAATTTTTTTGAGAATGTCATATAGCAGAATGTGAAAAATATTGTTTTTTTTTAAAAATTGTCGCTCTTTTTTTGTTTATAGCGCAAAAAATAAAAATCGCACAGGTGATCAAATACCACCAAAAGAAAGCTCTATTTGTGGGGGAAAAAGGACATCAATTTTATGTGGGTACAGCGTCGCACGACCATGCAATTGTCCATTAAAATAACGCAGTTCCGAATCGCAAAATAGGGCCTGGTCATTAACCACTTGCCGACCGCCGCCCGACTATATACGGCGGCGGTCAGCCCCTCACAGGCAGAGTGACGTATCGGTACGTCACTAGCCTGGGAGGGTCTGGGGAGCGAGCGCGCGCCGCCGGCGGCGCGCTCCCGCGTGGTAACGCACCCCCCCGCGCGTGTGACCAGCGGACCCGATGTCCGCCGGTCACTCTGCGATCGTCGGGGGAGAGGGAGAAAGGCAGGCAGCTTGTGTAAACAAGCTGCCTGTCAGTTCTCCCTGTGTAGAGACACTGATCATACGGATCTACTATGTAGAACCGTTGATCAGTGTAACTACACCTCAACCCACAGCCAATCACAGTTAGAATCACGCCCCTAGGGACACACACAGCCCCTCCCTCTCAAATAAAGTTAACCCCTTCACTGCCAGTGTATTTTTACAGTAACAGTGCATATATATAGCACTGATTACTGTAGAAATGTCACTGGTAACCCCAAAAGTGTCAAAAATATCAGTCAAGGGTCCGATCTGTCTGCTGCAATGTCGCAGTACCGCAAAAAAAATTGCAGATCACCGCCATTACGCGTTAAAAAAAAAAACAACAAAAATGACAAAAATCTTTCCCTTTGTTAGTAAACGCGATAACTTTTGCGCAAACCAATCAAAATACGCTTTTTGCGATTTTTTTTACCAAACATATGTAGCATAAAACAAATTGGCCGAAAATGTTAAAAAATTTTGATTTTTACTTTTTTTATTTTGGGAATTTCATATAAAAAAATGTGAAAAATATTGTTATTTTTGCAAAATTGACGCTCTTTTTTTGTTTATAGCGCGTGATCAAAAAATCGCACAGGTGATCAAATACCACCAAAAGAAAGCTCTGTTTGTGGGAAAAAAAGGACGTCAAATTCGTTTAGGTACAGCGTTGCACGACCGCGCAATTGTCCGTTAAAGTCACGCAGTGCCGAATCGCAAAATACCCTCTGGTCAGGAAGGGTGTAAAATCTTCCGGGGCTTAAGTGGTTAAGGGGCAAATCCTTCCGTTCTTAAAGTGGTTAAATATCTCCTAAACTAGCATATTTATATATAGCCTTATTATAGGCTTAGCTATAGGTAAAAGGCAGTAAAGGAAGTCTACTTCCTCTGTAAGTGTTCATATTTATGGAGAGCAGTGCAGATAGGCCCTTTGACCCCTTTGTGGTGTAGAATAGAGAAGAAGCATTTGTTTGAGGTCCCTTCTGAGTTTCTACAGATGGGCTACATGTTAAGGGCTGTTTACAAGTTGACAGCTCCTTTAAATGTAATTTCTGCACAGGCATAGCATAGCAATTTTACAGTTTATTCGCATTAATCTATGTAAGCTGTTATGTGGTTTGTAATTTAAAAATGTGTGCTGGAATGCCTTTAATTTGCCTACTGTAAATACATCAGCTTAATGTGCATAAACCAGATAAAATCTCTTCTCCATGTTTTATATTCTCCTTACCAGAGCACTGGAAAGAAAGGGTTTTGATCTCATGTAGATAGCATAGCATTAATTACCCTGACACTAATTAAACTGCATCAAACAAATACCACTGTGTTCCACAGGGGGACAACAGAAGGCAGTTTAAAATAATTACTGGAGCCTCATGCATGTGTGAAGTTTTCATTACTCTTAGGACACCAGTAAAAGGGATTTCAAATCATTATATCCCTTTTCTGATATTTGCAAGGAAGAAAAAGGTATTTTGGTTCCTCAGCTGTACAATGATGTCAAAACAGCAATTCTTGCAATTCAAGTGAATTGTGAGTTTTCTTTAAGGATGGCAAGCCTGTGAAGCAGGAACAGGTGTTCCAGTCCACATTCGGGTATGATTATGTATAAGCTTATGCTTGTCAGACCATTTCATTAGCCACCTACTGCTAGCACATATACATATACTTTGTTCTTTGTGAACCATGAAATGAAATGCATACATCTTCACTAATGCTTACTATCAATGTAATTGAGTAAAGGAGGATTATTACCTATCACTGTGGCTTCAAGCACACCCCTCCATACAGTTTTCTGTAATAAACATCTTTAGCCGATAGTAATCAAGGCATTTTGAGCTTGGCATGGTATTTAAAGAATTAAACAACGATTGCTTCCACTAGTCCTAATAAAATCATAACTCTGCGGGTTTTATATCTGTGCTTTTGACGCAAAACACTACTTTCCTTTTTGTTGTATTAATATTTGCTTTTGTTTTTATATTTATCAGCTGTGTTTTTGTCCTCTGCTATAGCTTGAAGTTAGACTTGCACAGCATAAGGTTATTTCTTGGAGAAAAATGAGAACATATACTTGTAACATTAAGCAAGAGCTTCTTTCCGGATCACTGGCCCCTATCATCGGGTTTTGTTGCCTAAAGCAGCTTTATAGTGTCTGTGAAGTAGTGGGTGTTATATTTGGCTAAAGACAAAAATCCAACTCTGGTGAATAAAAGGTAAAGGCGCTTTGGCAAGAAGCTGAAATGAAATAGGATTGGCAGCCAGAATCCATGAAAACCCCTGTTTGCAATAAAAAATAGCAGGTAGAATGTGGGAAGGCAATACACTGGAGATTTTAGCACACATAAACCCCCAGGACCTGCTAAAACAGTCTTAATTTGGTTGCATAGAAGTTAATAATTTTCATGTGGATTATTAGACTGTTGGGAGACCCACAATACTTACATGCTCTGTTCTAGGATCGTTGGATGGTCTTCCTACATCCCTGTTTACAGTATGTCTGCAACCTCATCTTATGGAGAAAATTGAGAATGTAGCAAATTGAAACTCACCACATTTTGTTAGTTTTTGTGACCTTTTATTCACTGGCAAAATGTACTTCCATGCAAAAGTTGTAAGGGTTGTCAGATATTAAAAAAGAATAAAAGTAAAAAAACTATCCCTGCAAAGAAAGCAGTTCATATTTACCCAGAGGCGTAAGTAGAACCTTCAGGGCCCTGGTGCAAGAAACCATGAAGGGCCCCCTGGACCCCTGGCCAGGGCCCTTCCCTTCAAGCCTGGGGCTCTTCCCCTGGGGGTGACCAGGGGAGCAGACAGGGGCCCAGAGACAGCAGAACACAAGTGAACTGGATAGGAGGAGTGGCGGGGGCAGCATACAGAGGAACCAATCTCCTCCATTTTCCTCCTGCAGCTACAGGAGGAAAAAGGAGGACAGTGATTTCTCTACATGCTGCCCCCACCGCCCCTCCTATCCAGGTGTACAGGGGAGCAGCACAGGCCCCCTGGAGCATGGGGCCCGGTTGAAATTGCAACCCCTGCAACCCCTGTAGTTACGCCCCTGTATTTACCTGTCCTGCTGCCTGTGCTACTGATCTTTCCTGCATTGAAAATCAATCTTGCTGAACAATGTTTAGCATTCAGCACTTCCTGGAGTGTCAGATGTTGGTGTCCCCCACTGCACTCTGTGGTTTCATCCATCTGCCTATATGTCACATCGGGACATAGCAGAAGGAGCCACACAGCACAGCTGGGGAAGTGTGCAAGATGCTAAAAATATTTCAACAAGCTTAGATCTGAGTGGACACATTTCTGTGTAATTTAGGGGAATCCTCCAGAAAACAACACATCCACCTTAAAGAGACAATGAAGGTATAAATCCATAGAAACCAGTAGAAATATTTAAAGAACATTATGTACAAATTAAAGACTCGTTCACTTTTGGAAAAACATTTTAAGTACGTGGTTCTCCCAAATGCTGAGCTATAGGGCAGCACAGTGGCTAAGTTGCTAGCACCTCTATCTAACAGCACTAGGGTTGTTGGTTTGAATCCCAACAACGGCACTACCTGCTTGGAGTTCTTCCTGTGACTGTGTGGGTTTCCTCCCACACTTCAAAGTCAAGCTGGTATGTTAATTGCCTCCCATCTAAATTGGCCTTAGTATGTGCATGGATAAATGTGAGTTAGGGACCTTATATTGTAAGCTCCTTGAGGGCAGGGACTAATGTGAATACGCAATATATATGTAAATTGGTGGCCCTATATAAGTACCAGTAATAAATAAAATAAAACAATTTAACAGGCAGAGGCTCAACACTTCCTGATAATTCTAAATTTTGCCTTCTTACCTCCCACACGTTCCAACTTGCTTCAGACTTGTTCACACAGGCTTTCACTGAGGCTTACATGGGATGACTGCTCAGAGCTCACTGCTACTCAGCTACCCTGCTGGCACAGTCATCATTTTGTACTCTGCCCATGCAGTCTGCCTACTGGGTGATTGCATCTGTTTTAGACCATAACACACCAATTCTAGGAAGGTCTCTAGCAGAATCTAGAGCAGGGGTCTCCAAACTTTCTAAACAAAGGTTCAGTTTACTGTCCTTCAGACTTGGGGGGGGGGCAGGCTGTAGGCAATGGGAGTAAAAAATGTCCCACTGTCAGTGGGAATAAACCATGCTCCATCTTTGGTGTCTATGGGAGGAGTAGCGCCCCATCCTTGGTGTCAGTGGAAGGAATTGTTCCCCATTGTTGGTGTCATTGGGCCACATTGTTGGTATCATTGGCAGGAATTGTGCCCTATTTTTGGTGTCATTGTGAGGAATTCTGCTTCTTCTTTGGTGTTAGTGGGCAGAATTATGCCCCATTGCTGGTTTTAATGGATGGAATTGTGCCCCAAGGGCCAGATAAAAGCAAGCAAAGGGCCACATCTGGCCCCTGGGCAAAGTTTGGAGACCACTGATCAAGAGCATACCTGAGTATATACCTTGTGTAACACACTATTAATGAAACAGAGAAAGGCACACTGGGCTTAAAAAAATGCCAGTTCCCTTGGCAGAAAAAAAAATGCTTATATATTTTGAGTTTAGATGAGTTTAGGAGAGTTTTGCTTTTTTTTCTGCCGTAAAACTCCAATCAGAAAATGCAAAACAGAATGTTTTTTCCTGCCTCTAAACGTTGAGCTTAAAATATGCCTGTAATAGTCCTAATGTGAATGGACACATGGGATAGAAATTGAGCTGCTTCTACAGCCAAAACACCAAACTCCTGTAGTAGCAGCCATTTTGAAGCCAGTGTGCATGGAGCCAAACACTATATCTGGAGCCCATTGCATTACAGTTGTAGCAACAAGTGGCAAACATTTATTGTGAACCTAGAATTTGTAGTTAGTCTAGTAATTTGGCCCTTATGTTTTGAGCCTCAGATAATAAAGTGTAAGCACAATTTGCACTCCCTAAAGCTACCAATTAGATTTGGACCTGTAGATTCAGACACTTTGAACACAACTATAAATCTAATTGGCAGCTATGGAAAATATAGCTAATTTGTTTAAACACATGATACAGTACATATCACATTATCTGCCTTATCCTACAGCAACCAATCAGATTCAGACTTTTATTCTCAAGCTGTCATGTTCCGGGATAGCTTTGACTTTGGTTGGTCGCTGAATGGAAATATAGATCATTTTTTTGTGGGACACCCTGTTAAAGTGATTGTAAAGGTTTAGTTTTTTTCCCTTCTAAAATAATAAGCATGTTATACTTACTTGCTCCTGCTCTGTGCAATGGTTTTGCACCGTACAGCCCAAATTCTCCTCTTCTGTGGTGTCCTGCAAGTGCTCCTAGCTTCTCCTTCCTTCTTAGTGCCCCATTAGCAAGCTGTTTGCTAAGATGCTTGAGGGCTTGATCCCGAGCTGTTCTGTGTGCATCTATTAACACACAAAGTGTGGCTCAGCACCGGCCTTTGTTCTCTGCTCACAGGATTTGATTGACAGCAACAGGAGCCAATGGCTGCTGCTGCCGAACCTCCTGTAAGAGAAGGGGAAAAAGGAGCAGCCCTGCTGCAGACAGGCGTGGCTCTGAATCGAGATTGGGCCCAGGTAAGTATTTAGCTGTCATGGAAAGGTCCCACTGACTACGTAGAGAATGCATTAGGGTAAAGAAAAAACTTTTACCCCTACAAAAACCTTAAATATGTATCAAATGCCTATTATCATTCTGATTGCTCAACTCTTATCAAGGTGAAATTACACACATGTTGTTCCTTGTTTATCTGTTTGTTTTCCTGTCTTGGATTAATGTCACCATGTTAGTATTGCTAGGTTATACATATAAATGATTCTAAGGGCACTTTCAGCCACACATTTGAAAATGAATTAGGAAAACTACAGTATAAATCCATTAATATATCACCCGTGTTTATTTAATGGAGTGAGCCACAGAAGGTTAAATCTGTGTGTTCAGTAAATCTGTGTATGTACTCTGTGTGACAGGATCGGGAAGTAACACAGTTCTGTTCACAGCAAAATGTTTACCACCAACAGGGAGAATGCTTGGCAAATGTGCCTCTTGTTGTCATAGGAAAATTACCTTCCTGACAAAAAAGTTTTTAAAAGATGGGAAAAACAGTGTTAGTGGAAATTAAAGCAAAACATCCTTAAGCAATGACTGTTTTCACTGAAGTCTCGGATAAAGTCTTTTGTATTTGACACTTCCAGGAGTTCCAGATGCCTGTGCCTTACGCCACATGCTGTGGTCCGATACTCCAATTCCTACTCAGTCTGCTGTAGGTAACATAGACACCTGTTACTCTCAGAAGTATCAAATGCTGAAGACTTTACTGGATGTTACAATGCTGGACTAAGGCCCCTTTCACACATACGGTGCGATCAGATCCGCCTGTCAGTTTTTTCAGGCGGACCTGATCGAATGCCCCATGCATCCCTATGGGACAGCGGATGTCAGCCCCGCTGCCATCCGATCCGATCCTGTCCATCAAATCCGGATGGATGGAAACCCTATTTTCCATCCATCTGGCTGATCGGATCGGATGGGAGCGGATGAGAACGGACAGGCGGTCCGTTCTCATCCGATTCCCCCATAGAGGACAGCGGGGATCTGACAGCTCCGTCTCCGCACACAGAGCGGAGTCGGAGCTGTCATCCGCCTGCTCAGCAGGGATTGGCAGATCGATCCCCCGCTGAGCAGAAAGGAGTCTGCCAGCAGAACGGACAGGTGAGAAAGGACCCTAATTCTTTTTTTTTTTTTTTTAGCCAGTTATTTATCTATTTTTTTTTTTTTTTTTTACTCATAAATAATGAAATATGTACAAAAAAGAGCTGTGTGTCACTTTCTACTCATTAGTAATAGGTGGCGATGACTTCTGCTGATGTTAAGTCAGAACTGCTACAAAATGTTTCTAATCAGTACCTATTTTCCTAGATCATCTTATTTGCATATTATTAGATTAGTAAATGTATTAATAAATCATATTTAGATATATCTTGGGATATACACTATATTACCAAAAGTATTGGGATGCTTGTCTTTACACGCACATGCACTTTAATGGCATCCCAGTCTTATTCCATAGAGTTCAATATGGATTGGCCCACCCTTTGCAGCTATAACTTCAACTCTTCTGGGAAGGCTGTCCACAAGGTTTAGGAGTGTGTCTATGGGAATGTTTGACCATTCTTCCAGAAGCGCATTGGTGAGATCAGGCACTGATGTTAGACGAGAAGGCCTGGCTCACAATCTCCGCTTTAATTCATCCCAAAGGTGTTCTATTGGGTTGAGGTCAGGACTCAGGCCAGTCAAGTTCCTTCACCCCAAACTCGCTCATCCATGTCTTTGCCCAGTACAGTTGAAGCTGTTGTAGCTGCAAAGGGTGGGCCAACTCAATAATGAACCCTACTGACTAAGACAGGGATGCCATTAAAGTTCATGTGTGTGTAAAGTCAGGCGTCCCAATACTTTTGGTAATATAGTGTATATATCACAGTGACTAAGTGGTTTGCACTTCTGCCTAGCAGCACTAGGGTTGTTAGTGTAAATCTCAACAATGCTCTACCTACATGGAGTTTGCATGTACTCCCTGTGCCTGCGATTGTTTCCCCTGGGTACTCTTGTTTCCCCCCACACTCCAAAGACATGCTGATAGGCCCTAGTATGTGTATGTATGAATGTGAGTTAGAGAACATAGATTGTAAGCTACTTGAGGGTGGGGACTGATGTTAATGTACAATATAAAATGTATATACACTGCTCCAAAAAATGAAAGGAACACTTTGTAAACTCATCAGATCTCAATGGGGAAAAATATCATGCTGTATATACTGATATGGACTGGGTAATGTGTTAGGAACTAAAGGATCCCACATTGTTTAATGGAAATGAAAATGATCAAGTTACAGAGGGCTATATATTACTTTATATTGTACATTTACATCAGTCCGTACCCTCAAGTAGCTTACAATCAAAGGTCTCTTACTCACAATCATACATACACATACTAGGGCCTATCAGCATGTGGCATATATAGTATAGTATATATATATATATATATATATATATATATATATATATATATATATATATACATATATATACATATATATATAGACAGAGAGGGGAAATCTCCCTTCTTTTGCTGTCCTCTAGACACAATGAGAAGTGACAGGAAATCTCTATAAAGTTAGGAGAATTACCATTTCATACAGCTGTCACAGAAATTGGAAGATTTACTCTTAACATGTGTTATGGTAACAATGATTCTTGTATAACAGGGTTCTAATCTTTTTCCGATTTTATCCAAAACGAAGAAAAAGTTTAGCTGTACATGCATTTTAACTTGCCTATAAAAATACAAAGTATATTCAAACTTTAAGTAAATACTGTAAGAGAGCAACCTTGAAGAGGTGAGGATCTGTTCTGTAACCCTAACGCTAACCTTCCCTATAACCCTAACACTAATTCCCATACTAAATTCTCCTTTAATTCTAATCCGAGAGATGATGGAAATATATGTCTCATGCCTTCAACCATCTAGTTAGCTACTGGATACATCACAGCCCACAATCAAAATATCACTTAAAAAAAAATTAGAAATGATTGTAAGGAACCACAGAGCTAGCAGAACATGTATTATGAACACAAAACAATTCTTTTGTATGTCGCTCCAGTAATCTTGTTCTCCATTGTCTCTTAGGAGGGCTTAGCCAATGTTTACAAAATCCCTTTCTCATCAATGATTGGATTTAAATTCAGTTTAGGTAAATCCATTAGAAAGATTTTGAGAAAACAATTTTGCACTGGGTGGGTCATCCAGTTTTCCTCATTCAATTTATTTACAGCACTGGTACAACACGTGCTTATGGCTTTTGAAAGGGGCATCTGCTGGGAAACTTTCTTTGTAACTACACCCATTTATTGGAACCCTTGTTAGTAGTGCTGCAAATGCATACTGTTATGATTATTTGACATTTTGGAAACAGTGTCATGATGAGGTATTCTGGCAATAATTAAGTAGCATAGGGATGAGGAAAAAAGTGGATACGAAACTCAATTGTTTTACTGTAAATTTACTTTCTTATACATCTTTAAATTGTACACAAATATATTGAACATATTGGAAATTGCTTATCTTCTGTCAAATGCAAAGCATACTTAAAAATAAAAAAAATATTAAAAACCATTCAATCTGCTTGAGAGCCCATACTCTCATATCAGAAGAACAGTTGCGGGAGAGCTTAGAACAGAAAATTAAATGTAGGTTATTTGAAGACCACACTCTCTATGTGTTCCAGTCACTGTGCTAATCCAAAGGGATGATGGAGGAAAACTATTGGCAGGGTTTTTAAAGGTTTTAACCTAGTCTGGGTAGAGTTCAGCTTTCCTATGCATAAATTCTAGATTCATTTCATAATTATCTTCCCAAAACTGAATTTTTTTTTAATTTGCTGAAAGATTTATTATCCCATTGAAAAAATAAAATATATAGTTTATCACATTTTGTACAACTCTAGTAAAATATCAGATATTTACAAGTAAAAAGAATGAATTATTTACTAGTGAGTTATATATTTTAAACAACAGCTTCACTTTTGCTACTCTTTTCAAAATAGACAACCTAACCTATATGTTAAGATTTACCTATAATTTTAGCAATTCGTATGGATGCTAAATCAAATTGATTTCACTTTGCTCAAGCGGTGTGAGAAAGATGGTGTTTATATAATAGTAAAGAAAAAAAGTCCTGAAATGAACAGTTCCCTTCTCCTTGCTTTGACAAGATGTTGACAGAAGTCGCTTTGATGTAGTTTAAAGTCAGGAATTTTCTATCTGTTCTGTTTTTCCCGGGGCTCCATCTATTCAGACATCCTGATCTGTCATTTTGCAACACTTTGTGAAATGCTTGACAGATAACGGTTTTGACAAGTACTGGACATCAGCAGCAATTCAGAATAAGC
The DNA here is from genome assembly GCF_965119305.1 of Pelophylax lessonae. Taxonomy (NCBI): domain Eukaryota; kingdom Metazoa; phylum Chordata; class Amphibia; order Anura; family Ranidae; genus Pelophylax; species Pelophylax lessonae. The sequence goes on along the minus strand of NC_138772.1, from coordinate 438,127,739 downwards.
AGTGTATATTTCTCCAGGTAAAGTGACAAAATGTCTAAAAGCGTAAGAACTGGTGTGCACTGTTCAATCACGTCAAATATTAAACTATAAAGACTTTATATTTTAATTTTCTACATTTAGCCTACAGATATTAAACTTTAGAAACAAATAGCCTGTAGATAATTACGAAGGTCATTATATGGATAATGTAAACATTTTAATCCTATTCCTTCATATTAAATATCCTTTAATGTTTACACTGTAGCAAAAGACATAAACAATGTTGGCTAATCCTAAAATCTGTTAGCTGATGTGATGAGTCTTACATTTGAAGATCATGCTTTATAAGATATAGTTTGTTCATTGTTTGATTTGTTTGGGATGTTTAACATAATTATTCTGCATCTGTATTCACTCAAGAAACAGCTGTTGAAAGTAGAGAGATTGCAAAATGGCACTGCCTGGAGATGTTCTTGTTCATTCTGCTAAGTTCCTTTTGATGTGATACCTACTGGCAGGGTTGTGTTTTGAATTCAACTTCTTTGACAGCCATCGGCCCCACTGACCAGTGGTTTTGTATTTTGTACAGAGAGAAAGATGAGAAAGAAAAATATTTCTATAATTCAGATTTTTTTTTTCTTCAGCTACGGGATCGAAGGCCCCTGCCAACAGCGATCTAAATCAACACCACGCCAACATGTTCCATAGTCCGAAGGTCACTCAAACATCTGGCCCCACAGTCTTGTTCTTTAAGGTTTGTCACTGGGCAGCATCTGTTTATGGATTCTTTCTCAACCTCTCTTTGATCACTTTGACAGCAAAAAGAAGCTTCCATCACCCTTGATGTGTTAGGATAAAAATATCAGGGCCACAAAGCATTGTAAAACTGGTGTGAGATGTCGTTTTTTACTGGTTTAATTTTTTTATGCTTTTGGAATACATATCTCGATTTTCATCCTACTGGCAAAATATACTATCAGTGATAAACTAATGGTATATACATTACGTTGTTACTAATAAAAAAATTGCACCTTTCGTTCTGTTTTTTTTTGGCTAGGGTTTGATCTTAGAGGTGACAAAGCTAGGATGACTTATTTCTCGCCTGTGGTAGCTGTAAGCTTTTGCCAAGGTGCAGTTTTAGGAGTATCGGGTCTTTCCCTAGGGACTCCAACAAAGGAGATTGGATTTCACTGCATGACACTCCTGGGTTACAATTTAAGGCTATATTTAAACATCAGGTTGGGGGGCAGCAACAATGCTCAGGTATTCTGCATTTTTGACGGCCACCAACCGCCCCTTTACTTAAGCTGCAATAGCCAGCAGATGGTTTTTCACAGTCTGGCTAGTCCTGGATTGAGACATTTGACTTGGTTTTGTTTGCACAGGTGAGATGAACTTTCTCTAAAGTGTACATACAGTGTGTATGTGATTTATTTTACTCTTTGTTGTCACTTCGAGAATGGGATCTACCTTTGCCCCAAAATATGGATATGTTATGGTTTACCGTGCATATTTGTACATTGCTCTTGCAGAATGACCTCTTTAAAATCCTGAAAATGATTGGTTGAGTGCTGGCTCTCTCTTTTACTGGTTGTTTATTTGTGTTACTATTAGCCATACATTACCAAAACTAAAGGATGTGGTGCTGGATGAATTTGTTATAAGGTTTATATTTCTATCTGTTGCCTTACTGGGGAGATTTTCCTTTACTTCCTGTCCTTGTGATATCTGTACAAGAAACGGGGTTGGCAGGATGGGAATGCACTAGGGATGTTCTTGTTCTATTAGCTGGAAACATCAGCTAGTAAGAAACAGAGGTACCCTAATTTTTCCAATGGACAAATTAGTGTTTTGTTTTTCTTTTTTACTGGATGTTGTCTTCTTTAGAAAAACTATTTATTTCAGGTGCAAATCTGAAGCAAATACCATGGAAGCTGTCAGTTATGTGGCTTTGTTTATAGGCAAAGCCAAGTCATTGATCCGCATGTCAGTGCATTAATGATCACATGGCTTTGTTAGAAGACAAAGCCATTTTCTTTCTTCTTAAAGAGTAACTCCACTTTCGTTGTGAAAAACACAATCTCCTCTGGGTGATCAATGTACATTGCATCAATGTTTAGCAAGCTTTGTTGCATATTTTCAGATTCCTATCTGTTTCTGCTCTCAAGAAACAGCTGTTTGTTCCATTTTTTGTATTTGGTAACTAATTCTAAATTGAAGTGATTTTTTCATTATTCATCTGATGCACTTGCAGTGTTTTAATAGGGAAAGTTGCAGTGCCAGCATCCCATTAGGAGTGATTAACCCTTTGTGAGTATTTAACCAAAAATGAGATTTTTAGTGAAGATGATGCCTATAGTCTATTAATCTAACAATTCCTTCCCAGGACTGTAAAAAGTACTGTGCAAAGGGAAGTCTGTTCCATATAGAGGAAAGGCATAGGAAAAGTTAGGTTGTGGCTTTCTCTACTCCATTAAATGGTACTAACAATTTCAGTAACACAGTAGAAAAAAATGTTGCAGTTTCCATAAAGAATTGTCTCTACCATTAAAATTCCCAATTGAAAATTGGAAACATTTTGATTTTAGAAATTGTTCAGGCTATTTTTGCAGGGCCTGGAAAGATTTTCCTTCCTTTGAGACACTTTCCCTTTTTTTATATCTGGATTAAAGTTGAACTCCTGTAGATTGTGAAAGATTGACTTTAAAAGATATGTGTTATTTTTAAACTAGTATTTTATATAGGTCTGTGTCTATGTGTAGACACTAGACAGTGATTTTCCATATATGGATATTTATACTCAGGAAAGGCATAATATACAATAAAATATGCTTTTTAAAGTGACAGTGTTGCATGAATAAAACATTTTAATGTTTTAAAAACAAAAGCACTTGTAAATGAAAACACCGATTAGACTTGGTGCTAACCAAAGTATTTTCACATCCAATACATTTCTTGGTGTGCCAGGTGCCTGCATCTGTCACTGGGCTCTGTGGTTCCTCCAATGAGCTTCTATTTCATTACAGGACACTATAGTGCCATAGAAAAATAAAACCATATTAAGGGTGCACAGTTATCCGTAAAGGAGCTTGTATAAACCCCTAATTTGTAAGAAGCCTTAGTGAATTCTGCTCCGGAGGATCTTGTGTACATATCTATGAAGCACCATATGGCATTCATAATTCCATATGTGGGTGATTGGAATAGGATATCAGTAATTTAGTGATAAGTAAATTAGTATAGGTCCGGTTTGCAGAAAGAGCTGTAAACCCAGCCTGAATTACATGAACCCTAAACATAGTGCCTACACCCCACATTTTTCCAAGGCCAGTTGGAAATATTTTGGTTAAAGAAGGGCATGGGGAACTGGGCACTGCCATTTAAAGGGTAACATTTCAATTACACATACTTTGGGGATGCCTTAAACTTTCACATGAAGGGGCACACCTGTAGGATGCACAAAAGCAAAAGCAGCAATAAAATAGAAACTATTGCTGTTAAATGACAAATCCTTCCCCATCAGTTTTGCTTGTGAACAAATGGTCTGGGGGAACCCAGGTTGCATCAATGACAGCACATGTTAAATGACATCAGCCAGCATCACTGGCTGGTTTGTTGACTTTCAGCAGCCAGCTGAGGAACTGTTAGCCAGCAGGAGAGGATCGTCAGCACAGGTCATTATGTTTGTGATGGTGCTTCATCAGAGTGTTGTTTTGCATGACTGATGATAGATCTACATTGATGGATGGCATGACTGATGGATTTACACCATGGGACATATTCATAGTGTCTGTCTTGGTGAGGGTGTATTTATTTAGATTTTCAATTCTTTGTTAATGAGTGCTAAGCGGTACCCCTTACTCGTTCACATATGGTAGATGGATATTTTGGGGGCTCACTTTTATTGAAAGGGGGCTTCCAGATTCTGATAAGTAACCCCCCCTCCCCTCCACAGAACCTCACATCCACCGGGCCAGAAATGTGAGGATGAAGAAATGTCCTGATTGGGGACCACTGACATAATGACAGGGCAGGTGGCTTGGTATGGTTCAGGAGAGGGGATTGGCTGCCCCTCCCCTTCCTGGCCAGCCAGTTTCATTTGGTGCATAACTTTATTGGGACCCACATATTTATTTATTTTTTGCCTGGGGTCCCTCTCTAAATTTTTAGCAGGTCTTTATCGTGGCTAATAGTATAGCATGTATTTGGGGGGAAGGGGCACTTTTTTTTTTTGCATGGGACATCCATTAAAATCCATTACTGACCTTTGTCTAGCAGAAAGGCTTAGCATGAATTTGGGGGGACTCCACAATTTTTTTTTTCTGCAGGGCATGTGGCTCAATGTATTTCAGGAAAGTTGGACCACTGTCAAAATTAATACCAGGTGTTTATCATTATTAAGGGTCTAGAATATATTTGGAAGGGGCACCAGGCAAAAAAAGGTGCAGAGTCCCCCCCAGAAACCACACTAGACCCTTATCCAGGCATGCAGCCTGGCTGACCAGGAAAGGGAAAGGCAGTGAGAAGGCACTCCTCCACCTGGACCATACTAGGTCAAAAGTGCTCAACAAGAGTAGGCTCCCCCTGGGAAGGCACTGTGTCCCTATGTTGAAGGGAACAAGGATCCCATCCCCGCATCCTTGATCAAGAAATTGTAAATAAATAAACCTACAACAGGACAAAATGATTTTGTTGATACATGAAAACACATTGCAAATACAGTATATAACCTATCACGTTGTCCACTGATGTAGATCAGTTTCCAAGCACAATGAGTGATGCCCAAATTACCCATCAACACAATACCAATGGCCCATTCATGATGACCTTCTCCCACCAGACTTTTGCCACAAATGACAGCTCCACTGCCGGCAGCTGAATATTATCCAACCAGCTGGTAAGGCTGGCTGACATCTTTTTCACCTGCTGCTTAGCTTGGCGGGTTTATTAACAGCCATTTTTTTTTTTATTACAGTTGTGTTTTTTTCATTTTTTTTCAAGTAAAATGTTGACTACTTGGTGCATTGGAACAGGAGACACAAAAGCAGTCATATATGGATGTTTAAAGTATATCAATAAGTGTATGTTTAATTGCGTATGCTTAGTGAAAGCATTCTGTACATATGGGCTCACAAGCCACCCTGGGATCCAAGTGCTCCACTGCAGTTTATCCATGCTCTGTTTTTTTTTTCTTCAGTAAATTAGGCCCTGAGGCTCCCGAGGGCAGCAAAATAAAAGTTTAGACCTTAGCTTATGGTTTAATTTGGGCACAGCTTGGAAAGTCAGTGTTTTTGGGTTAAAGTGTTGTGTTCAAGGTGTGGAATTGAAGAGGGGTGAATGGGATGGGTTTCTTTTGGAGGTTGTATTACATTTTCAGATAGAAAAGGATTAACTGTTCAGGAGTGCTTTAGTGCAAGAGATAATTGTTTTTAATTACTATCAGCAGAGATGCAGAATTCCCCAAGGTAGAAGCATTGAAAATACCAGTGCCAGGTCTACTTGCCTTGAAAATAGTGTTTCAATTTGTTAGTGAACAAAAGGGCAGGGATACAATCATCCTGATGTTGCACTTATGCTGAGCAAGGCAGTGTTCCTGTTTACATTCTTAGAAAATATCATTTGCAGCTGCCAAAACTTGCACCTTAGTTAGAAGTATAGTGCTCTGACTGATTGTTAATTCCAGGCAGATTGATTGAGTTCCAGGCAGCAGTGTTAATTTCGTCGACTAAAACCGACTAAAACGTTTTCGTCGACTAAATTAACACAATTTTAGTCTACTAAAATACTACTAAAACTAAAACAATTCATATGACTAAAATACGACTAAAACTAAAATGACATTTTAGTCTTAAGACTAAAATACGACTAAAACTAAAATAGTTACATAGTTACATAGTTAGTGAGGTTAAAAAAAGACATCAGTCCATCCAGTTCAACCTATGATGTGTGTGTGTGTTCACTTATAACCGTACATTGTATACCCGTGTATGTTGTGGTCTCTAAGGTGCCCATCTAATAGTTTTTTGAAACTATCAATGCTCCCTGCTGATACGACTACTTGTGGAAGAGAATTCCACATCCTTACCGCTCTTACAGTGAAGAACCCCTTACGTATTTTAAGGTTAAACCGCCTTTCCTCTAGTTTTAGTGAGTGGCCACGTGTCTTATTGTATTCCCTTACCCTTACTCTGAATAGTTTGTTCCTTATGCTAGGGTCGCCAGTACAGTATTTGTACATTGATATCATATCCCCCCTCAATCGTCTCTTCTCCAGAGAGAATAGGTTCAGTGCTTGTAGTCTTTCCTCATAGCTGATGTCCTCCATTCCCCTAATTATTTTTGTTGCCCTTCTCTGGACTCTTTCCAATTCCAGCACATCCTTCCTGAGGACCGGTGCCCAGAACTGGACAGCATACTCCAGATGTGGCCGGACCAGAGTCTTGTAGAGAGGGAGAATAATCTCTCTATTTCTGGAGTGAATCCCCTTTTTTATACATCCCAGTATTCTGTTGGCTTTGCTTGCAGCGGCTTGGCATTGCATGCCACTGCCAAGCCTGTTGTCTACCAGTACCCCCAAGTCTTTTTCCATCCTAGACTCACCCAGAGGTTCCCCCCCTAGCGAGTAGCTTGCTTTCTGGTTTCTGGCCCCCAAGTGCATTACTTTACATTTTTCAACATTAAACCTCATCTGCCATGTAGTTGCCCACCCCGTTATTTTGTTCAGGTCCGCTTGTAAGGTTTCCACATCCCGCATAGAAGATATTGGCATGCTTAGTTTAGTATCATCCGCAAATACTGAGATTGTACTAGATATCCCCTCCTCTAGATCATTTATGAATAAATTAAACAGGATTGGTCCCAGGACAGAACCCTGGGGGACCCCACTTTCCACACCCGCCCAATCCGAGTACTCCCCATTAATCATCACCCTCTGGACTCTCCCCTGGGGCCAGTTCTCTATCCAGGTACTCACCTTATGGTCCATACCTACCTTCCTTAGTTGGACAGTAAGCGTTTGTGGGGAACGGTGTCAAAGGCCTTTGCAAAGTCCAGATACACCACATCCACAGGCTTTCCTTTATCTAGGTGGCAGCTCACTTCATCGTAGAAGGTTAGTAGATTGGTTTGGCAAGAACGATTTTTCATAAATCCATGCTGATTACTACTAATAATACCATTTTCATTACTAAAGTCTTGTATGTGGTCCCTTAACATCCCCTCCAAAATCTTGCAAACTACAGATGTTAGGCTGACCGGCCTATAGTTACCCGGGATACACCTCCCTGGCATTTTAGTCAAAAGACTATAACTAAAACTAAATCGAAATTTGCTGCCAAAATTAACACTGGTGCATAAGCTTAATACCATAAATAATAACATATTAGATTTTTCACTCCAGGACCAGCAGTAGTATATAATGAGTTTGGAAATTGTAGAGAAATGCTTAAATAATGCATTACAAATTACAATTGAACTACACCCATTCGATTATAGATGACTAAAATTAGTTTTAGTCGACTAAAATGTAGGACGTTTTAGTAGACTAAAATGTACTGGAGTTTTAGATGACTAAAACTAAAACACTTGCAGAAGACTAAAATGGGACTAAAACTAAAATGCCATTTTAGTCTTAAGACTAAGACTAAAACTAAATTGAAATTTGCTTAACCTCCCTGGCGGTATGATTCTTTTGGATTTTAGGTGCTGAAAGCGGTACCATTATTTTGCATGTAATTCTTGTGAATGAGCAGCCCAAACCAACTGTATACATTTATTATATATATATATATATATATATATATATATATATATATAATGTATAAAGTTGGTTTGGACTGCTCATTCACAAGAATTACGTATATATATATATATATATATATATATATATATTTACATAAAAAGTACAGTAAAACTGCAGGAAAGGGCACTGGGGGGCAAACTAATGTGATTTTTTTTATTTTGAATGGTATCAGTGTGTTTGGTGTGTTTTTACATTTGAATTTGCCGCCTGTTCCACCCCCCTGCGAACGTCACGTCGCAGGAGACGGAAGCCGGGGCACGGAGACGATCTGGAGGAAGATCCGCCGCGAGACACTGCCGAGACACATCGCTGGATCCCGGTGACAAGGTAAGTAACCTCTTTTACAGGATCCAGCGATGCTTCTGGCGGTACCCCGAGTGTGGCTCGGGGTTACCGCTTTTGGCTCTGAAATTTAACCCAGAGCCACGCTCGGGAATACCGCTAAGAAGGTTAATACTCTGGAAAATGGCATTCAGATTAGGACCTATTTTTTTATGGCTGTCAGTCTAACATAGGGAACAAGCTTACAGGAGTAGCAAAAACAAGGGGTGACCTATTAAGTTTCCTGCTTCCTTTTTATGGTCTAATCGCTCCCTGGTGTTGGCCGTGGACTGAGCTTTGTTACTTAACTGCAGTGTGGTGTGCAGGTAGGTTACAGACCTGCCTATGCTGTCTGACAACTTAACTGGGTCACAAGACAAGTTTGAGAGCATTGTTCAGAATAAAAATGCTTTTATGTTACATAATATTTTCATGAAATGTTTACAGTGTGACAATAAATGGACATGAACTTTGGGGGAAAAATATATCTGATTTGCATACAGAGTAAGTGCATAAGTGAGTAGTTGGTATTTGCATACATTTATGCGTATGTGCTTAAATTGAAAACTTTGAACTCTGAATCACAAATCATGCATTTCAGAATAATCTTAGTATAAGAGAGCTTATATGCTAAACTTTGTAGTCCTAGTAATTGAATGTAAAATATTTAAAATGAGATCTCCAAAAGACTCTAATAAATCAATAATTTATAGATGACCTTGGGGATAAGCAAATATTGTCTAAACACAAGAGGCATGCACTGTATATTCTTATTGAATTTTGGTTGTTTTAGTGTGCTTTGTGTATTCCAAGTCTGTACAGTCACTGCTGCTCCTTCTCCTTATGCAAGGTGACTGGTCTCCTCCAACTCTCCCTGTACTTTTCTGCAGGCAGCCTGTAGCGGTAGGACCTGCTGGGTCTCTCCCACAACTTTGTTACAAAGGCTATGTACAGTACAGCGATTACATCACTGCTATTATTACAATGTAGTAACTGGGTTTACAAAGGTATTTGGTGCACAAAAAGTGGATTCATATATTTTGTGGCTATTCAGGAATATATTTAAAGCGTAACTCCACTTTTGTTGAGAAAAAAAAACATTCCTCTCTGGGTGATCTCTTTACATTGCAGGGACTTTAACAAACTTGGTTGCAGATTCCTACCTTTTGTTATTCTGAAGAAATCACTGTTTGTTCCTCTGTGCTTCTGTGCTGAGTGGATCAAATGGGAGTGGTCTCATAATTATCTATCAGCTGTGGCAGCTGCAGGGCTCTAATGAGGAAATCTGCTGGGCCTGCATCCCTTTAGACGTGTTCCCATTGGGAGTATCTCACCAAAAGGAAGTGTTTGTTGCAGGGGATGCCAGAAATCTGACTTGTATTTTAGACAGACTTCTGGGAAAATTGGTGAGCCAATCACACAAGCAGGAAATGATGTTTCTGGGGTGTGGTCAGTACACATTCTGTCTACAGAACAGCTCCAGGTGGCCATATTGCATTGCATTTTCAGAAAATTACAACAGCTGCAGATTGAAAAGGAAAGGTAATTTTTTTAATACCATTCAATTACAATATGATTTGTGTTGCAGTTGTATATGCTATATTTTTTCTTTATTTGCTGATTTTTTTCTGCACGAAAGTGGAGTTACCCTTTCAATAAAGTGTTTACGTCTTTAGTTTAATTTCAGGCACTTACACTGAACTTACCTAGGAGGAATTTAAACCTTCTGTCTGGGTCCCTGCCACACTGACATCTAGTAAATATTTAAAACATGTCTTCCTTTCATAGAGATCATACATCCTTTAGGCAGTGGTCTACTTAGGTTTTGTGCTGCCCTAGGCCTGACTTAACTTATACACCCCTTGATTTAAATATGACCCACCCCTTCCTGTAAAGGCCACACGCCTTCCTTTTTCTGACCCATTCTCTCATCTGTAAACCACAGACCACAACCACAGTGTATGAGTGCCCATCAGCGTAGCCTCATCAGTTCCCATAAGTTCAGCCCCATCAGTGCTCATTAGTGAAGTCTTATCAGTGCAGCATATCAGTGCGGCCCCATCAGTGGCCATCAGTACAGCCCCATAAGTGGCCACCAGTGTAGCCTATCAGTGCCCATTAGTGCAGCCTAAGATATTTGGACTTGTGTTTGCTGCCACTTATTATAATTATAGGAATATTTCACTGATTTGTTTAATGACTAGGAAGTCCATAGTCATTATACAAATAAGTGAAATAATCAGTGGCAGCAAACACACGTCCAAATATCTTATAAGATTGGAGTAATCTTACTAATCTAGTGACATATTGCGATAGGACATATGAGGTGAGTAGCTCCAAAATATTATTGCCATCATACACAATTAAAAGTCTTAATTGTATATGATGCAATTCAATATGCTCGCTCAAGGACAAAGATGTTTAAAAAAATGAAATTATATTATTGACATGATGCCTGCTATACCTGGGGGCAGAGGAGGGTAGGCGGAGCATTAGGCTGCAGTGCCACACTTATTAGCATTGGAGGCCGTCGGGCCAGTTGTATTAAGTGTGGTTGGCGGCCTGCGGTCTGTCTGAATGTCCTCACCCGCCGGTATTACCATACCGGCAGGTAGCAGTATGAGTGCTTTATGTGGGTGCCAGACATATTTGCCTCCTGTACCCTGCCCTCTCGCCCAATTCGCCCCATAAGACTGGCACTATACTAAAAGTGTAGCGCAAGCCAACGGGGACCCTTTTCGTGCGGGAGCGGGTAGAAGGCTTTTTTTTTTGTGTGCAGGGTGCAGCTTTTTTGCTGCCCCCCTGCAAAGTGCCACCCTAGGCCTAGGCCTTGTTGGCCTAGGCCAAGATACAGCACTGCCTTGAGGCTTTCTGTCTCAAATGAGATTGGCTTATTCATACCATCTTTTTGCCCGACAGTGCCCTAATCACAAATCTATGCCATACTTTCCTTTGTCGTATATTCTCATAGAAAGAACTAGGATGGTAATTCACAGAACAAATAGTACTGATCTCTGTACACCCTGCATAAGACTTTTTCATTGCTTTTAGGCCATTGCTAGAGGTATGACACCGAGAGGGAACCATGCTACATGTGTGGTAGAGACGTTCAGCATACAAACATTTTAGGATGACATCCTTGAAAAAAGTACTAGTAACACAATATGGAATTCTACTCAGATATTTCCCCTATCAATAATGCCAGGGTTAATCTCTAATATAAATAAAGGTGAATTAATATTTTTTTATTGCATGTCCGTGCAGTCATCCCGAAGTATTGGAGATGAATGTGGTTCCCACTTGATGTGCATGGGCATTTGACAGATCAAATGTAGGACAGGATTTTTTATTTCTGAAATTATGTAACGAATGCCGGTACACCGCCTCCTAGCTTAATAGTCATTGACTTTGGTAACATAAAGGTAAAAAAATGATTACCACTTTCAGCATCTCTTCCTTTCCCTCTTTAATTGTTCTGCTCTTCACGTTTTTTCTAGGACTATTCCTCTCTCTCACTTTTTCGGGGAGATCTTAGTCTCATATTTCTTTCTCAGTTCCTAATAACCCAAAAAATAAATAGGAAAAACTTCAACAGTTGACAATGATGTAAAAATGAATTCTATGGTTGACAATTTCTAAAATATTTGTACATTCTGTACTTTATGATGTGTTCCCGGGGTATGTGTCAATTCCCTTTATCTTCTCTATCTATAAAAAAAAAATCCTCTTCATAAAATAAATATATAACTTCCTAATTATGATCAATTTAGAATATATATTTTAGTGGTCACTATACTCAAGGAATAAAATAAATTACAATTGCAATTTACAATATCAGATGTTATAAATTTTCTTTATAAGCTAAACTACTATATGTAATGGCATTATACATTTTTTCTTTGAAAAGTTACTTTTCCAACAATGACACTTCCTGAGAATTTTGATGTGATTCACAATGATAAAGTAGCTTCTGCCTACAAGTTAGTGACTGCTAACATAGACTTTCAGTGCCTCTAATTGTTGAATGGTCCAAAAAAACATTGCTCACAAAATATAAACGTCATCCGTGCTTTAACAATTGTGAACATTGACAGGTATTGCTTCAGCTTATTTAGATCTTGAAGTAGACAAACCTTAAGGGGTTCTACGCTCCTGGTTCAAACTCAGGAATATTTAAATCTTACAATATACTTTTGGAATCCATGTGAGCTGTTTTGACATGTTCATAATAATTTTTTTGTTTTGCATTTGTTCCAATAAATTGACATTTATAAACTTAGGCATTGCCTCCTTCTACAATGTCACTGCCTGTGATCTCTTGATTTGAAATATTCTGCCAGTAAATATTTTTTTCTCTTGGGAAATCAAATTGAGCTTTAAATCAACTACATTTATGGAATGTCCATGCCAGCTTTGTGAAACGAACACATTTCTGTCTGACAAGCTGTATTTTTTAGGCCAAGAGCAGACACATTTGCTTTGTTCTTCAGTCATATTCACTGAGAAATGTTGAACTCACTGTATTGGCAGTGCTGGCATGAGACATCGTTGAGACTCTCTTGTGTACTTATTTAAAGCTGAACTCCAGACAGATAGAAAAGATACAAATTAATGCAGATCTGTAATCATTAATACATCATTAAAGTGGAACTATACTTCACTTCCCACCCCTCCAGCAATGTGATGCTGTGAGCTCCCTTGCTGGCTGCCAACATGTTTACCCAGTCTTCTTCCTGGTATGGGATCTTTTGCCATCTGGATTGGCCGTGTGACAATGACTTAACTATGGCACATGCTGAAGTACAGAGAACAGTGTACCAAAGATTGTGGACAGGCAGGTCGGGGGTTCTTTATTGCAAATTATTATTGCAAACTTTCAGTTTTTCAGTTAAACGTGCAATTGAAATTTACTTTTCTACCTACAAGTTGTGTAAGTACCTGAATTTGATTTTGCATCAGACTCTTGCAGTTAAAATCAGTTCTCAGACATGGGAAGAAAGAAGAAGGGCAAAGAGCCAATCAGTTGCGCTAAAGTAATGGATTATGCTGATAGGAGGAGAAGCAGAGTGACAGAAAGATGAGCTCATAGGTCTACTGCTTCTCCTTTTACTGTCTAGTCACAAACTGGGGGTGGGGAGGTGACCTGAGAGTGCTACTTACATGAGTTAAAATCAGTTGGCCTTCCCTTTTTCGACAATGCTGTGTATATCTCAGAAATTAATGGAGAGAAATAAAAAGCCTCTGGCAGGTATAAAAAGCCCCCCATATACTGTATTAAATGATTCTATGTATTTAGATTCTATGTATTTAAAGAAGAATATTGACACCCTAAAACTTTGTTTTATTTTATTTTTTCAAAACTGAATTCAGAAGATTAGGACAAAACTTCACTGCAAAGGAGTTCTGCTTTGTCCGCTACCCCCCCCCCCCTCCCATATTTTTACATATTTTTAATTTTTTTAGGGGGGAGTGGGTACCTTATTTTGACAGGTTCCCGCTCCTAGAGTTCCCACAGTTCACCCTCTCCTTCCTCCATAGCCTCTTGGGACACGCCACAGGTCCCAGGAGACTGCGGGACCATGCACAAGGCACAGCCTTGTGGCTTCACAGCCATCAGCCCACAGTTAAGATGTCGACACCTGGACTCAAAGACCAGTAAAGAGCGAGGTTGGGTGAGGACATCTATGGATCCTGGAACAGGTAAGTGTGTGTGTCTTTAAAAGTCAGCAGCTACAGTATTTGTAGCTGTTAACCTTTACATTTTTATTTAAAGGGTAAAGATCCTCTTTAACTTAGTTTTGAATATTGAATATGTTTATCGATTACTTGGAGTGTGAACTAATATATTCACTATGTTTTAACTGACAAAGCAGTCTGTCGCAGTGGTAATGTTTATGTTTTGTTACTGAATGGTGAGATAAGATAGATGTAATTGATGAAAGATTCGGTATTGAGTTAGTATTCAAGACAATAGTAGGAGGTCATAGGATCAAACCCCTGATGCTACAGGGGAAACAAAGTAGTTTAAAGATGAGGTTGTATTCCCGTATAGCAGATCTCCAAGATAGCTACCATATTGGTCCCATTTGGGGTAGGTAAGTACTGCAACACACTAGAAAAGACAGGGGAGCCGCTAAGAATATTACTAAACTAAAATTCAAGCATCCACGTTGAATAGTTCTCATCTTTAAATGTGGCCAGGAAAACACACACACATGTTACAGCAGCAAACGAGGATTTCAAAACGGATTCACTGAAGCTGACGGGTGTATCCTTGTATATATCCAGAAGTCCTCTGTGATGGTGTTGCTATTAAATAGGATGCCCAGTCTTGAAATGTAACAATTTGGTTACAAGGTAACAAACTCACAAAGAAAGCTTACCTGAGCTATTGGCCATGTACACAAATCAACACTGCAACAGTACTTGTACATTGATGTCTTCAGGACTAAATCATTGCAGGAAAGTTCATCTACAAGGATGGTAAATGTAGAAGAGTCACTCTTCAGGTGGGAGTGAGAATCTCTGTGAAGAGTAGAGTAGTAGAGTAGAGTGTTTTAATCTTTTAATTTTATTGAAGTCAAAGTTTTCTAGTGCGAACCTCACCTGTTTTCTTTACGCATTTCAGCTTGGTTTGGTAGTTCACTATCCAGCACCCAATGCTAGCTGACAGTCCCCCACTGTACGCTGTTCCACTTAATGACTTTCTGTTAGTTGTAAATATGCTTTTCACAGGACCTTGTCGCTGTCATTTTTATTGCCATACTGTACATGCCATCCATTCTTTTTGTTACAAAGTATCTCCCCCTTGCTGGAAGCTAGTCTAAAAATTGCTACTGCTGCGCTCAGCTTCACAAAGTTACACCGTATTCCTCTCCTTCATAGCACTATAAATACCTCTTAGCATATCCATTCCTCTTGGCATATCCTTTCCATCTAGTTCCATATTTTTTCCATAACTATCATTATCATTATACGTTTCTGCCATACCTCCTTCTGCCAACTTTTTGTTACTAGTTCATCCCTTATCTGTCTCCAACTGCACAATACTCCACTCCAGCCCTCTTAGTTCATTTATTTCCTCTTTTAGTCATTATAAGCCCTCATTCACACAGAAAAAAAATGTTAGATGCAGCAATAATCCAGCAGGTTCTTGCTGCTTGATTTTCAGGTGTAAGCAATTATCTACAGTTAGGGACATAAGATAATTTCTGAATGCAAACAGTTTGCACTCAAGGGCAATCATTTGTCCCTAAACACAGGTAATTTCTCCATGTACAATTACATTCACACACCAGTGGACAGCTGTGCCTCTTGTTGCTTTGTAATAAGTTACCCATCCTCAATTATTTGCATCCACAAGTGATGCAATGTGTCTGCTGGATTGTTGCTATAGCTGGCAGAACTGCAGCTGGAAGAATTTTGAAGTGTCAATGAGACCCAAGGCCTTGTTCATATGGGGCACGTTATTCTGTGTACCATGCAGAGCTGTGTTTTACTGCCACAGGGATTGCACAACCATGTTGGCAGTCCCATTGCTGTCTTCTGGGACTCCCAGCTGCTCCCAATGTGAAATCCAGATGGGTGCATAGCCCCAAACACACCCTGGGTTTTGACTTTTTAGGTCTACAGCCAGATTATCCATATGGCTAGGTTCACACTTGTGTGAGCAGTTGAGGGACAGCAGGTAAATCTCGCCTGTTCCCGCAACCGCAACCAACCACAGCCAAACCGTGCTGCTCCTTTGCAGAAGCAAGAGGCTGTCATCTTAATGGCAACCCATGCATCTTAAATCGCAGTGCATTTTCGGTTACGGGAAATTGCATGTTGCAAAAGTGACATGTGATTTCCCACCGGCTGCGTTTTAAAAATGGTGCAGGAATTATTTTCATGCATGAAACGCAGGTACAGCAACCCAGTAAATCAAATGGGCTGCAGTGTCAAAGCAAATGTGGCTTGCAGAGCTGCATAGATGTGAACCTATAGCCTATGGGTATAGTTAACAGTTGCATATTGTTACAAATAAAGTTTAAATATTGATTGAAATGATCCTGGGCACAGGAAGGAGAAAAGGAAGGTGGTCCAAAATATGATCTTGCACACAGGCCCACTGCATTCTGAAAACGTCCCTGGATTGTTGAACCTATAGATTCCTTCATCTCTACCTTTTGAAACAATACCCAGCTTTTCAACTGGAGATCTTATTTGATTCCAAACTTTCTCTTCTGGTAACAAAAGGCTTTGCAAAAATGCCAATGCCTTAAACACTGTGGATCTGAAAGAATTACAGGCCGGGAAACAAAGACCTTAAAATACAAAATACCACACAGATTAGTCGGGTGATGAATTTTATATATTTCTGAAGACAGACCTGGATTAATGTTTATCCTGGGAAAGGGATTACTATGCTTCTAAATTAAAGACAGATAGCATTAACTCTTTACAGAATAAGTTAACTTGTAGATTTGGTAGAAGTGTTTTGCAATTCAATGTTGAAATATATATTTGAATGCTACATTATCACAGCTTATATATTTGAAATGATTGATTTGTTTTCTAACAGAGGCATACAAACATCTTACAAAGTATATATATATATATATATATATATATATATATATATATATATATATATATATATATATATAAAAAAATGCAACTTTTTAAAATAAGTTCTTATAAAAGATAGCCTTGATACACACCCTGGGAAGTTCTGTGCATGGAATATGCTACCCTTCTGAAATGTCATATCCTGCTTAAAAGATTATCTCACCATTATGCTCAGCAGTATTTGTCCTATTATCACTCTGGAACTGATCACATGATTATAGGAGACAGACCCTACCCTCTAGTTGTAGTGAATGCCTCAGTTTACCAGGACAGCAGGCAGACTCTGCAATGGTATTGGTTACATTTGTGCAATGCATATAATTAATCTGTAAAGATTTATTTTTTTTCCTTTCTCTTCAATAAAAACCAGACAACATTTGGCTCATGTGTATGTCAGTCGGTCCGACAGAAGCCAGGGGCCAGTGGCCAGATTCTGTCACACGAGCATGCTGGAAAACCAGCATCTGACCGACTCCCGATCAGCGCTCTCAGCCAATTGCTGAGAACGCTGATCGCTGATTGTAGTGCTCTGGCAGGAGGGGGGGGGGGCGTGGAGGAGTTCCCCTGTCAGAACACAACAGCTCAGCGGGGGAGATCGCTGTGCTAATGTCAGATGGTTAATACAGCATCTCCGACCGGGACTTCCTGAAAAAAAAAAATAACTGTTAGTGTGTACCAGGCTTCAGTAAAATAACAGTTACAACTGGATGCATGTTCAATATTCTCTCAATATTCTAGGTTGCATTACCAGTGTTTTGGCTGATCTGAAAGTTCTTTGAATAACTACCGTATTTTTCGGACTATAAGGCGCACTGAAAATCCTAAAATTTGATCAAAAACTGGCAGTGCGCCTTATAATCCGGTGCGCCTTATATATGGAAATAGTTAGAAAATTTACCGTTAACTGGATGGTTTGACCAAAGGGCAGCAACCACTGGACATAAGTGTCAATTGTTCCTTCAAGGCGAAACTGCGAATCATGTTGGAAAACTGGATGATGGAAGGAGAGCACTCCTTCACGAAGACCGGGAGGCAACGCCGGGCCAGTTATGCCACTGTGTGCCAGTGGATAGTGGATGCCTGGCATAAAGTATCTCCCAGAACTGTCATCCGAGGGTTCACGATGAGCACCTGCCAGTAAACCTCGCGCGGATCAACGTTCCAAAAAAAAAAAAAGTGCGCCTTATAATCCGGTACGCCTTATATATGAAAATAGTTTGAAAATTTACCGTTCACTGATACTGCGCCTTATAATCCGGTGCGCCTTATAGTCGTGAAAATACGGTATATGCACTGCAAGGGGAGGGATTATATACTGACTTAATATAGTAAAATAATATCATTTAATGTATTAACAGTATACAGCCACCCAAATATACCAGAATATAATTGTCACCATAGTATTCCTTTAAAGATACACTCTTAGACATTAAAATATTCTATTTAAACTTACAGAGGAGCCATGGCCCTCGATGATTGGCATTTTTATGATGGCATTCGTTGTAAATCCAGACCCCCGATGTGAAAAAAGGCCAAGCAACTTACCTATGCACAAAAATGCAAGAACTGGTGTGCACAAATATAGTAGCAGGTGCTTTAGACTGGAAAACCCAAATGTGAAATATTTGATTGTAACAGAAGCAGGTTTGTTTGACAAAGGCCTGCACAGTGCTACAGGGATCAGTGTCTACAAGCTGCAGTAAAACATGATGGAGGTTCCTTGTTGATTTGAGGCTTCACTTCTGCACATGGAGTTGGGGATTCAGTCAGAAATAATTGACATGTTTGTAAAGGCAAAACTTTTCTGTTTTAGTTTTGGAAAGAGAAGGGAAGGGGTAGACCGTGTGTCACGTTTTTATTGTTGTCTGCTGGGAATATTTAGTCCCCGTTCACACTGGGGCGACCTGTGAGGCGACCTGGTCGCCTCACAGGTCGCCGTAGGTCGCCTTCCATAGGGAAGCTGCGGACCCGTTCTAATAGGAGCGACACAAGTCGCTCCGACTTAGAAAAAGGGTCCGGAGCTTCTTTGGGGCGACCCGGAGCGACCGTCATAGACTTCAATGTTATGAAGTCCGTGCCGGCCGCCCCGAGGTCGCGGCGCGCTGCTCGCACCGCGACCTCGGAGGTCGCCCCGGGAAGTCGGATTGCCCCAGTGTGAACGGGCCTTACTCTACTATTTCTCCTGATGACAATTGTAATTGATGCCAGGGAGAGAGGGAAAATACAAAAATAATGCATTGTCACCAGAGCAAGAGATGAAGGAAAATTCTCCAATGAGGACACATGTTCCTGTGACAAATGTCCAAGAAAGGATTTCTCTCATTTCCTGTTACAATAAAGGGAAATCTCCTCAGCAGGATACAGGAAGCAAAAAATAACCATATAGGGGTTTTAACCCTTCCCTACTCTAAAACTGCTAGAAGATTTTGTATGACATACTCTTTACATACGGGTTAGGAGTTTTGAACATTCAAGATATGTTTATGGTTGAACTTGTGTATTAAAGAAGAACTCCAGCTTTTCCTCCCAAAAACAGCAGATGCATTGTGTATGTAAATGAATCACAACCCCAGTGTGAGTCTGTGTGTAACTTACCCTTAATTCAGCTGTTTATTGCAGGTTTCCGTGTCTGTGGTGTCACTCCTCCTCCTGGCTGAATTTCAAAGTTATTTTTCAAAGACTTCTTTTTAAGGTCCTGATACTACATGTCCCATGATCCTTTGAGCCTCTGTAGTATCAGGAGTTCTGAGAATTAATGTGGGTGGGTCCTAGGGCTACTGTGAGTAATTCTAAGCCTTCACGTGGCTGGTGAAAGGTATAATTGTGTCATACTTCCACCTGTGTCATCCCTGTCTTGCAGCATGCCAAAGAATGACTGACTTCAAGACTACAGAAGAAGGGCTATGGGAGGATATTATGAAGGTGTTTCCTTCATATGTAAACTAATCATTTCAAAGAGAGCAGGGCTCTGGGAGGGTGTGATCTGAGGGACCGGACTCTCCCTGTTCACATTGGTTGGCATATTTAACTGGGCAGGGTTGAATTGTAATTGTGATTTATTCCATCCTGCCCAGCAGCAGCACAGCTAGCTTTCAGAACAGGTTGTGTATGAAGGAGTTTCCTTTTGAATAATGCTGTGATCTGTGAGGTGGCACTTGGGAGGTTTGGACTCTTCCTGTAGGTGTGACTGGGTGGGATTGATTGCTAATTAGAATGTATTCAATCACACCCATCATCAAAGCTGTGAAGGAAGTTACATTATTTGAAGACTCTGAAATACTACACAGGGGTGTGTTCTAGGCTAGAGATGTAGAAGGAAGTGGCTGTAAAACCCTCAGCCTACACATGTACAAAGCCACAACTAAATTCAGAATAACAGGAGATCTTCAGACAACAGAGCAACATGGCACAGAGGTATGATCTATGCTGGGACTGATCATTCCATTCAGGTCTAATGAAAATAAATTTGGAGTTTAGGTTAAGTAACAGAAGTTCATCTCAGAAGCCTTAGAAAAGTGGTGGTCAGCTTTAAAATTAAAAATGGCCTCAATCGCAGCCCCTGGCTCTGTGAAGGTGGACCAATGGTAGAACATTCATGCATTGAGGTGAGGCATGTCAGGTTAGGCAACCCATTTAAAATGAATGACAAACCTCACCACAATGCACAAATGTGCTGCAATTGTCCACCTTCTCTGTGGGCACAATAATAACCCTCAGTATTGGTGTCAGTGGATGAAATAAATACCCCCACATTGGTGGTCAGTGCCAGTGCTGTTAACCCTCCTGCACTGGTGGTCATTTGCAGCACTATTTGCTATTACTATTAACATTTCCACATCTCCCCCCCCCCTCCAGTGGTAGTCAGTGTCAATGTTTTCTAACCCCACTCCTCCTTCTGCAATGGTGGACAGTTGCAGTGAAACGCAACCCCCCCCCCCCGAGACCAGTACATCACTTGAATTGTAGGCGGAGATGACTTTATTGTAGTGTCGCTCTGCTGCCCTCTGGTACCAAATAGGTGGAAGGCTGCATGCAGAGGGACAGCAGGCCTCAAGTTGTGCACCATTGTCTTAGAAGAAAAGCCTTTAAAATTTAGTTGTAATGAATGCAAGAGATTTCAATTGAATGCCTGACGTAAACCCTGTTGTAGTGTTTATTAGACCGCATTAATTATTTTCTGATTTTATTGAAGATATGTCAGAAGTTACTTTTTGATATACTGGGTAATTTTCCATAGTCCATGGAATGCCTAACACTCATATATGAGCTGTTTCTATCTTGTTTAAGACTATACAGTAGTCCTCAGGGAATGATTCTGCAGATACAGGGCTCACCCTTAAGAGGAGCTAAACTCCTGATTATTATTTTTACCTGCAGGTAAGCTTTTATTAAATCCAAACCTGACATATCAGCAATATAAGAGCAGGAATACTTACTTTTCCCATTGCCCATGCCACATGACATTTTTCTCTGAAGTCAACACAGAAATTGACACTTCTGGGAGTGTTGATCTCCTGCGTACCCTGCCGTTTGCACTGGTTTCTCCTGCTGACCCCTACATCACTGCTATCCTGTAAATAGGGGATTGTCAGGAACCAGTGAGAACTGCCGGTGGGGGGGGGGGGATTAACACTCCCAGAGGTGTTGGTTTCTTCGTGGACTTCAGAGGAAGATTTCTACTGAACCCACTCTAGTTCTGGCATAATAGGCAGTGGTAGTTACTGTAAATGTACCACTTGCAAAAAGCCTTTCTACTCAGTCTGCATCATCATTTGCTACAATGATGTGAATAGCCTGTAATTTGATCTCCTGCTATTCAGATCTATTCAGAACACATACAGCTAAAGAAAGGGAGGCATACACCCCCATACATATGCTAGTTCTTTTGGAGCCATATAGATTCACAGTTAGGTAAAGACAAACAAAAAATAAGCAGGCAGTATGGACATTCATATATCTGGTGAATGCTAAGGGAAAAAAAAAACAATTTTATAATAGCATAATAGATAAACAACAGTTTAGTGCATTAGGGGAAATGGGGAGGGGGCTGGGCAGATTTTTTAATATTCCTGAACTTGTCCTTTAAAGGAAACCAATACTAAGAAAAATATCTTTTGCTGCCATTGCTGACCTCACCTAAATGATATACATGCTTTTTTTCAATTAAAACAGTTTTCATTATTGTATAATATTTAATCTTACAGGGTTAAGCAGAAGGCAGGTAGTGTATTTGATTAGATGAATGTCGTGTTTGGCTAGTAAATTTTCTGTTGTTTAGATTACTTGATGTTATGGTAATTAAACTACTGTTGTATGTTAAACATTTTACATTTTTATGTTTATCTTTTAAATAAATATATAAAATAGGTTAATTTCCATATGTCAAATAAGGATGAAAAGGGTACTAAAATACATGTTTCAAAGTGTTAGACATATTTATTGCATTATGAGCCAGATGGTAGGATACAAATTTTTTTTTTTGCTAGAAGACATAAGTGTCAAAATTATTTTTGCTCCTTGTAAATGTGCTTTATAGTAGGCTCACATAAAATGATCCCATCTTTAAAAACAATGACCCAAAATGCACTTACAACTTTGAGCTGTGTAAGGATATGCTTTTTGATAGCTGATATTTAAATTATACAAGGCATGTCTGTCACTTTTGAAGCCAGGCAGGTACACATCCTATGTGTCAATGTCTAAGTTGCCCAATGACCTAAAAATTCATAATGACAAGACCACTGAATTTTGATGAAATTGTATAGTCAACTCAGACAATAAAAATTCTCCAACATAGAGAATATAAACTGTTACATTTTGTGCAAATAATAAGATAAATTGTATCGTAAAACTAGAGATCGACAGAAGACCAATGATACCTAAGACTAAAAAATCCCAATTAAAGTTTGATTATGAGCCAGATAATGCCATATCTTGATTGTGCTTAATTAGTACAGCCACTGGTAGCTATCTTTTTGTGTGTTTTTTTTTTTTTTTATGTGCTCAAGTACAATGGCCACCAAATAATGCTTAACTATTACAGTGCACTAAATTAGTTGGATTGAAACAATAGATCAATTCCTAGAAGCTAGGTTTGTTCGTAAATGGAAAATAAAGTGTTGTTGTAAATGTATAGTGTTAGGGACTAACACTTGTTTTTTTTTTTTTATTACATTTAGTTATATAAATGTAACATACTTTAAGTTTATTTTCATATTTATCACCTTTAGTCAGCAGGTGGTGATCTAGGCCCCTTTCACATTGAAGGACCATCCATTGCTCTTTATGGAGCAGCGGAGACATGTGTTTACTGACACCCACCGGCATCTGATCTGATCCAACAGGGGGATGGGGATCCGTTCCTCGTCCATCCTGCAGATTGGATCGGATGACAGTCGGATGGGAACAGACAGGCAGCCCATTTCCATCCAACCGCCCCATAGAGAACACCGGACCTGTCATCTGCCTGCTCAGTGGGATCAGCAGACAGACCCCTCGCTAAGCAGGCGGATCCGCTGAACGCAGTCTGCCCTGTCTGAAAGGGGCCCTGAGCTGTCCATACATGGACCGAAAATTCAGCCAGTTCAGAAGGGGAACAAGGGAGGATTCCCTCATCCAACTTGAATGTTTGGATGGGGCAATCAGTTCAGCTTTGCCCAGCTTTAGTGTTAGTCCCCAATTGTTGTACCATAATACCACTTTGCTGTAAATATTCTCCAAAATTGATTTGCTCTTCTGAACAAACACACACATGCACACACATCAACTGCAGCTAAAACCTTATATTTTTGGTTTAGTATAAAGTTGGGAAGGGGTAGAACCTCTGTCAGCTTTTTTATTACTGTATTTTTTTATTACTGTCTTTGACCTAATTTATGGGATTTCTCCTTATGTTTTGTCAAATGAATGGATATCAGGCAGAACTGGAAGTGATGGAAAATGCCCCTACCTCTTGTACTATATGTGATTATTGTGTATACTTTCCCTAACGGGAGAACATGCGGCGATACAAACACTTTTTCAAATACACTAATAAAGAATTGTAATCTCTGTCATCTCAAAGAGAGAAATTTCTCCCTATTTCCTGTTCAGGTGATGGGTATCAGACAGAACCAGAACAGAAGTTTCCTGTATAGTGACACTGAGCATGTATTATCTGACAGAGAACTTGCCCTATTCGAGACAGAATGTGTAACCTAACCAAAGATTTAGTTCTTCAAAACAAAAAAAGTTTTAGGTAGATTTGTACTTTTAGTTTCAAGCAATCAAAAAGTGAGCATCTACTGTTCATATGATATAAGTGATGAACAATATACAGCAAAACCTTGGATTGAGAGTAACTTGGTTTGAGAGTGTTTTGAAAGACAAGCGATTTTTTTATAAATTTTGTCTTGATATACAAGTAGTGTCACATCACAACTAAGTATAAATACGAAGAGAGGCGCCTCTAAGTGTAGCAAAATGATTACATTTAATGAGGGTACAACATTTAGCAACTCACATGGATGTCTATTAAAACAGGCACATCTTTGTATGCAGGCATCCAGGGTAAAGCTGTCCACATAGACCATCCTCCGCACTGCCATCGACGTCATGCCTTCTATGCTGCACTCCACAAGCACTTCAAGCCTCGCTTTCAGGACTGCTCTACTGCAGGGTACTCTTCCTGGTCACAATTGCAGACTGACGGCTGAGAGAGCCGGCGGTGAGGAGGGTGGTCTATGTGGACAGCTTTACCCCGGATGCATGCATACCTGAATACCTCTTTTTATCATCAACCACGTGAGTTGCTAAATATTGAACCTTCAATAAATGTAACCATATTGCTACACTTAGAGGCGCCTCCCTTCTCTTTTATACTCTGTAGCTCTTGCTGGATTTTGCTTCTAATCCTCTTGTGGAGGCTGCTATTTGTGGATGGACATTTTATGGTTACACAACATATTACATTGCTATAATCTTTTTATATGGACTATAAACTGAGGGACTTAGGAAACAAATGGTTGTGGAACGAATAATCTGAGTTTCCATTATTTATTATGGGGAAATTCACTGTGATATGAGTGCTTTGGATTACAAGCATGTGTTTGGGACAAAGTATCCTCGCAATCCAAGGTTTTACTGTATTATAAAAGATCAGTTTAAAATACCTGAAAATAAAGTGATCAGTAAATTCAGATATATAGGCAGTTGAGTTTATATGCAAATCTCAACTTTTCCTGTTAAATTCACAGCTGGCTCCAACCCTTCTTTCCTCCTAAGTTCCCTATTGGTCATCCTGTACCGTGACGCCACCTACGATATCCCCAGATGGGTTGCGGGCTATGAGAAAGCGAGCCGGGACAGATTAGGGCAGTTTGTTTTCCCGTACCTTTGGACTAACTGAACTGATCTTACATACAGTCATACCTTAACAGGTTGATAGGATACCCTTTGTGATTTCTCCCCATTCCGGGAGCATTATGGCTAAGAATCACAGCTGAGTGCATAAATGACCGTTTGTAGGAGGATAACGTACTTATATCCCCAGTGATCCCCAGTGTGGAGCACTCCACAGACGCTCTAGTGTCATACACTAATTGATCCTTATTATACATTTCATCATATCGTATGGAAGCCGATATCTACTTATGGTAATCCTTCAGCAGAACTGTCTGTTTATACTAGTCTGGGTACATTTTTATCATCAGTATTGTTACATTATTCCTGATTCCACGGGATGAGCAGCAATTTACACCAGCTGTGAACAACCTCCTTTCTTGAGACATGGTTCAGTGGGATTTGTATATCAGTGCATTTGAACTGCCTTATTGGAGATTCATTATGGCCTCACAAGTGATCACCATTGTTACAGGACATTTAACAGTGCCTGGGGATTTCCCCAAAGTGAGCAAGACTGCATAGTAGCAGGGGATGTCTCAGTAGGGCTCTAACACTCAATGTCATGCTATATTTCTCTTTTACAGTCCTTCCCTTAAAGGCCATGCTTTCATAGCTTGAGCTCCCAGGGGGCCACACATGGGTATTTCCACTTACATTACATTGTTTATATGCCAAGAGACGGCAGTTACTGTTGGTTATTCCTTTATGTGGTGGATAGTCCTGGCGTCTGGAGGATTTCCTTGTTTTGTGTTATTTGTATGTCGTGAGTGTTTTTTGTTTTTCGTTAGCATGTTCACATGCACTAGATGTGGTTTTGGTAGTTTTTTCCTGTCCGGGATGTTTAATTTCACTTTTATGCTATTTTTTTGCTAATCAAGCTACATAATTGAGATTTATACCTTTTTAAAATTTGCCTTTGTGGTACACTTTTTTGTCAATAAAACAATATAATTAATAATACCATTTTATCCCGTCGCTACTTTTCTGTTAACTTAATAGCCCCTTTCCTTTCCTTTCCTGTGTCTATGCAGGAGATTTTTTGTTTGTATGCTATATGGGCTATGTTAACAGACACCATACAGGTATAAGCAAAAAAGGGTTATTTACGAATAATATAAGCCTTTATTTTTGTTTTTTATAATTTTATGGTTACACAATCACATTGCTATAATCTAATTTATATGGGCTATAAATTGAAGGACTTATGAATAAATGGTTGTGGAACGAATCATCTGAGTTTCCATTATGTCTTATGGGGAAATTCACTTTGATATAGGAGTGCTTTGGATTACAAGCATGTTTCCAGAACGAATTATGCTCGCAATCCAAGGTTTTATTGTATTAGAAAAGATCAGTCAATACCTGGTATCAGTATCAGTAAATACCTGAAAATTAAAGTGATCAGTAAATTCAGATATATAGGCAGTGGAGTTTATATGCAATTCTCAACTTTTCCTGTTAAATTCAGAGCTGGCCCCAACCCTTCTTTCCTCCTAAGTTTCCTATTGGTCATAGTTATGACATGCTGTTTTACTGCTAATTTATCACATGTGGATTTTAAATTGTTCAAGTTGTGAAAGTTTATTTTAAGGTTATTCTTGCTAAGGGATGAATGTTTTTTTACCCAGGTAGTTCAGAGATTATCAGCGAAGTAAATTAATTTAGGTTAATTATGACCATTTTACAGGCTAACTAATATTTTTGTTTTGTATGGCCTCCTAAAAAATGAATGGGATGCTGTTCTAAATCTCTTACTACATGTCAAAAATATATAATTGACAATTGCCAGTTCTGCCAATGTGATGCAGCCTTTAAATATTCAAATTATGGCATCAAGCTCCCCTGATAAATTCTTCATGGTCTAGAAGACATAAATAATTACGTGTTCCAAGAGAGTAAGACTATTGTTATGGTCTTGTAATAGACACTAAAATACTTGCCATTGGATTTAACAATAAAAAAAAAAACATTTTTAGGGTGTATTTTCTCTTTAACTCGTATGGGTTTGATTTTTATTTTAAAATCAATTTTGTAACAACAATCTACAACTGCATTACCACAATTTTAGCTGCTTATAGTTCTGCTACTATTACTAGTAATACCTATTTTACACATTTACTACACATTTCATTAAGAATTAACACCTTGGCCTGAACAGTCATAATCAAATTTCCCCAAAAATTTTTTGTTTTTTATTGGCATGGGTGTTTCTAATGTAGTATCTAATAAAGTATGTTGTTATCTTTTGAGCATTATATAATAAATATTCTGCATTTTACGTTTTATGGTTTAAATTGATTCCTGCTAATGAACTTCCAAAACTGCAATGGATGTTTAAAAAAAAAAAGAAATAATATATATATATATACATATATATATATATATATATATATATATATATATATACATACACCTATATATAAACATTCTCCGTTGGGAGGCATAGAACCTCACCATGATATGGCATGGTGTTTAACTGTATTTGGCTTATCAGTTGTGAGTTAACCATGTTTGATGCAAACGATGACCCCACCGTCTCCATGATTTGTGTCCAAAGACTCTGAGCATTAAGTTAATTTTCCCCTGGATTTCTGAGCTGCGTCCTCCTTACCCCGCGGAAACACTGTGAAGTATACAGGTTTTGACCAAATGACAGAGCATGGAGGGTGAAATTAGATGAATTAAATTAGTATATGACAAAAAAGCCTATCTAAATATCTGTCAGAATTTTACCTATACACTGTCCTAGCTAGCCACTAGTAATGAGCCCTCTGCTGAGGCTTGGTAGCCAATTGAAGGGTTGGTCTAATGACTTCTGACTTGTGATGTGACTACTTTTGACTTGTAAGTTCCACATCCTTCAACAGCAAGATTTCCATTATGTAAACCATTCTAGCATATGTTAGACTACTACCAATTAAACCTTTAAATGAACAACATTAAACAAAGGGTTGTCACCATACTAATGATAAAAAGCAAATGGCAAAATACAAATGTTATGGCCAGCATTATTTTTATGCAGAAACAACCACCCTAGTCTAATTCAATATTTGTGTTTGTGAAACATTATATAGGAACACAAATAGTTAACTCAGACATCCATTTCTGTACATTGTATGATAGTGGTAAGCTGGTGATCTCTTGATCTTTGATTACATCTTGGCTAGTAAGTATCTCGTTATTAATCAAAATGGCTTGTTCTGCATGTAGTGTAAGTCACCTTCACAGATGGGATATAGCATCAGAGTTTCATTTGAATATTCGTATTAATCCTGTCTAAAATAGACATGCTTTGTGTTACGGAGTTTAAATCGGATTTTACTAGCTAAACAGCTGTAATAAGAAAAAAGAATTTTGTTTTTCTAAAACACAATATGAGACTTACATGAAAGAGAAAATGTTATGACTCATAAATAACATAAAACATATAAATACATATTAGGAAATGTATTTGTTCTATTTATCTATATCTATCTATTTAGCTTCAATCATAAAGTATCATAAAAATTTACTTTGATGCTCTTCATTTCAGATATAGTGCTTATATTCAATAAACCTCGCGTCTTGCACATCCCACAACTAAGCAAATCAGTCAATAAATCCGCTGCTTTTCAAAGGTTCAAGAAATCTGAATCTGTGTTTCAGCTTCTACCACATTGTGTGAATTTGCACTTGGACAAGTATTTAAAAGACAGCAAACCAAGAAAATCTGTATTATTACCAACCTATACAGTCTGCTGTCTCATGTCTAAAGCCAGGAAGTTTTTCATTCATTCATATTTATTAAATCTTGAATAGATTGTGTTGGAAAAACCCACTGATTCAGCTTATACTATTAAAGGGAAACACTTTTCTGAATATCTATCATATCAGTTTGCTATAATTGCCTCATCATGTGAAGTGCCTAAAAGACACAGACCTGATGCGACATGGACAAAAAACTTAATAACACTAAAAACGTCTATATTCCATAAAAAGAAAACAAAATTAAAGGCAATCCCACAACTAAGCAAATCAGTCGTTAAATCCCATGCTTTTCAAGGGTTCAAGAAATCTAAATCTGTGATTCAAATCCTACCACATTATGTGAATTTGCACTTGGACAAGTATTTAAAAGACAACAAACCAAGAAAATCTGTATTAATACCAACCTATACAGTTTGCTGTCTCATGTCTAAACCCAGGAAGTGTTTTAATAATTAATATTTAATAACTCTTGAATAGATTGTGTTGGAAAAACACACCGATTCAGCTTATAATATTAAAGGGAAACACTTTTCTGAATATCTATCATATCAATTTGTTATAATTGTCTCATCCTTTCATATTGCCTAAAAGACACAGACCGGATGTGACATGGACAAAAAACTGAATAACATTAAAAACGTCTATATTCCATAAAAAGAAAACAAAATTAAAGCAAACAAAATACAACTCATATATTTCTTGTGCATAACAAATGCCTAAACACAACTCAATTCAGCAAAATAAATATTATGGAGATCATAATTTACTCAGTAACAATATTACTTTTATTTTTTTGTAGGAGAGAAGGGGAACCTCCTTTGGAAAATGGCTGGATTCCTTACATAGGTGTGGCTTATCAGTTCAGAAAAGATCCTTTAAAATTTCTGATTTCTCAGCAAGAAAAACATGGGGATGTCTTCACACTCTGCATTGCTGGTAAGAAATATGAGCTGAATTATATATCAGTATAACTCTTTATTTACATGAATGTAAATCCACATCATCTGTCTACTCTAGGTAACATATCAGCACACAAAGACAGAAACAAACATTAGAAGAAATATGCTCGACATGGGTAGCTGTTATTTTATAACTAGAGAAAAAAAAGAAAAACAATAGTAAAGTGTTTCTAAAAGCAGGAAGGTTTTTTACCTAAATGCATTCTATGCACTTAGGCAAAAACCTTCTGGGTGCAACACCCTCCCCCCAGCCCCCCCCCCCTTTTACCTACCTGAGCCCCTTCTCAATCCAGTGATATGCATGAGAGCAGTGGCTCTCCCGATTCTCTCTCCTCATTGGCTCACACAGCAGTGGGAGCCATTGGCTCCTGATTCTGTCAAACACAGCCAGTAAGCCAATGATGAGAGAATAGGGGGTGGGACCGAGCCACACTCTGTGATTGAATGGACGGTGCTCGCGGGTGATTATCTTTATAAATAAAGTTAAACTATCTTTCCTAATACAGAATTTGTGGAACATGTTGGTAAAGAACTTGTAGAGACATTTTATTACCTTTTAAAATGTAAAGTTATTAAAAAATCTGTCATATACACCATAGTGCACTTAAACAACATTATTAGGAAGGTGCAAAAACCTTGTAGTGCTTCATTTGTCTTGAAAGCAGTTCCTGGGCACATGGAGATTCAGACTGTATTTGGCGTTCAACTTTTCTCCAGTTGAGATTAAGCCCAACCCTTCCAGCACTAAACCTGCCCCTGTCATTCAACCCCTACTGGCCACTGAGGTTCTGATATTTGACTGTTTCATGGGATGGGTGAGGTTCGGTGCTGGAAGGAGTCTTTTTCTCTACTATGAAAAATGATGTGTGCTGCCTGGGCCTAGGACCCAGGATCGTCTCCAGGGTAAAAGGAAACAATTGGAAGATAAGCATTTATACCAGGGATGGCCAACCTTGGCACCCCAGATGTTTTGAAACTACATTTCCCATGATGCTCATGCACTCTACAGTGTAGTTGAGCATCATGAGAAATGTAGTTCCAAAACATCTGGGGTGCCAAGGTTCTTCATCAATGATATATACCAACAATTTACCAATAATATTAATTTATACACTTTAGTGCGCATGACAGGTTCACCTTAAGTATCATCTCAAATACTCTGCCAGTTAGAACATCTAGGCTAGATATCATTATGGTTTCAATTGATAAAACAGTGGTATGGCCTCATTATTATGGTTTACATGTATAAGGCAGTGATATAGCCTTACCACCTCAAAGCAAAAACCCATGGCACTCAAAATGCAGGTTGTGGTGTGGAGTAAAGTGTGCAGTGTCCACCAATGTCTAACAATTTCCCGTTCTTGCCAATAAAAAAGTTAATAAAAGAAGAAGAATAAATTGAATACTTATACATATTGTTTAGAATATCGTAGGGTGGAGTCTGCCTGTCTATTGCAAAGCTTGCCTTCAGTACTATTGGTCCTTGGTTGGCTGCCACAGTACAGACTTGCGTCCTGTCAACAGTTTCGATCAACAAATATTGTTTTAATTATCAATCTTTAAAGCAGTTCATTTGGAAAATTCAGAATGACGCTCGATGGATCTTTGCCTTGCTTGTGTACCGGTGAGGCAATTTCACTGATTGTACTTTCCATTGGGCTGAACAAATGATTGTCATTGTAAAAAGTCACAAGGGACATGGATGTCATCTTAATAAAGAAATTAAAAGGCACATCTTTTCATGAGAAACCATGTAAATTCCTGACCTGTCGCAGAAAATAGTTCTCTAATTGGTTTTGTGTGGTGGTGCAGCAGAATCATTTTCCCCAGACGTCATCCTGGCGAAGCACTACTGTACATCATTGTCAACAGTTCACTGAAATCTTCCTAATAAGAACCCGATTACATAAATTTGATCATCTAGTAGAAGAAAAGGAGCAAGGTAGAGAGTATGATAGTATTTACAGAGACATTATTTTGTATAAGGATCAAGAGGAACTAGACAGCCCTCTATATATCTTCAGGGATCTTACAAGGACTTGCAGCTTGTCCTTTGTAGAAGTGACAAAGTACATATGGAATTTTTGGAATGAAGCTTTTCATCCTACATTAGCCATGGTAACTCTGCCTCAGTATTGGTCTGCAGATAGGACAGTTCATGGGGCCAAGACATTACCTGGGAAGACTTTAACTCTAACAGGCTACCAGCATTCTTGTCTCTAATTGGTGTTTTCTTAACAAATGATGCAGAAGGTAATTGTGTTGCATCTCTGCACAGCAGGGGGAAGAAGTCAAGCCACATACAGACATGTGATGCCATTGTAACTTTCTGCTGCTTACTTAAGAATAGGCAGTAATACAAAAGTCTGTTTAAGTTTTTACATATTTTGTTTTCAATATTATACTAAGAAGAAATAAAGAGTATGACTTTTATGTAACTTTGGACATGTTTAAAAAAAATGCTGGAAAGTAAGATTCTTCATTCTCTATGACAAAGAGATTTCAGCTGTCATTTTTGCAGAGCAAACGAAAAAAAACTTAGCCATTCTCTTCTGAAATGTTTTTTGGAACCTGATGGGATAGAGAATGGAAACGACTGTAAAAATAATTAAAACATGTGTAATTTGTAAATGCATGGGAACTTTATAATTCTGCAATAGCAAACATTTTTTTTTTATATGAAATTATTTTAAATTTTGGTTTGTCTGCACTTTAAATTTCAGATCTGCCTGTTGTGCATATAGTGTTTGAAGCACTTCTGTGGGCTGCAACAATAATCAGTCTTTTAACTTATTATAAAATATTTATTTGCTTTGTGCCTCATTTTACAGTGATATCTTTAGAGCCTTCAGAAATACTACACTCTATGTAATATGACAAGAGATATACACTATAAATGTACAGTATCTTACAAAAGTAAGTACACCCCTCACATTTCTGTAAATACTTTATTATATCTTTTCATGTGACAACACTGAAGAAATGACACTTTGCTACAATGTAAAGTAGTGAGTATACAGCTTGTATAACAGTGTAAATTTGCTGTCCCCTCAAAATACCTCAACACACAGCCATTAATGTCTAAACCACTGGCAACAAAAGTGAGTACACCCCCAAGTGAAAATGTCCAAATTGGGCCCAATTAGCCATTTTCCCTTCCCGGTGTCATTTGACATGCTAGTGTTACAATGTCTAAGGTGTGAAAGGGGAGCAGGTGTGTCACTGGAAGTTCAACATGGCACCTCATGGCAAAGAACTCTCTGAGGATCTGAAAAAAAGAATTGTTGCTCTACATAAAGATGGCCTAGGCTATAAGAAGATTGCCAAGATTGCCAAGACCCTGAAACTGAAAGCGGTTTAACAGGACAGGTTCCACTCAGTACAGGCCTTGCCATGGTTGACCAAAGAAAATTAGTGCCCATACTCAGGGTCATAGCCAGAGGTTGTCTTTGGGAAATATACATATGAATGCTGCCAGCAATGCTGCAGAGGTTGAAGGAGTGGGGGGTCAGCCTGTCAGTGCTCAGACCATACGCTGCACACTGCATCAATGTGGTCTGCATGGCTTTCGTCTCAGAAGGAAACCTCTTCTAAAGATGATGCATAAGAAAGCCCACAGTTTTCTGAAGACAAGCAGACTAAGGACATGGATTACAGGAACCATGTCCTGTGGTCTGATGAGACCAAGATAAACTTACTTGGTTAAGATGGTGTTAAGCATGTGGGGTGGCAACCAGGTGAAGTGTACAAAGACAAGTGTGCCTTGCCTACAGTCAACCAATGCCAACATGTACTGTGACATACTGTTGCAAAGCATAATTCCCTCCCTTTGGAGACTGGGCCGCAGGGCAGTATTCCAACATGATAATGACCCCAAACACACATCCAAGATGACCACTGCCTTGCTAAAGAATCTGAGGGTAAAGCTGATGGACTGGCCAAGCATGTCTCCAGATCTAAACCCTATTGAGCATCTGTGGGGCATCCTCAAACAGAAGGTGGAGGAGCGCAAGGTCTCTAACATCAACCAGCTCCGTGATGTCGTCATGGAGGAGTGGAAGAAGACAACCAGCTCCGTGATGTCGTCATGGAGGAGTGGAAGAGGACTCCAGTGGTAACCTGTGAAACTCTGGTGAACTCCATGCCCAAGAGGGTTAAGGCAGTGCTGGAAAATAATGATGGCCACACAAAATATTGACATTTTGGGCCCAATTTGGACTTTTTCACTTAGGGGTGTACTCACTTTTATTGCCAGAGGTTTAGACATTTAATGGCTGCTCACTACTTATCATTGTAGCAAAGTGTCATTTCTTCAGTGTTGTCACATGAAAAGATATAATAAAATATTTACAAAAATGTTAGCGGTGTACTCACTTTTGTGAGATACTGTATATCCAAAGTGAAATATTTTGAGGAGAATTGTATGGTTGCCATTGGAAATGAAGACGTGGTAACATTTTCCAATAGGGACACATGTTCTGGTGACAACTGCGTAAGAGGGGATTTCCATTCACTTGGATTAATATCCTGCTCCTTCCTGTTGTGTCTCCAGGACAGGAAATGAGGTGAAATCTCCCCAGTCACACAAAGACAGAAAAAAACACTTACAAGGGCTGTAGATAAAGTTTAAATTTAAATAATTTAATACTGAACACCACTGCACTTCATTTCCTATTCTTGACATTCTGTTTGTCTGTGCTTCTTTGTATAAACACAACACCAGCCCACCCACCTCCTGACATTGCTCCCAAAGTAAGCATATATGCATATATGATATATCCTCATCAAGGTCTTTACATCAGGACAAAACCAAACTTTTTTCATTAACATTATAGCAGTTATAGCAAAGTTAACACTTCCACGTGTTTTTCAAAATGATCTGACTAACTATTATTTTTAATATGTTGAAAAAACCATAAGATGAGTCTTTTGAGAGAAAAAAATGCCTAAAATAGGTTGAGAGTTCAAACAATAATTAGTACAATTTTAGCAAAGCTGATCACTGTTATTGATGATGTTGTAATATTTCTGACATTCCCAGTTCTTGTGCAGGCATGTGTGTGGTATTTGCTGGGTTGCTTTTTTTAAGATTGTTTAACAAATGCATATTAATGTTCATGATGTTGATGTCAGAGTAGTACATGCCTGTCAGCCTTAGGCTAAGGTAATTATCCTTCATTATTTAAAGGCTTTATTAGGTGGATTTCATACTAGTGGTTTGGTAATTACTGTATATGGCACAAATATTCATGTATCGGCTAAATCAGTGTAAGAAATTCTGAATAGACATACAATTCTCCCTTTATGTTTTCATGTTATCTTTTGCAAACTATTTTGCCACTTTTTGCATTTTATTGTGTTTAAATTATATGACCCTCTAAAAACCAGTAAAAATTAAAGGGGTGGTAAAGTCAGAAGGTTTTTTATCTTAATGCATTCTATGCACTATGATAAAAAGCCTTCTGTGTGCAATACTTGCCTAAGCCCCCTCTCTGTCCTGCCATGTCCACGAGTGCCTCAGCCGTCCAGGACTCTCTCTCCAGATTGGCTGAGACACAACAGGGGTGCCATTGGCTCCCACTACTGTCAATCAAACTCAGTTAGTCAATCAGGAGAGAGAGGGGTGGGGCTTAACGGCAGCTCCATGTCTGAATGGATACACAGAGCTGCAACTCGGCTTGGGTGCCCCCATAGCAAGCTGCTTACTGTGGGGGTACTCAACAGGAGGGAGGGGCCACCAAAGAGGGAACTGAGAAGACGAGGCGGCCCTGCGCAAAACCACTGCACAGAGGGGGTAAGTATAACATGTCTGTTATTTTAATAGAAAAATAATGTTTACAATCACTTTAATCAGTCCTCCAGGCTGACAACAAACCTGTCCCAAAAGAAGGTTTTTTATCTTAATGCATTCTATGCACTATGATAAAAAGCCTTCTGTGTGCAATACTTGCCTAAGCCCCCTCTCTGTCCTGCCATGTCCACGAGTGCCTCAGCCGTCCAGGACTCTCTCTCCAGATTGGCTGAGACACAACAGGGGTGCCATTGGCTCCCACTACTGTCAATCAAACTCAGTTAGTCAATCAGGAGAGAGAGGGGTGGGGCTTAACGGCAGCTCCGTGTCTGAATGGATACACAGAGCTGCAACTCGGCTTGGGTGCCCCCATAGCAAGCTGCTTACTGTGGGGGTACTCAACAGGAGGGAGGGGCTACCAAAGAGGGAACTGAGAAGACGAGGCGGCCCTGCGCAAAACCACTGCACAGAGGGGGTAAGTATAACATGTCTGTTATTTTAATAGAAAAATAATGTTTACAATCACTTTAATCAGTCCTCCAGGCTGACAACAAACCTGTCCCAAACACTAAAGCAAACCCTTCTTAATGTTAACTTATTTCTTAGAATAGACTCTTCAAATTAAAAAGGAATCCAAGTTTAAAATGTTGCTGAATAGAAAACACCTTGTAGTGCATATGTACCATAAAGAAAAGAGTTTCTGTATGATACACAAATGTGTTTTTTGCAGAGATGTTTGACCTCAGCTCACTAGTTCCAGGCTGTACACAGAGCCTTGATGAAATTCAAACTTTTCAAATTCATACTAAAAAAATGTGTTTAAAATGATATATCTATAAAAGTAAAAAAAAAACAGATATAAAGCATCAGTTTTAAAATTAATTCATTTTATTAAATTAAAATTGACTCAAAACCGTAATAACATGAACATTTAATGTTACCTTTGGTGGTATACTTGTTAAATGTTAGGTTGAAGTTATTGATAATATTTTTGGAAATATAAACAGGGGCTGGTTTATGTGAACAGTTTGGGGGTTTGGTTAGATTTGGTGGTTAGTCTAAGGCTGGGTTCGCCAGTGTCCGTCTGCAGGGTTGCAGCCCAGAGTCGGGTGTGTTTGTGTTCATCGGTTCAGGTGCAATTCAGGGCCAAATTTTTCCCTGAATTCGCACCTGACCCGGACACAAAAACGCACAGGACCCTTTTCCAAACCGCAATGCGGCCGCCCCAGACATGTGTGAACCGGCTCCATTAAGAGCTAGTTACATGCACAAGTCATGCAAATTGGATGCGGTCTAAAACACATCCGATTTGCATATATGTGAACTCAGCCTAAGGTGTTAGGTTTAGCTTCAGTAAAAAGGTTAAGGTCTTGGTTAAATTAAACATTAAAGCCAAACCCCAACTAAATACACAGATGAGGTTCATATGTGAGAGCTGTTTTACCTGCATTTTATTTTTCAG
Organism: Pelophylax lessonae; assembly: GCF_965119305.1. NCBI lineage: Eukaryota > Metazoa > Chordata > Amphibia > Anura > Ranidae > Pelophylax > Pelophylax lessonae. Next base: position 438,090,687 of record NC_138772.1, on the reverse strand, counting down.
TCCACCCAGTTCTGAGATTTAAATAGCTTTTCCACACAACACAGTCCTGTATGGCAAGGGATATTTGTGTGTTGCAGTTTTATTTTCACCTTCACCTTTACTCTGTAACTGTACAATATAATCAGAAGCAGCACACTGATAAGCTCACCTCTCTGACAATGTGCTGTCTCCTCCTATCAGCATGCTCCTTGCACTGTAGAACACCTGACTGGTTCCTTGTACTGCTTTGAATCCCCCCCCCCCCCCCCAAACCTCCTGACCTCTGCTGTACAGTAAACTGCAAGAGGATGATATAAAGTCAGATTCAGGTACTTAAATGGCTTACATTTAAGTTCATGGTGTATTAAAGTGATTGTAACTCTATCAGCTTTCTTCCATTAAAATAACAAACATGGCATCCATACTTGCTTTGTGCAATGGTTTTGCAGAGATGAGGGACCGACATATCAGATGCAGTCAAACTGGTACTGAAGTTATCCACAGAAAATCTTGGAATCCAGGATTTGGTCATATTACCTATAGGGATTACCTAGGGCCAAAAGAAGAGAGAATCCTGAGAGGGTTGAGCAGTGATATATGGGAAAAAAATTCAGCAACTTGGGAGGCAGACAATGTTTGTAGCAGACTGATTTGATCTTTGCAGTAATTACATAAGGCTTGATAATAAATCGGCAAACTTCATAAAAGAACTTGGAGAAAACTATTTTTGCTGGTATGCCAAACCTTGTTCTCTTTGTTGGTGGCAATCTGCAGTTTTTTGTGCCATATTGCAGAGTGCTGGAGTGTTAATGTCTCAAACCAAATATGGTTAAAGTCTCACTACATAGCACAGAGTAGGAGACTCAATGGTGAACAAGGTATTAACAAAGCAAGATGTGGATGCTTGCTGTAGATAAGGAAGAATAGAGACTCCTTTGTGCTAGCACAAAGATAATTATTTTAGCAAATTCTGGCAAAGGCAGACAAGCAACCCATGATGGGCAGACACTCGAGCCTATTAGTCTGTGTATGATAGGACAGGAAAAACTGCAAAGGGATATCCAGAGACTTAGAGAGGCCCTTCCAGAAGTGGGAGGTGAATTGCATGGTTATGGACTATATGGGTTGGCAAATCATATATCAGAAAATTTCCCAGATGAACACAGGTACCAAGGCTGCTGCTGGGGGCAATGCAATGTAGGGTATGGAATTTGCTTTGGGCATAAATCACACACACTTTTTGTAATCCTTCTCATCCTTTTGGAGATTATGCCACCAGTACAGGCAGGAAAAAATAAGAGGATTCTGTGGATCCCAGCTGGAGATAGCAGCTGTCAATGAAAGACCATCTTTGGAAACTATATAGAACAGGAAAGACAGCTGTGGAAGTTCAAAGAGACATTTTACAGCCATAGAGACCTTTTTCACAGAAGCAAAAATGAACAGACATGGCAGGTCTGGGGAGAAAATTATTATATTGTTTAGGTAGACAACAACACACTTGTAGAGGAAATTTTGAAAGGTTTAATTGACAAAGCGCTAGAAAAGGGGTTTTACAGAAGCCGAAGGACATTACAAGATATTTGTGACTGTCCCTGGTATTACATACTACAATCTTCCATTCATTTTCCTTCTTGCAAAAGAACTGAGTTGTAACTAATTTAGTAAAGACTTGGGTTCCAAGTAGCTGATTGAAGCGCTCTGTATAAAGGGGAAGTAGGTAGCAGTTCCTGACAGTGCTGGTGTTTAATCAATGATAATCAATACAGGGGCAGTGAGTACCACCTTTGTTTTGTATAGAATAATTCACCATCAGTACGGGAAGATTTGTGGATAAAGTGTTTTGGAGATTTTTGGAGATTGTAATCTGAATTGGCCTTGGCCTCTGGGAGATTGAAGGGATATACCCTATCTCTAAGTGAACAAAACCCAAAATAAAATCATTGCCAAGATCGAAGGGATGATGGTGGTAACTGTTTAGCATAGCGCTGGGAGGTAACATCCACAAAGTGAATCAGATTGGACGAGGTAAGGTGGGAGGTAGCAAGAGAAAGAGACTTGGCATGCATGAATTTGCTGATGCACGTGGAATGACAGGAAGGCTCTTGTGCGAGTAACTGAGTGGTGGACCAATCCAGTACTAGGGACTGTAGTTGGAGCCATGGGAGACCCAAGATTAGCATAGAAGTGGCTTAGTGACACTTTAATTAAATGTCCTTTTTGTCCACAGTAAATACAAAGACCTTGTAATTGACACTGGGTTCTTTCTTGGTTGTACAGTCATGAGCAGCCAAAGCTCCTCTCTGGGAAGCTGAGCAGTGGGTCTGGGCAGTTCAAGTTGATGCTGGAAAGTTGGTTCCAGGCAAGGTCAGAAAGCCTTTCACAGTGAGACCTTTCTTGGAAAGGATCTTGAAAGTGTCTATTTGTATGGCCAAGGTGATCAGTTAATTGAAAGAAAACCAGAAACAAACAACACACCCATGAGCTCATTACTAGCTGGATTGGAAGAGCCTGGGCAATCAGAGTCTCTAAAATGAAAGTTCATAAAAGGAAAGTTTATAATAAGGAATAATCTCTGGGGGTGAGGTACTGACTTTAGACGGCTGCAGGCTGTGGTAAGAGCTGGAAGGGACTCTGTGGAAAAGCAAAAAAGAAAGAGATCAGCGCCATCTAAATGCAGTAATGATAGTACATTTTATTCCAAGGATCAATGCTAAAAATCACAAGAATACAAAGATATCAGCGCATGTAATGATATACTGGGTTCATCCTCTCCAGGGGAGGACGAGCTGCCGTAAAGGATGAGGTCACTGCCGGTTCCGGCTGCACTGGTGGCTCCCAATGCTGCCTAGGACTCGGGTACACTCAGACTGAGCCGCTGGCATCAATTCCAGGTTGAGGGTGGAGTGGGCGGTGCGTGCGTTCAGAACATGCATGCTTCTTCATCAGGCAATGGATTCGGCCATCTTAGAAGCTGTTTAAGTAGAGAATCTGAGTGGCCAAGCGTGTCAAAGCGGTGCGGTTAGGGAGAGCATTAACAACTAGTACAGGAAATACACAACTGGTCCTGGCCTCTGTAAAATAATATAACACATACTAGAATGACTGGATGGTAGCTCGACAAAATAGAAAGGAAAAAAAACGGATAGGACATTTTACAGCATTGCAATAATACACTAGCAGAGTGGACAATAAGAGAATAATATACACTAGGAAAAAAGGTAATGGTAATGAGTGAGAACTAAGTAAACAGAAGTAAATAAAAGTAAAAATAAAAAGAAGAAAAAGAAAAATACATAAAAATAAATGAAAATAAAACATAAAAAATAAAAATGAAGTAAAAATAAAAAATTTAAAGACAAACCCTTACAGAAGGAGGTCACAAGGGTCTAATTATTCCAGGCAAGTTCAGCTGCAGGAGTTCAGAACCAAATCACATACTGCCCAACTGTAAATTAATCTTAAAGCCAAAGAAATGCCACTCAAGGTGAGTGACCGACTCTCACACGTTGTGAACAGGAACCCAGGGTGCTGCACAGCTCATCTGGGAGATTCAAAGACATGCAAATATCCAGAATATTGCTGCACTCCTTGGTAACTTTATTGAAGTATTAAAATCACATCACAGGTATGACAGGAATATAAAAGGTAATGCATTTCACGCTAAAGTCAGCGCTTACTCAGACCTGACTTTAGCGCAAAACTCGTTACCTTTTATGTTCCTGTCATACCTGTAAAGTGATTTTTAACAGTTCAATAAAGTTAGCAAGGAGTGCAGCAATATTCCGGATTTTTGCATGTCTCTGTAAATTAACCTTGATAGAGATGTAGAACTTGTCCCCAGTACTTGCCAAAGAGGAAGCTTGAGCAAGGTCATCAAATATTCTTCCATAAAGAGTCAGAAAAGTAGCAATGTTATTGGTCACAGGGTCCGTTGCCCTTTTCCCAGAGCAAGCCTGCCTTGGCCAAATCTCATAGGTCCCTTTAGCATCTGTAGGGAAGTTCTGTGGCTGTAACTTAAAGTGGATATTGCACTGATTTATGAACAACGCTTGGGAGCCTGGAGGCAGCAGCAAGTGAGGTGTAGAGGTCACAGGCTCAGTCACACTGGAAAGGCCTGTGATAAAGCTGGAGGTTAGGCATTTGGAGAGAAAGAGGCCGTTAGTTGATCCAATCGGTCAAGTGGGTGTGAAATGTCAGATAAACTGGACTTGAATGGCTCTTAGTCATTGAGTCTTTGAGAGAGAAGCTCATTAGGATCAGTAGGTGGCTGGGGTACATCAGACGGGTTCATGGTTTGAGTGAACTGTCACAGACAAAGGTCCATATCCACTGAGATAAGTAGTCCAGGTGGCTGCAGGTGCACTAGGATTCACTAGATGACATAGGTTGACCTTATGTGCACTGGAGTCATAGGATGCCCTGGGGACACAAGATAACACATAATAATCTGAGGTGAATTGGGGTTATTAGGTGACACGGGATACTCTAATGTTGCAGGTTGCACTGGAGTAACAGTGAATACAGGGACACACCGTAGCTTTGCATTGCGCAAACACCAAGCCACATGTCGCTTTGCAATAAAGGGGAACTGATCATGAGAACTGTCTCCTGATTGGCTGTGGCACCAATTAGGAGAATTGTCCACTGAATGGCTGCAGCACTGGCTAGAACAGAGATCCAGCACTAGATCCAGTAAGAAGTAAGTTTGACAGATAGTATGTTTTTGATTTACAAAGGAAAAGCAGATGACTCAAAAGAAACACACAGCTTGCTAAATCCAAATATTTCACTACAGTGAAATTACAGTTCTGTTAAGGAAAAAGCTGTCCAGTCCAGTTATAAATAATGCAAGCATTTTATCAAACATGCCTCTTCTTACTTGATTTTTTTGATGGATATTGAGAGTGCACTTCTTTAGAGTAAGTGAAATATAGGTGAGTCTACCTACTGTCTTCATGTAATGAGTTTCAAAGCTGTAAAAAAATAATTTTGTACCCTAATAATTTCTGTAGATGTTCAAGCACTGTTGACAAATAAAGGTTCAGTAAACCTAAGGCATACTCGTAGACATGAGATGACAGGACAGGCAAAATATCTCAGAAAGTCCTTTTTATATTCTTGCATGAATGTCTAGCGCACACATGCATGTTTATAAATTAAGCAGACACCCCTGGCACCAACCTTTGCTCAAGAATGCCAAAACAATTATTAAGGCTGATGTTTTATCCGCAAAGTATATTGTCAAACATTAGCTGCAGAAAAACACTAATTTTCTTTTTTCTTCTTAGTTGTATTTTGTTTCTAATTCTGCATCAGTAGAAAATATCGAAACCCTCTCTGCAGCAGTCAAAAATGTCCTCTCTCTTTTGTCAGAACGACAACTCAGCACTGGATATTAAAAAAGATGTGTTTTGTGTGTCCTATTTACTATATAGTGGTGAATGAAACATCAGTTGGGCTTTTACTAAAATGCATTTTGAATGATTGCCTTCTACCTCAATCGTCAGTGAAAGGGTGTCTGCTGGTTTTGAACTTTTTCTATAGACATAAATAACTGTTATTAGCTGGTTCAGGTGAAGGTCATCACATACTGTATCTGTGAGTAACCTTGATCACCAACTGTTATAATATAAATCCCATTGGAATGTGAAAATTGATTTGAACCAGTTCTCAGAATGGTAAAAAAACATTGTGAGAGATAAATGGAAAGGCACAACCAATATGCAATGTTGCTAAGCAGACAGAACATGATGAATTACATATATGAACGGAATTAGGTAGTTACAACTGTATATTGGTCCAGTTTGGAGCAATGTTACTATGCATATACCAAACCTGTGGGATCCTTGTGGAAGCTGGAATAGGCACCGCTACTTAACTATCTTAATCTTAACTAGCTTCCAGGTCCTATTCCAAGTGGCTGCCCTGCTGCATTGTGAACACAAGAGGTTGCTTACTCAGCTCAGCCTTTCAGAGAATGCTTTGCATTTTCTCATTGAATGCAAAGAGCTCTCTGATTGTACAAGGTGATGATTATGATGTCACCATGTTGCCTCTCCACCCTATCCAATCAGAAAACGTTTTGCATTTACTGAGTAAGTGCACAGTATTCTCTGCATGGCACCCATGCTGAGAAAGCCACCTCCTTTGTTTACAATGGAGAAGAGAAGCCACCCGACACGGGACCTGGAAGCTAGTAAAGATCACTGGAGTAATGGTGATTACTACAGGGATTTCCTGCTTTCAGGGGGATTGGACAAGTATGGTATACAGTGGGTAAAATAGGTATTGAACACGTCACCATTTTTCTAGGTAACAATATTTCTAAAGGTGCTATTGACATGACATTTTCACCAATGCAAACCATATATACAAAGAAACCAAAACAAATTGGGTTCAGAAATTAAGTTATGTGTAATAAAATGGAATGACACAGGGAAAAAGTATTGAACATGCTAACTGAAATTTATTGAATACTTCATCCAAAATCCCTTGTTGGTAATGACAGCTTTAAGAAGCCTCCTGTATGGAGAAACTAATCGCATGCATTGCTCAGGTGGGATTTTGGCCCATTCTTTCACACAAATGGTCTATAAATCTTGAAGGTCCCGTGGGCCTCTTCTGTGAACTCTGAACTTTAGTTCTTTCCATAGATTTTTTATTAGATTTAAGCCAGGTGATTGGCTGGGCTATTCCAGCAGCTTTATTTTCTTTCTTTGAAACCAATTGAGAGTTTCCTTGGCTTTGTTTTTGGGATCATTGTCTTGCTGAAATGTTCACCCTTGTGTAATCTTCATCATCCTGGTAGATGGCAGCAAAGTTTTGTCAAGAATGTCGTGGTACATTTTTCCATTCATCCTTCCTTCAATTATATGAAGTTTTCCAGCCAAACTTCACTGTTGGTATGGTGTTTTTGGGGTGATGGGCAGTGCCATTTGACCTCCCAACGGTGCATATTATGGCATCAAAAGAGTTCAGTTTTGGTCTCATCTGACCAGACTATATTCTCACTGTAATTCACAGGCTTGTCTAAAAGCTGTGCAGCAAACTTTAAAAAAGCTTCAACATGTTTTTTCTTCAGCAATTCAGTCTTGCGTGGTAAACGTGCATGCAGGCCATGGCAGTTGAGTGCATTACTTAATGTTTTCTTTGAAACAATTGTACCTGCTAATTCCAGGTCTTTCTGAAGTTCTCCACAAGTGGTCCTTGGCTCTTGGGAAACTCTTTGATAATTCTTTTTACTCCTTTGTCAGAAATTTTGCTAGGAGCACCTGGTTGTGGCTGGTTTATGGTGAAATGATGTTCTTTCCACTTCCAGACTATGGCCTTAACAGTGCTCACTGGAACATTCAGAAGTTTATAAATCCTTCTGTAACCAATACCATCAGTGTGTTTTGCAACAATAAGGTTGCAAGGGTCTTGAGAGAGCTCTTTGCATTTACCCATCATTAGATGTTTCTTGTGCAACACCTTGGTAATGAGATACCTTTTTTAATCATTTGAGACTGAACCAGCTAAAATTAATTTGTACTGACAAGGGACAGAATTGCTTTTTAATTAAGGAATAGATTTCAGCTGGTTTCTTTGCTTTCCGTGCCTTTTTGCACCTTTCTTTCTTCATGTGCTTAATACTTTTTCCCTGTGTCATTTTTATTTTATTACACATAATTTATTTCTGAACTTATTTGTTTTGTTTTCTTTGTATGTATGGATTGCATGGGTTGTTACAGACTTGTGGTGAATTTTTCATGTCAATAGCACCTTTGGAAATATATTTACCTAAAAAAATGGGGACGTGTTTAATACTTATTTTACCCGCTATATGCATAATTACATTGCTCCAAGCTGGACCAATGTAACTGTAAAAATAGCCATACCTGGTATTCAGCTGTAACATGAAAAAATGGCTGCTTCCATATAAACTTCACCAATAAAATATATATAAAAACACAGTTTTTTTTTTCAAAACATTAACACACATTGTGGAGATTATTTGCATAAAATAGATTACTGGCACATGTATAGCTAAACACAATAAATCGACTATAGCTTCAATTTAAGCTTTAGTGGTAATTGCTCTGTCTCTGTCTCTCTGTCATGAAAGAGAACTTCAACAGAACTGAGCGCTTCAACTGTGGCAGCTATCCAGTGAACTGAAATTAACACATATCACTGTCAGGGCGGTGGTTATCGTACAAGATATCCAGGCATGTGCCTAAGGCTACATTATCCAGTAAGCTGCATTAAAGTGTTTTATGATCACTGGATTCCGGTTAATGCTCTATTAAGTTTATTTACATTGATTTTTTTATAATCTTTATTTATTTTTTTCTATACATATAATTCAACATAAAATAACACAGATATAATTTGAATTCCACATAAATAACGTGTCTTACCAACGCATACAAAAACAAAACAAAAGAGGGACACCGGGATTTGCAAAAGAAAAAAAGGGACCAACCTACTACAATTCTAAATAGTCAGTGTAGTACAGTCAGTGCAGTGCAGTCAGTGTAGTGCTGTGCTGATTCTTGTGTAACACAGTATAGTGGTGCCACTGAAGTGGTGGTGTATACAACACGTCTGTCACTTCACTGATCCCATTTTTATTTTTTTATTTTCATTTTTTTTTTTGCAGCATCAGGTTCTGTTGCTGCAATATTAGTACTCCCCCTTCTGTGTCGCAGGTGCTTTTCGTTTTTTGCGTCAGCAGTGATCTTTTATTTTTTGTAATTTTTTTTGGCGCAGCAGCACTAATAATATTTAGGGCATAATTTCGGTCCCCTCTTCTGCATCACAGGTGCTATATCTTCTGCGTCAAGAGTGTTTTTTTTGTGGCACAGCATCACTAATAATATTTAGAGTATAATTGCTGTCCCCCCTTCTCCATCGCAGGTGCTATTCCTTCTGCATCAGCAGGGGTTTTTTTTTGTTGCACAGCAGCACTAATATTATTTAGTGCATAATTGCTGTCCCCCCTTCAGCGTGGCAGGTTCTATTCCTTCTGCATAAGCAGTGTGTTTTTTTGTGGCACAGCAGCACTAAAAATATTTAGGGCATAATTGCTGTCCCCCTTCTCTGTCCCAGGCGCTATTCCTTCTGCATAAGCAGTGTGTGTGTGTTTTTTTTTCTTGGCACAGCAGCACTAATAATATTTAGGGCATAATTGCCGTCCCCCTTCTGTGCCGCAGGTGCCATTCCTTCTGCATCAGCAGGGGTTTTCTTATTTTTTGTGGTGCAGCAGCACTAATATTGTTTAGGGTATAATTGCTGTCCCCCTTCTGTAACGCAGGTGCTATTCCTTCTGCATCAGCAGGGGTTTTCTTTTTTTTTTGCTTTATTAAGTTTTTCTTCATTAAAAAAAATTATAAGAAAATGGTTTATAGTGCACCAAGCACAAAAGAGCTGCACCTAAGCCCCATATTCCCTTCCCACACTCTATGATAAAAAGTTATAAAAATCCCCCCCAAAAAATAAAAAACAATAATACAACGGTTTATAGAACACCAAGCACAAAAGTATTGCACTCAAGCACCATATTTCCATTCCACATTCTATAATAAGAAGTTATAAAACCTCCCCAAAAAATCCCCATCATGTCCAAAAGGCCAAAATGGAGAGGCAGATGCTCACAGGCCACTAAAAGAGGGCAAGCAGCCTCTGTGTCTACAGTGAAAAGTGGTGGTCGTGGACATGGTGCACCCTCTGCAGGGGGAGCACGCTTGTCCTTTTTTTCTGGTGCTGGTCATGTTATTAAACCACAACATGCAGAAGAGTTGGTGGAGTGGATATTTAAGCCGTCCTCATCCTCCTAATCCTCAGTCACCCAGGCTCATACTAGTTTGCCTTCCACTGCAGCTGAAAAAGCGGCCTATTCCACAGGCTCCTTGTCCACACCTACTCCTTCCGTAACCCCACCATCATGCACAAAGGAGTCACCTTAATTATTTGATCATAGTGTCAGTTACATGATGCTGGAAGATGCACAGCAATTTGAATGCTCCGATGTTGGTTCCCAGGTTGAGGAAGGGAATAACGTGAGCCTAGAGAGAGGGGTGACAATGACGGACAAGAAACTAGCAGTCATGTTCCCCCAGCTGCAACATATTGCAAGTTTGCTTCAGTTACGAGGAGGGAGGGGATGATGAGGTCACTGACTGTACTAGGGTGCCTGAGAGAATAAAGGAGGAAAGTGAGGTGGAGGAGAAGGAGGCACAACTACAATGAGGCAGGATGTCCTCCAGTGGCCAGATTAAGGGCAGCCTATTGCATCACACCACAGAGCTCGACAGGTGCAGGCCGCTGCTAACTCCTCAATGACTTCCAAAAGTTCATTGGTGTGGGCTTTTTTTAATACATGTACAGCAGTCTGCCGCGTTGCTGTTTGCAATCTCTGTCTGAAGGTCACCACATGCTTGACAAGACATATGATGACCTGCCATGCAGTCTATTGGCAACAGCCAAACATCATAAAAAAATGCAGACTTCTACTTGCTCATCATCTGGGATCTCTACTCCTACTATACCTCAAGTCTTCTCAAAAACCTGCACTGTGATGTATGATGGTATAGCATTGGGTGTCACATGTACTTGCACCTAATCTGCTAGCAGAACACCACCTTTTGATTTTACCACCAGGCAAATTCTGCTAACCCAGTTGCTGAACCATAAAAAAAATACTGCCCCAGCCATCCACATGCTCAGCATCTAAAAGCTAGCTTGGCCAAATTGCTACCACTACAATTGCTGCCTTTTTATCAGGTAGACTCTGAACCCATTTGTGAATTTTCAGAATGTGCTATACAACAGTGGCAGGTTCCAAAAATATTTATTTTCACATAAGGCCATTCCAGCTCTGTACCATCATATGGAAGGCATTTTTTTGGCCTTGTTGGACAGAGTGGTCAGCAGGAATGTTTACATTACTGCTGACTCGTATTCCAGCAGGCATGGTTAGGGACGTTAGATTTTCTTCACGGCACACTGGGTTACTCTGCTGGCAGCTGGGAAGAATGCAGGACAGGGTTCAGTTCTGGAGCTTATTCCTCCACCATGCCTCCAAAAAGCTGGTGGTGATTCTGCCACATCTGTCTGCTCCACCACCCTCTTCTTTTTCCTCTATGGCCTTTTCGGCTAACTTGTCCTCTGAACCAGCAGTGCTCCCTAAGCGTTCAAAGGGGCTACGCAAGCAGTCAGGCTAAAAGATGCCATGCAGAGCTTCAGTTGGTCTGTCTATGGGACAGGATCCACACTGGGGAAGAGATTCTGTCAGCTCTGCAGGGGCAGGCTCACAGGTGGCTGACGCCATGGCAGCTTGAGCCAGGAATGGTTGTATACCACAATCGCACCAACCTTCTCTCCGCCCTTCGACAGGGACACTTGACACATGTTCCATGCTTGGCACATGTCCTAAATTTGGTGGTGTAGTGTTTCTTGAAGAGGTACCTGTGCTTACAAGGTACCTGTGCTTACAAGATCTTCTGAGGCAGGCCAGAAAAGCCTGTAGCCAATTCTGGCGGTCATATAATGCCAGTGCTCGGCTGGCTGACATTCAACGGGAATTCAACCTGCCCACAAACTGCCTCATTTGCGACATGCCCACCAGGTGGAACTCAACATTGGCAATGAGTACCTGTGTGAGTAGGGCACAAGGTGAGGCTCAGGGGAGCTTGGCTTCTTTTCGTAATGCCAGTGGCTGCTGATAAAGAATGCATGCACTATCCTGTCACTATTTGAGGAGGCCACAAGGATGGTGAGCCATGACGATGCATGCATCAGTGACACTATCCCTCTAGTCTTTCTGCTGGAGCACACGCTCCATGGAATCATGAACAGGGCACTTGAGGCTGAACAGCAGGAGGAAGAGGAGGACTTCCTTTCCTCAAAAGTCCCCCTTTATGCAGATACAATTCTTGCGGGCCGCAAAACATACAGGAGAAGAGGAGGATTGTGGCAGCATGGATGTAGAGGTTAACATACAGCAGTCTTCAAGGGATGGTTTTCATTCCCCAAAAACCCTAGGAGTAGTACGTGGTTGAGGAAGCATTGCTCCTGACAGTGTTATCCTTAGTGACTCAATAGACTCAGAATCTCATGCCTCCTCAAACTTACGCTGCATTGGCTCCCTGATTCTGCAAAACCTTGCAAAAGGACCCGAGGATTTGTGGTATCAAGGAGAGGGATCATTAATTTTTGGCAACCCTTCTCGATCCACGTTACAAGAGTAAAGTTGCAGAGCTCATCCTGCCTTCGCAGAGGGAGCAGAGGATGAAACATCTTGAGGACGCCTTGAAAAAAAATTTGTGTAACACCTTTCCAGGCAGGGAGGTTACCATTTCCTGGACAATGTGTTTCTGAGGCTTCGTTTGCTCAAAGGAGGAGCGGTGGAGAAGGCGACTGGCTGATGGATGCCTTTAAAAAATTCTTTAGTCCTCAGCGACCAGGGCTGTTGGATTTAAGCAACCATTGGCAGAGTCTCCATCATATGGTGCAGGATTATCTAGGGGCAAGAGCAGACTTGGAGACCTTTCCAACTGAGCATCCACTGAGTTACTGAGTCTTGAGGATGGACCACTGGCCAGAACTAGCTCAATATGCAATCGAGCTACTGGCCCGTCCTGCTTCCAGCATGTTTCCGAACAGACATTCAGTGCTGCTGGAGGTTTTGTGATTCATAAAAGAGTGCGTCTGTCCACAGGCTCCACTGACCAGCTGACATTTATCAAAATGAATCAGTCCTAGATCAACAGCAATTATCAAGCCCCTGATGCTGATGTAACTGATTGAATTTGCTAGGGATCTTGGATCCCTTGAAGACTGCCTATGCTGCCTATCCTATTCTTGAATCTTTTTTTTTGGTTTATGTTAAGGGCACCACCTACACCCAAGGCCCAATGTTTCTGCACCTGTTTGACAGGTGCATGTCATTTCATTTTTTTTTTCTAACTTTTTACAGCAGAGCCAATTTCTTCACCCAGCAAGAGTAACTGTGAGGAGTTACAGTGTTCAGGCACCACCAACACCCAAGCCCCAATTTTTCTGCACCTGTTTGACAGGTGCAAATAATTTCATTTTTTTTAATAATTTTATACAGCAGGGCCTGTTCCTGCACCCAGCAAGAGTAACTGTGAGGGGTTACAGTGTTCAGGCACCACTAGGGATGGGTGAACGATTTGGGCCGAGCATAAGATTGGTCTAAATCGCCCATTCAGGAGGTACTGAATTTTCTCGGAACTTAGCGGGATGTTTGCCCGCCGAGTGCACAGTTAATAGGTTGTTAAGGCTTTCCTGCTGAGAGCTGAATTTAAAAAAATAATTGTAAAAAGAAAATGTAAATTAAAAAAATTGGGGTAAAAACAGCTTGACCATACAAGACCCTTTGGGTCTTGTATGGCTTTTAAGGGGAACCCCATGACAGAATTAGGGGAACAAATGGCGTGGGTCCCCCCCAAAATCCATACCAGGCCATTTGGGTCTGATAAAGATTTGAAGGGGAACTACATGCCAAACTTTTTTTAAAAATTGGCGTAGGGTCCCTTCCAAAATCCATACCAGGGCCTTTGGGTCTGGTATAGATTTTAAGGGGAACTCAATGCCAAAATTAAGAGAAAAAACTGCGCTGGGTCCCCCCCAAAATCCATACCAGACACTTATCCCAGCATTCAGTCTGGAAGGCCAGGAAAGGGGGGGCAATAAGCTCCCCACCTCCTAAACCATACCAGGCCGCTTGCCCTCAACATATTGATGGGGACAAGGACCTCTTCCCGACAACCCTGGGCTGTGGTTGTGGGGGTCTGCAGATGGGGGCTTATTGGAATCAGGAAGCTCCCTTTAACAAGGGGGGCCCCAGATCCTGCCCCACCATGTGAATGGGTATCGTGAATGGGTATATTTACCATTCACCAAAAAAGTGTACAAAAAAAATAAACACGCAAGACAATTTTTGACAAGTCCTTTATTTATCGTCAATAACGCCGCCCGCCGCACCTGCCGACCCTAAAAAAGCAAAAAAAAAAGTTCCGCTCTCGGTGAACGCTTCCCGCTGACTTCCTATTCGCGGTTAGACAGTTCTTATATAGGGAATGGGTGGGGCCATACTGGTGATGTCACCCTGGAGGCCTGTCCCTCGTGACCTCACCGACCCAGCATGTACCGGTCCGTGATGTCACGAGGGGTGGGACCACCCGGTGACATCACTGGCATGGCCCCGGCCATTCTCTATATAAGAAATATCAAGCTGGGAGCAGAGCTTTTTTTTTTCTTTTGGGTCGGCGGGTGCAGTGGACAGCGTGATTGATGATGGGACGCTATATATTTTATTTTTTCAATAAAGGACTTGTCAAAAACTGTCTTATGTGTTTATTTTTTTGTACACTTTTTTGGTGAATGGGTAGGGGTATGATCTACCCCAGGGCTCAAAATTTCAAGCCATGAGCTACTAGCCAGGCCTTAAGAGTTACTCGCCACTTGTTGCCCCACCCAAACCCCACCCTGCTCCGCCCCTAAACACGCCCTCTACATTGCAGAGCGCCCACAGCATGTCCTCTTAAATTGCAGAGCGCCCACAGCATGTCCCCTTACATTGCAGAGCGCCCACAGCATGTCCCCTTACATTGCAGAGCGCCCACAGCATGTCCCCTTACATTGCAGAGCGCCCGCAGCATGTCCCCTTAAATTGCAGAGCGCTCGCAGCATGTCCCCTTAAATTGCAGAGCGCTCACAGCATGTCCCCTTACATTGCAGAGCGCCCACAGCATTTCCCCTTACATTGCAGAGCGATCATCACAGCATGTCCCCTTTCATTGCAGAGCGCCCACAGCATGTCCCCTTTCATTGCAGAGCGCCCACAGCATGTCCCCTTTCATTGCAGAACACCCACAGCATGTCCCCTTTCATTGCAGAGCGCCCACAGCATGTCCCCTTTCATTGCAGAGCGCCCACAGCATGTCCTCTTTCATTGCAGAGCGATCGCAGCATGTCCCCTTAAATTGCAGAGCGCCCACAGCATGTCCCCTTTCATTGCAGAGCGATCACAGCATGTCCCCTTATATTGCAGAGCGCCCACAGCATGTCCCCTTAAATTGCAGAGTGCCCACAGCATGACCCCTTACATTGCAGAGTGCCCACAGCAGGACCCCTTTCATTGCAGAGCGCCCACAGCATGTCCCCTTTCATTGCACAGTGCCCACAGCATGTCCCCTTTCATTGCAGAGCGCCCACAGCATGTCCCCTTTCATTGCACAGTGCCCACAGCATGACCCCTTTCATTGCAGAGCGCCCACAGCATGTCCCCTTTCATTGCACAGTGCCCACAGCATGTCCCCTTTCATTGCAGAGAGCCCACAGCATGTCCCCTTTCATTGGACAGTGCCCACAGCATGTCCCCTTTCATTGCAGAGCGCCCACAGCATGTCCCCTTTCATTGCACAGTGCCCACAGCATGACCCCTTTCATTGCAGAGCGCCCACAGCATGTCCCCTTTCATTGCACAGTGCCCACAGCATGTCCCCTTTCATTGCAGAGCGCCCACAGCATGTCCCCTTTCATTGCACAGTGCCCACAGCATGTCCCCTTTCATTGTACAGTGCCCACAGCATGTCCCCTTTCATTGCAGAGCGCCCACAGCATGTCCCCTTTCATTGCACAGTGCCCACAGCATGTCCCCTTTCATTGTACAGTGCCCACAGCATGTCCCCTTTCATTGTACAGTGCCCACAGCATGTTTCCTTAATTGCAGAGCGCCCACAGCATGTCTCCTTAATTGCAGAGCGATCACAGCGTGCACTTACCTGCAGCAGGCGGCTTCTCATCAATCCTGTGCGTCCTCCGTGTCTCCCGAGTCCTCCTCCTCCTCCTCGGCCAGTTACAATCGTTCGCCTTTTGGCCAATCAGGAACCACCTGCCTCCTGATTGGCCAGTAGGAGGATCAGGAGGAGGATCCCTGTGACAATAGCGAATACTCATTCGCTATTGTCACACAATGGGTGGGCTCAGGACGCAGTGCTCTGCTCCAAGAGCCCATCCTTTTCTAAAAAAGAAAGTAAAAGTAATTGCCGGCTGCTGTTAATGGCGGCGGCGGCGGCGGCATGCACAGCTCGCCATCCTCAAAATTCCACTCGCAAAATGCTAGTAGGCGAGTGGAATTTTTGAGGGCTGATCTACCCAATACCCATTCTCATAGGGGGGCAGAATCTGGGGGCACCCTTGTTAGAGGGAGCTTCCAGATAAGCCCCCACCCGCAGACCACGAAACCCACAGCACAGGGTTGTCGGGAAGATGCCCTTGTCCCCATCAACATAGGGACAGGTGCTCTGGGGGCGGGGGGGGCTTTGTCCTCCCTGCCCCAGAGCACCCCCCTCATGTTGAGAGCATGTGGCCTGGTATGGTTCAGGAGGGGGGTTGCTCGCTTGTCCCCCCCCTTTTTCCTGACCTGCCAGGCTGCATGCTCAGATAAGGGTCGGGTAAGGATCGTGGGGGGGACCCTACATAGTTTTTTTTTAATTTTGGCGTGTTAAGATTCATACCAGACCCGAAGGGCTTGGTATGGACTGGGGGGATGACCCCGCACCGTTTTCTCCCCGTTTTTTTATCTGTATTGCCGGGAGCTGACAATACATTACAGCCGCGAGGAAGTTTAAGAGCTCTTTCACACGGTCCGCCTCCGTAGGCGGATCCGTGCTGCTCATCGAGGATCGATCCGCCGATCCCCGCTGAGCCGGCGGATGACAGCTCCGTCTCCGCTTGCAGTGCGGAGAGGGAGGTGTCACAGCTCCCGCTACTCTCTATGGGTGATCGGATGAGAGCGGACCGCCTGTCCGCTCTCATCCGATCTGATCCGATCCCTGAACGGATGGAAAAATAGGGTTTCCATCCGTCCGGATTTCACGGACAGGATCGGATACGGATGGCAGCGGGTGTCATCGGAGGTGTCTCCGCTGACATCCGCTGCCCCATAGAGCTGCATTGAGGATCCGATCAGATCCGCCTAAAAAACTGACAGGCGGATCTGATCGGACTGCCCGTGTGAAAGAGCCCTAAATATTTTTTTTCCTTTAGAAATGTCAGTATTGCTGCAGCAGGCTCCATACATCATACAGATATGACACTTTACAAGCACATTAGGGGACCCCCTAGAAACAATATTTAAAGGAATTTTTCATTTTAATTGTTTCACTTTAAGCAACATTAAAATCACTGCTCTTTTAAAACAATCATTTTAAATATTTTTTTTTTGCATTGATACATGTCCCCCAGGGAAGTACCCAGGTCCCCATACACTTTTTAATGGCAATAGCTTGCATACAAGCCTTTAAAATTAGAACTTTGATTTTTCATGTTCGTGTCCCCTAGACTTTAATAGGGTTCGCATGTTCGCTAGAACTTATTCCCTATTCAAGATGTTCTAGTGCGAACCGAACAGGGGGGTGTTCGGCCCATCACTACTAAGCTATTCAAAAAGTTTGAAGAAAGTTGTAACAATTAGCAGCAAGGGTTAACAGTGGGTGCACCCCCTAACCCAGAATAGGCAGTAAATGTACTGTGGCCAGGCAGCAAGTAGTTAATGGTAACTCTTTTCCCACTTGCCCAAGTAGTAATTGGACTCAGTGCAGATCATCATGCTCATTGCTAGCAACAATTTACAGATAAAAAAGACAGGTTAAACCTGAGATAGCAAACAAAGAAGTGAGGTGTCGTTTATGACAATATTTCTATTAACTACCATGTTAAGATAACAGGAAGATCTAGCAAATAATCTACCAAATAAGAATATTGGTCTCATCAGACCACAGGACATGGTTCCAGTAATCTATGTCCTTAGTCTGCTTGTCTTCAGCAAACTGTTTGCGGGCTTTCTTGTGCATCATCTTTAGAAGAGGCTTCCTTCTGGGACTACAGCCATGCAGACCAATTTGATGCAGTGTGCAGTGTATGGTCTGATCAATGACAGGCTGACCCCCCACCCCTTCAACCTCTACAGCAATGCTGGCAGCACTCATATGTCTATTTCCCAAAGACAACCTCTGGATATGATGCTGAGCACATGCACTCAACTTCTTTGGTTGACCGTAGCAAGGCCTAGTGTGTGTGGAAGCTGTCCTATTAAACCACTGTATGGTCTTGGCCTCTGTGCTGCAGCTCAGTTTCAGGGTCTTGGCAATCTTCTTATAGCCTGGGCCATCTTCATGTAGAGCAACAATTCTTTTTTTCAGATCCTCAAAGAGTCCTCAAAGAGTGAGAGCGATAACACCAAATTTAACACACCTGCCCCCCATTCACACCTGGGACCTTGTAACACTAATAAGTGACATGACACCGGGGAGGGAATATGGATAATTGGGCCCAATTTGGACATTTTCACTTAGGGGTGTACTAACTTTTGTTGCTCGCGATTTAGACATTAATGGCTGTGTGTTAAGTTATTTTGAGGGGACAACAAATTTACACTGTTATACAAGCTATACCCTCACTACTTTACATTATAGCAAAGTGTAATTTCTTCAGTGTTGTCACATGAAAAGATATAATAAAATATTTACAAAAATGTGAGGGGTGTACTGGCTTTTGTGAGATACTGTATATTTCTGTATGATTTGATATACGACTGGGTATTTCCAGTTGGCATCGATTGTTTTTAGCGATTTATATTGTATTTTGTTAATAGGGTCTTTTTAATGATACATAAATTCAGCTGTAAGTGAAATTGTTGAGTGGATATATTGATATACTTCTAATATGGCATTTTGCGCTCGCTTCCAATATGGCTGCCAAGTCTTTTTGATTGGTTACCAAGGAAGAGGTGGCTCTTCTCGGTATATAAATAGAGGCTTGCACTGCCCGGAAATTAGGTCCTTAATGATGCCTTGTGGGAGGGTGAAACGCGTTGACAGACTTTCCTGTATTGAGTTGTAACGAGGTCACTTCCAGTTGCCGTGAAACGCATTGTGGTTATGGCGTTCGCGGAAGCTTATTGCTGTTGCATGCTGTTTTACTGCTACCATTTTGTAAGTATGGTTTTATTGCACCAATAAACTGCAATCCTAAGGTACTTCATTATTGGCTCCTTCTCTTTGTTACACATTTGAGGATTACTGGAACATCTTAGACGCTACTGGGGAGTTCTTGATCCATTCCTCGTGGCCCATCAGTCCTATTTAAATCAAGCTTGTTTGACTTCCAGACTAAAAAGCTGGGGGTCCATTGTTTCTGGTAAGGAGGAACACAAAAGGGGGTGTGTCACATCACAGAATTTATTTATGTGGAGCACTTCAGCACTTTTAAAAAGACTGGAGCACAAGAGCACTTTACATTGATTATATCACTTTATTTGGACTGTTATATATATGTTTATATAATGCTAGCACTGTTTTATTTCTTTCATGTTTACAAGTGATTCACGCTTGGTGCACAGCTGCTGCTGATTATTTTCTTTCTTTTTTTTTTCACCATAGCGTGAGTATTTATTTTTAAATAATACACCCATGATTGTTTGATAATGCAAGTTCTCCATCTTTTAATCTGAGCTTTCCTTTGCAAGTGGTAATATGGTAACAATATGGTAATATTTAAAAAAAATTAGGTACTTATCCTAGCTGTAAAAATAGTTATTTTTTTAAATAAATACATATATTAAACAATTAAATAATCTATGTATTTTTAAACAAATGCATAGATTAAAGGGTGTTCTATATCTACATATTTGCCTCCACGTATATTTTAGGTATTAGGGCACAACGTTCCCCAATACTTAAAATAATAATGGTAAGAAGGTATTAAATGGCATGTAAAGGCAAAACTTTTTGTTGGAAGGGTAGAACCCTATGCCAAGTTTTTTTTTTTTTCTCCCTGTGTCCCCACTTGGGAGATTTACCCCTTTGTTTATTCTAATAATCACTGTTAGCAGGACAGAAAGTATGTGGAAATCCTACAGTTTTGAGTTGTAATAAAAGCAAGAGATGAGGGGCCATCTTTCAATAGGAACAATTTTTTTTTTTTTTTTTTGTCACAACTGTTTAGGGTGGAAATTCTCCTCACTTTGTCTTTAAGACGGGAAATTAAAGGCAATCTTTCTGACACAAACAGCAAAAGATTACATGAAGGGGTGTACAAAACTAAAAGAAAACTGAAAAGAAAAGAAAACACAGTCTCCGTTTGGGGCCATGCAACCGGACCCAGAAGGTCGTCAGATTGGGAGCATGTAAGCAGGGGCAGGTTTTCCTCCACCCAGTATGTGGCACTGTGCGCCTATACAAATGGAATGGAGAGGTATGAGCTATCTGATTGGATGCTGCAAGCTTTAGGGAGCTTATAAATTAGGGGAACCTGCACCATTTAGGCACGTCTGCAGCGAGTGCAGTACTTTTACTGCTACAGGGTGGCAGCTGTGGGCAGAAACATGTACATATACGTGATTTTGCACTTCTGCCTGCAGGAAGCAGAGAACTGAGATATGCCTATGTAAACAAGACTTATCTCAGTTCTGACACGGGGGAAGGGACGATCCTGTGTCTGACATGTAAAGCAGAGACTACAATCTGTCTCTTCCCCTAGTGAAAGCAGCACACTGTGCACACAAAAACACTGGCTAGGCACACAGCTAACCCTTTGATCACCCTAGATGTTTATCCCTTTCACAGCCAGTGTCATTAGTACAGTGACAGTGCATATTTTTAGAACTGATCACTGTATTAGTGTCACTGGCTCCCGAAAAGTGTCAAAAGTGTCAGTTAGTGTCCGATAGTCCACCACAATACCGCAGTCCCTCTAGAAGTCACTGATCACCGCCATTACCAGTATAAGAAAAAAAAATTCCATAAATATATCCCATAGTTTGTAGATCCTATAATGCTCAGATATACCAATCAATATATGCTTATTGGGATTTTTTTTTTTACCAAAAACATGTAGTGGAATACATATTGGTCTAAACTTATAAAGAAATTAGATTTTTTTAAAACTTTTTATCGGCTATGTTTTGTAGCAGAAAATAAAAAATATTGTTTGTTTTTTTTTTTTTCAAAATTGTCAGGTTTTTTTTTTTTTTGTTTATAGCGCACAAAAATTAAAAGAATCAGTGGTGATAAAATACCACCAAAAGAAAGCCTTATTTGTGGGGGTAAAAAAGGACATAAATTGTATTTGGGTACAGTGTCGCACAACCGTCCAATTGTCAGTTAAAGTAACGCTGTGCCGTATCGCAAAAAATGGCCTGGTCATGAAGGAGGGTAAATCTTTCGGAGGTCAAGTGGTTAATAAACACATAGCTAGGTTAAATAGAGCCCAGAATCCAAGTTTAAAAACCCCTTTTCTTTGTATCTATCATGTACAAAGAAGTGTCCATATCTGTTCAATATACATACATACTATACTTCCTATTGCTTTGTAGTGCATCGAACAGTGATTCAGCATTATTGCTCAGCACAGCTTAGAAAATATTGTTTAATTGAAAATAATATTGTCTATGTTAATCATTGTAGTAATGATATCACATTTGCAGTCATTGTCCAAGGATGCTGTCTGATAGTGTTGGGCATACAGAGAGCTATTAGCCACAATCATGCATAATATTTTTATTGTGAAAATACTGCTGGACATAGATATAAAAATACAGAGAATATCCCCAAAATATTTTCGGGTAACTGTTATAATAATAGCTTGAAAAAAAATTTGAAATCGAAGTTGCCCTTTAACATGTGGCATAATCTAATCACAAACATAATGCTTTTGGAAAATCTAACTAAAATGTCTAGAGGTTATTTGCTTGAATTGCCTGCTAGGATTCATTTTTTTTACTTCACTTGTACTTACTATTGATGAGGATTATTTTTCACTCCTCTTTAGGAAATAACATTACACGAACCACTTAACAGACCAAAATACTTTATTGTAATCTGTTTTTTTTTTAATTAGCCGGTGCATATCAGAGAGACTTTTATTTACAATTTGTACCCAGCAGATGGTGGACAGATGGTTCATCTAAATAATAATACTAATAAAATAACTTCAAATGTTTATATTGTAAACTATAAGATTGCAACCCAGATAAATGATCAGGATATGATGCTCAAACGCCTTTGAGGAATAGGTGACTACAACACAGAAAATGCCACAATCTGCAACTTCTGAAGACCTGTATTATTTTTCTATGATCATAGAATAAAACTATTGTAGCCTCCAAATTATCCCAAACCAGGAAATTCTCTTGTAACAGATGCAATATTCTGATTGCTATCCACTTATTGTATGCTATGTGTATGTCATTCGGTTTGTAGCTAATCTGTCAGCCTCTCACTTGATGGCTTCACAGCACTTCACAATCGACGTGCTACTTCCCCTCTTGCTCTTTCCAAACATAATGTTGGCTTTAAGTCATGGATGCTGTGCATTAAGCCATTTGTTTTGTAGCTCTTTCTATTATCACCCCAAGGTTCTAATCCATTCTGCTACCTGCCAAAAAAGACTGTTTAGCATGTGCTTGGAAAAATTCTATCAATTTTAGCTTAGCACATATTTGCCTTTATTCTGCCAGGCATAATTATGACAGACTTATTATGCATATTACTTCTTTGGGTGTTTTTGACAAAGCATGGACCTAGTGTTTGTTGCAATAATCTGCATTTTCTAATCATTAAGGAGAGTATATATATATATATATATATATATATATATATACATACTCTCCTTAATGATATATATATACAGTATCTTAATATAAATTGCAACTTAGGGTTACAATTTATTGGTGCATTAAAAACTTACTTACAAAATGGTAGCAGTAAAACAGCATGTAAACAGCAATAAGCTTCTGCCAACGCCGTAACTACCATGCGTTTCACGGCAACTGAAAGGGACCTCGTTAAAACACGATACCGGAAATTATGTCAACGCGTTTCACCCTCCCACAAGGCGTTATCAAGGACCTAATTTCAGGGCAGTACAAGCCTCTATTTATATCCAGAGAAGAGCCGCCTCCTCCTTGGTAACCAATCAAAAAGGCTTGGCGGCCATATTGGAAGCGAGCCAAAAATGCCATTATTAGAAGTATATCAATATATCCACTCAACGATGTCACTTACAGCTGAATTTATGTATCATTAAAAAGACCCTATTAACAAAATACAATCTAAATCGCTTAAAAAAAATCAATAACATACTTACAAAATGGTAGCAGTAAAACGGCATGTAAACAGCAATAAGGAATGGATAAAGAACTCCCCAGTAGCCTCTAAGATGTTCCAGTAATCCTCAAATGTGGAACAAAGAGAATGAGCCAATAATGAAGTACCTTAGGGTTGCAGTTTATTGGTGCAATAAAAACATACTTACAAAATAGTAGCAGTAAAACAGCATGCAACAGCAATAAGCTTCCGCGAACGCTATAACCACCATGCGTTTCACAGCAACTGGAAGTGACCTCGTTACAACTCAATACCAGAAATTCGGTCAACGCGTTTCACTCTCCCACAAGGCGTCATCAAGGACCTAATTTCCGGGCAGTGCAAGCCTCTATTTATATACCGAGAAGAGCCACCTCTTCCTTGGTAACCAATCAAAAAGACTTGGCAGCCATATTGGAAGCGAGCGCAAAATGCCATTATTAGAAGTATATCAATATATCCACTCAACGATGTCACTTACAGCTGAATTTATGTATCATTAAAAAGACCCTATTAACAAAATACAATCTAAATCGCTTAAAAACAATCAATGTCAACTGGAAAAAAAACAGCCGTATATCAAATCATACAGAAATATACAGTATCTCACAAAAGTGAGTACACCCCTCACATTTTTGTAAATATTTTATTATACCTTTTCATGTGACAAATCTGAAGAGATGACACTTTGCTACAATGTAAAGTTGTGAGTGTACAGCTTGTATAACAGAGTCAATTTGCTGTCCCCTCAAAATAACTCAGCACACAGCCATTAATGTCTAAACCGCTGGCAACAAAAGTGAGTACACCCCTAAGTGAAAATGTCCACATTGGGCCCAAAGTGTCAATATTTTGTATGGCCACCATTATTTTCCAGCACTGCCTTAACCCTCTTGGGCATGGAGTTTACCAGAGCTTCACAGGTTGCCATTGGAGTCCTCTTCCACTCTTCTTCTTTTCAGTAATTCAATTCAAAAAGTGAAGCTCATATACTGTATTTTATATAGATGTGTTACACACAGAGTCATATATTTCAACTTTTCTTTCTTTTACTTTTGATGACTATTGCTTAAAGCTAGTGAAAACCCAAAATTCAGTATCTCAGATAATTAGAATATTACATGAGAGAAATAAAAAAAAAAGGATTTTTAATACAGAAATGTTGGCTTACTGAAAAGTATGTCCATGTACAGTATAGTATGCACTCAATACTTGGTCGGAGCTCCTTTTGCATGAATTACTGCATCAATGTGGCGTGCCATGGAGGCGATCAGCTGAAGTGTTACGGAAGCCCAAGTTGCTTTGATAGTGGATTTCAGCTCATCTGCATTGTTGGGTCTGGTCATCCTTCTCTTGACAATACCCCATAGATTCTATATGGAGTTTAGGTCAGGCAAGTTTGCTGGCCAACATTTAATAATCATACTGGTACAATGACGAAAGGGGCTAATCCTGATAGGTAGTGAGATAAAATGGAAAGTTCAATAACAAATTCAATAAAAGTTCAAATAGTCGATCAAAATTAATCGTTCAACGTTGGTTGGTGATGATATTCATGTGCTGGCTCTTTAAAACGGCTGCTCTGTGTCCAAGCAAGAAGGGGCTTGTAGATAGCTGGGGAGGAAACACAAGCGCAATCTGAGTGTAGCTCATCAAGTCGTTACCGCCCTCTACAAAGCATCGGTGTTCCCCGAACCTCTTTCTCAAGATGCGGATTGTCCTGCCCAAATAGTGTAGGCCACAGGGGAAAGATAAACAGTATATTACAATCTCTGTGGAACAATTGAAAAAATTAATAATAGGATAAGTACGATCTTTAACCACAAATTCTTTTTGTCCATGGGTAACATGTTTACATGTTAGGCACAGTGCTTTTTGACATTGGTACATGCCTGTCAATGAGATAAGGCAAGGCCTAGTATGGTTCAGTCCTTGTGTACATTTCAGTTTGCTGGGGGCCACTAAGCTTTTAATGTTTCTAGCTTTCCTATAAGCTACTTTGGGTTTTGGTGGTAATGAACCTTTAAGATGCGGGTCCTCCATAAGTATTGGCCAGTGCTTGGTCAGCACGTTTTCCATCTGTTTAAATTTAGCATGAAATTGTGTCACAAACCGGGGTGTACTCTCTAGGTTCTCTTGTGTTCCTCTTTTTGTCTGTTTCAGACCTGCTAGATACGTAGTGTAAGCCTCAAGCAAAAGAGGTTCTGTGAATTGTTTTTCAGTGAATTTTTGTTTTAGTGGTGCACTTTGTTCTATATAATCTTTCCTATTTGTGCAATTTCTCCGCAAACAGCAATACTGGCTTTTTGGAATATTTTGGATCCATCTTGGATGGTGACAGCTTCTAAAATGCAAAAATGAGTTACCGGCTGTGAGTTTCGTATAATTCTTGGCTTGTATGGCGCCATTTTCATGGTAAAGCATAAGATCAAGTTGGACATCGTGTACTGAAGAAAAAGTGATTGTTGTTGCAATGGTTGACAAATTCTGTAAAGATGGGTTCTGGGCCATCCCAGATGACTATGATTAGGGATGATCGAACTTTTGAAAAGTTCGGTTCGGCCAGAACATCCGAACTTCCCGATTTATTGAAATTAAATTATTGAAATAAAAAAAAAAAAGAGATTTTTTGATTTTGACTTTGGATTTAGTATCTGGGGGGTCTAAAAGTGTACCTGTGAAGTTTCAGCTCTGTAGCATGTCCAGAACCAGAAAAAAAAAGATAATTTTTCAGTAGAGCAGGGATGGTGGGACCCTCCTTTTACACCTAAATCCAAAGAAATTTTTTTTTTTTAATTTTTTATTTTTTTTTTATTTTTTCAATAATTGGCTCTCTATCAAAAATGACAATTTTTGAGAACTTTTTTTTGTGTGATTTTTTGTCTGGGGGGTCTAAAAGGTGTACCTGTGAAGTTTCAGCTCTGTAGCATGTCCAGAACCATTAAAAAAAAGGATTGTTTGTATTAGTGCAATTATAGAACATTTTTTTGGGTTCTTTGGAGGCAGGCAAAACATCTGAACTTGTGTATAGTGGTGTATATACACACATACATATATGTATATACACACCTAGCCATATATAGGTGTGATAAGAGCGTAACTATATTGGTGTTAATTATTTCATTAGCGCAAGTAGTTTTTTCTGCTCCTTTCAAACCTATATATGTCTAGGTGTATATATACAGACATGGGTGTGTATATATACCCCCTATACACATGTTCAGATGTCATGTCTGACTCCAAACATGTGTTCAAAAAATCACTAGCAACACCTGCAACCATAAAGAATGCTGGCGGCGGCGAAGCCATATTACAGAAGCGAAAGTGACTTGAGAGAAACTAGCTTTTCTCTATAGCGTTCACCCTGCTATGGAAGGGTTTTGTCACCCTGCCATAGCAGTCACTGTCAGTTAACCCTACACTACACTACGGTCCCCTTACACTTAACACTTTCCCTACAGAAACTGAATAAATTAAAGCTAACTAATAGTGAAAAATAGCACCTAACTACACTAGATATCCCTTTCCTCACACTAAAAATTGCTAAATGACACTTTGTAACACATTGTAACAGAACAGCATTTCACTCTCTTTCATGTCCCGTATAAGAATGCTAGGAATTTGGCAGGGGCTATCTTATATACTGGGGGGCGTATTCACTAATGATTGGACTATGGACCCCCTAGTCACTCCAATCACATTCCTAGCATTCTCCTGCCCCCTCAATTAGCTTTTGCTAATGGTTCTGGTCCAATCACAGGCTTTTAAAGCCCATTTCCTGTCCCATTGCATTTTGGTCGGTTCTGGTTGCCGAATTCCGAACTTTTTGGGCAAAAAGTTCTAAATTCGGCCGAACCTCGAACACCCAATGTTCGGGCCGAACCGATGGTCGACACGAACCGTTCGATCATCCCTAACTATGATGTCATCAATATCCCTTCCATAGAAAACAATATGGAAGGTATAGAGATGTGGTTGGCCTCCCAGAGACCCATTGTTAGAATGGCATAGCTGGGGGCAAAATTTGCCCCCAAAGCTGTGCCCTTAATCTGTAAATAAAATTTCCCATCGAATTCAAAATAATTATGATTTAAACAAAAATTGGTTGCATCCATTATGAACTATATCTGTAGTGGATTCAATGTTGTATCTTCCATGAGGAATTCAGAGACAGCTCTGAGTCCTATATGGTGGGGAATGGATGTGTACAGTGAATTTACATCCAGAGAAGTCCACAAATAAGTGGGTTCCCATGTGTAATGTTCCAATTGTTCCAAAAGATGGACTCCGTCTCGAATGTATAAGGGGAGTCCTTGTGCCAATGGCTGTAAAAACTGGTTGATGTATTGGGAAACGTGATTGGTGATGCTGTCCATGGCAGCTACTATGGTTTGCTGGTCAATCAAGCACAGTAATACCATGATCATTAAACCAGGTATTGGTACTTGGTATGTGGCAGTGTGGGCAGGTGGCAAGTCCTGCTGGAAAAATTAAATCAGCATCTCCATAAAGCTTGTCAGCAGAGGGAAGCATCAAATGCTCTAGGATTTCCTGGTAGAGGGCTGCACTGACTTTGGACTTGATAAAACTCAGTGGACCAGCACCAACAGATGACATGGCTCCCCAAATCCTCACTGACTGTGGAAACTTCACACTAGACCTCATTCCACTTTGATTCTGTGCCTCACTACTCTTCCTCCAGACTCTGAGACCTTGATTTCCAAATTAAATGCAAAATTAGCCACAGTTCGTGATAATTTAGGGAGACATGTTATCTACTGGTATTGGTCCACTGTGTTTTATCACATTCAAAGTCAGCGCAGCTCTCTACCTGGAAATTCTAGAGCACCTCATGCTTCCCTCTGCTGATCAGCTTTATTGAGAAGCGGATTTCCTTTTCCAGCAGGACTTGGCACCTGCCCACACTGCCAAAAGTACCAATACCTGATTTAATGATCATAAATTCACTGTGCTTTGTGCTGATTGGCTACCAAACTCGCCTGACCTAAACCCCATAGAGAATCTGTGGGGTATTGTCAAGAGAAAGATGAGAGACACCAGACCCAACAATGCAAACAAGCTGAAGGCCGCTATCAAAGCAACCTGTGCTTCCATAACACCTCAACAGTGCCACAGGCTAATTACCTCCATGCCACGCCACTTTGATGCAGTGTTATAAGCAAAATGAGCCCGACAAAGTATTAAGTTCATACTATACTGTAAATAGACATATTTTTCAGTAAGCCAACATTTCTGTATTAAAATTTTTTTTTTTTTATTGGTCTTATGTAATATTCTTGTGAATATTACAAGCACATAAGCATTTGCATGGTCGCCTTTGCTGGACATTTTTAGCAGCCACTATCTGGCATGCACAGCTATCGGCACATTTGAGATCCATACCACCGTGAATGGGATAGGTCCATATTGTCCATACATTGGAGCCAAGCCTGTGTGTCATCTGTATTTGTGAATGTTTACACCAGACTAACGGTTGAAAGCTTACCCTCCATAAAGTCTGGTAAGAAGTAATTGCTACCACTGGGTGACATCTGTTAAATCAAGTCATCACTGTAGTGAGATTATTTGGTCACTTTATTTTAAGTGTATTCCGGTAATGGGCCACTTTTCTCTTTTTGGATTTGTGTCACGTGGATTTGTATCTCTTCAAGGTGTACGTTTAGTAAACTGAGATAAGCCGAGATCTGGATGATCACGGCTTTTCTCAGAGCATTGCCGGTTTAAATTACTGAGAAGAGTAGTGGAGAACATAGTCTTCTCTTCTCATCTCAGTACACAAACGGCTTGCATTCACTGCAACAGAAACTGCCAGTTTAGTAACACATGATGTCACCTGATCACTGTGCTTCTCTTTGAAGATCTCCTCTTCCTGCTTCTCCAGCTCAGAGGTGGAGAATCAAGGGGAGAAGCTGTGTGATTAGAGGAAGAAGACTTCTTTCTTTCTATATATCAGCACCAGTAGGTTCAAAATGAATGTATATATTGTATGTATGTATGTGTGTTTGTGGGTGTATGTATGTGTATATATATATATATATATATACTGGTGTATGTGTGTGTATATATATATATATATATATATATATATATATATATACTGTATAAATATATATATTGTGATATTGTGTGTACTGGTGTATATATATATATATATATATATATATATATATATATATATATATATATATATATATGTATATGTACTGTATGTACTGGTGTCTATATATATATATATATATATATATATATATATATATATATATATATACACTGTATGTGCTGTGTGCTGGTGTCTATATATATATATATACTGTATGTACTGGTATATATATATATATATATATATATATACTGTATATATATATATATATATATATATATATATATATATACTGATATACTGTATGTACTGGTTTATATATATATATATATATATATATATAGACACCAGCACATACAGTATATATATTTATATATACTGTATACTGTATGTACTGGTGTATATATATATACTGTATGTACTGGTGTGTATGTATATATATATATATATATATATATATACTTTATGTACTGGTGTATATATATATATATATACTGTATGTACTGGTATATATATATATATATATATATATATATATATATATATATATACTGTATGTACTGGTATGTATATATATATATATGTGTGTGTGTGTGTGTGTATATATATATATATATATATACTGTATGTATATATACTATGCATGTGTGTGTGTATAGATATGTTTTCATGTGTCAGAACATGTCATTACGAGTTCTTTTAAACTTTAGTTTCACTTTTTAAACTTAGAGGCGGCTGTAATCTCACAATCTCGTGGGATTACAGGCAGTCCACCCAGTTATACACGGATCTCGGCAGTTCTCAGAGAAAAAAATTCTCCTCTGATCACCCTGTGAGAAGTGAAGTTCTCCTCCTTCTAAAGTTGGTGCCAGAGGAGATATTTTTTCTCTGAGAAGTGCCGAGAAGTGAACTGAGAGAAAACTTTTCAGTTTACCAAACGTACACCCAAGTTTGAAGATGTCACCTTATAATTTATCGTGGTGTTTGTTCATCACTTAAAGATTTGAAGAAGTCACCATTGTTTATTTGAGAGACTCTTGTCTTAGAAACATTTTTGTTCACATCATTTATTCCCAGTTATCACTTTGGTGATTTTGTGTGTTTTACAATAAGTCCATTGTTGATTCATTATTGTATGTGATTTATATTTATGCATTTTAATGTATACGTTTTTGTAGAGCGCACTATTTTCTATTCACATATCTATTTTCAATTTCTAGTGCTGCCACAATTTTTATTTCCCGGTTAGCACACCCCTTTAGTCATTTTGTCATTTATTTATGTAATATTCTTATTTTCTGAGATACTGAATTTTGGGTTTTCACTATCTGTAAGCCATAATCATCAAAATTAAAAGAAAGAAATGCTTGAAATATATCACCCTGTGTCTAACACATCTACAGTATATAAAATATGAGTATCACTTTTTGAATTGAATTACTGAAATAAATTAACTTTCTGATGATATTCTAATTTAATGAGATGCATCTCTGTATACAGTATATATATATATATATATATATATATATATATATATATATACAGTATCTCACAAAAGTGAGTACACCCCTCACATTTTTGTAAACATTTTTCACATCTTTTTATGTGACAACACTGAAGAAATTACACTTTGCTACAATGTAAAGTAGTGAGTGTACAGCTTGTATAATAGTGTAAATTTGCTGTCCCCTCAAAATAACTCAACACACAGCCATTAATGTCTAAACTGCTCTACAAAAGTGAGTACACCCCTAAGTCAAAATGTCCAAATTGGGCCCAATTAGCCATTTTCCCTTCCTTATCAATTTGGAATTTTTCACTTAGGGGTGTACTCACTTTTGTTGGCAGCTGTTTAGTGCCTCCTAGTGCATGACAATGCCCAGCCTCATAGGGCGAGAGTATGCAGCTGGTTCCTGGAGGATGAAGGAATTGATACCATTAAATGGCCCGTACATTCACCTGACCTCAATCCAATAGAACACCTCTGTGAGATTATGTTTTGGTCCATCCGACACCGCCAGGTCGCACCTCAGTCTGTTCAGGAGCTCAGTGATGCCCTGGTCCAGATCTGGGAAGAAATACCCCAGGACACCATCCTTCTTTTCATTAGGAGTATTCCCCGACATTGTCAGGCATGCATACAAGCACATGTGGCAATACAAACTACTGAGTACCATTTTGAATTGCTGCAATTAAATATCAGCAAAATGGACTAGCCTACTGCATCCTTTTTTTATTTTGTCTTTGAATTCAGCCTTCTGTAGGTTGATCATTTTTTATTTCCATCAAATGATGTGGCATCCTTTCATTTCTAACAAATTATCCAGTCAATATCAGTATAGATATCCAGGATAATATTTTTACCCATTGAGATCTGATGTGTTTTCAAAGCGTTCCTTTAATTTCCCTTCATAGTTTTCACTCACCTCCTCTCAATAGCTTGTGGTGCAGCTATCACTGGTTCGTTATGAGCATGCAGGCTTTTTTTCCAACACAGTGCAGTCTCATCCCCTGTCCCACCCCACCTGTCAGACCTGTGTAACACAGAGCCAAGGAGAAGTTTTAGAACACTTTACTTGGCTCTGAGCTACACACATCTGACAGACGAGGCAAAGCAGGGTGAGATGCGAGCCTCAGGGCAGGGCACGGCAGAACAGGAGCCGCAGCTCCCAAAGCTCCAGAAAAATAAAAAGAAGCTCCAGAAAAATAAAAAGAAGCTCCAGAAACAAAAAATTCAGCAGTCGCAGTGTAGGGGAACCTACTGACACATGTACTGCTCTACACATGTCCTGAGTTCCTGGCAATAGGACACAGAAGCTGGTGGAGGAAGCGAGTAGTGAAAAAACTTCCTTTACTGCCTTTTGTGTTTGGTGACAGGATGGAGAGGACAGGGCTGCCAGAGGTGGGAGACTGATGTTCCGACACATTCTGGGCGAAAAAAAGGCCTGGTTGCAAGTAAATCCAAGCAGGAGCAGAGAGAAGGGTCGTTTGATAGATTTATTGCTTGTTTTGCGGTACTTCTCCTTTGGATCACAGCAGTGCAGATTGTTTTGCACACCTGTGACCCATTTTCAGCTGACAGCGGGCTGTCTTCTGATGTCACAGAGCCAGTCCAGGCTGGGGAAGGATAGCAACCATATGGTTGGGATCAAACCACATGCCTGGACCGGTACCCTCCCTTCACATCCCAGTGTTTCACTGAGCACAGAAGGGGCCAGAGCAGAGAGCCGAGGCTGACAGTCACCAGCTCTCTGCTCAGGGAGCACTGAGAACTGAGTGAACAATGATGTTTAATTACTCTGTTCTCAGCTGGCGGGGGACAGATGCAGCATCCACCTAGGTAAGTATGATTTAAAAATGCATGAAGGTAAAAAACCTTCTGTGTGCAGCAACCCCTCCAGCCCCACCCAATACTAACTTAAGCCTCCTCTCAATCCAGGGATGTCCACAAGAGCCTTGGCTCTCCGGGGACTCACACTACTGATTGAAATGAACCCGGAAAGAGGCTCTAACCCTTTCCTGCTCTAATAAGAACTGAAGAAAACATTTTGGCTGGAGATGTGCATTATGTCTTTGTGTCTTTACAGTGATAACTTATAGATTTCTGCATTTATATATCTCTATGACTAAGCCCGGATAGGTAAAACATGTTAGAAGGGTGAACCTAGGGTGAAAGGATGCAGTGTGTGCTGTCTTTAAAGATGTTGAGCTTTGGTAATGTCATCCCAGTGTGGCCCTTTTTTGTTTTGACAGATGTGGTTACATCAAACCCATGTAAATACCTGTAAAAGTGCTGCGCCAGAAATACTTAATCAATATATAAACAGGTGATATTGATGGTGTAATAAATATCAAAAGAGTCTAAAATGAAGTCCATAAGTGTCCAAATAAAAGTGAAAAAAAGAAACTTCCAACAAGGTGGTAAAAAAACCAAGGTGGTAAGAAAATCATAAAATTTTCTTCACAAACACCGCTGTGCATATTTCCCACCACCGGCTAGATTGGTCTCTCACCTCAGCCTGTCCCAGCTGCATGTGTATCTGTCTGCATTGCGTGCACCGCTGAGTGCCGCTAAATGTGAGTACCTTTTACAAACCTAATAAAGACATTGGTATTCAGACGGAGAGCACTATATATGTCCCTTTTGTTTTATATTTCTGAGTTTGATTGGAGTTCATCCATCCCCACCTGAGTGATCTATGTTGGGCTGTCCGAGAGAGCTAGGAGAGGATAATCCCCAGGCTGCTACAGCTGATATATGCGATCTTTGACCCTTTATGGGTCTGTGGCTGAGGTGAGAGACCAATCTAGCCGGTGGTGGGAAATATGCACAGCGGTGTTTGTGAAGAAATTTTTATGATTTTCTTACCACCTTGGTTTTTTTACCACCTTGTTGGAAGTTTCTTTTTTTCACTTTTACTTGGACACTTATGGACTTCATTTTAGACTCTTTTGATATTAATTACACCATCAATATCACCTGTTTATATATTGATTAAGTATTTCTGGCGCAGCACTTTTATAGGTATTTGCATATTATTTGTGAGGTGTTACACAATTTGTGTTTGCAGCCGGATTATTGCACTGATATTTGTATACTTATTTGCACCAGTATTAATTTGTCGTTTCAATTGTTTATACCATCTTTGGTTTTTTTACTAGTTGGTTGCGCTGATAATTTATTGATTATTATTTTAGATCAAACCCATGTACCGTTAAATAAATATAAATAATATGTAGCAAGGTTTCCAGGCCTGTGGCCTGATGTGGGTCTGCCATTAGAACCGGTACTCTCTCTAGCCCATGTGAGCTGTGGCCCTGGGTGTGATAACTGAAGCAGCGACAACTCCGGCATCTTTGTTTATGGTTTTTATTAAATTTAAAGGGGAAGGGAGAAGGGAATGAGTGGGATACTCCTTGAGGCTCGAACTAATTACATGTGGGACTTTATTACTGAAAAATGCACGTTGGCGCTTCCTTGACGCCAGCCAATGCTCACTGACTCTGAGAACACTCTGTATAACTGAAGAAGTGTTGAATCCCCGACTTATAGTCCTGTAGATCCAAGACTGAGAACTGTAGAACTCCTGACACTGCTGTGCTGTGGAAGTCACTAAATACTGTCCCCCGCTTAGTACAGCTTGAGGTAGTATATTGCAGAACTCTGTGCAACTGTCGCTTTACTGACACTCTCTGTACAATTCAGGGCCCAGACTGCCGGTGCCCCCTTTTCAACTTCAGGGTCCTCAACCTAGGTACTCCCTTTACATTGACACTGGATCCCAGAACCTCTTCCGGAGTGGTCCCCTCTAACTTCAGGCGAACCCCCAGGGGCAATCCTCAGTACTCACGACCTGTGTAGGCTTTCCTGGAACTGGACCCCTCTCTCTCCACAGGCTCTCGGCACACCGGATCCCCTTAGCTCAACTCAGCATTCTCTGGACACTCAGGCGACACACCGAGATATCCACCTTCCTCAGACAGGAGGAGAGACAGCCGCACTCTCCTTCCTGGGACTCTGCTCCTGCCAAAGACAACCTGTCACGCACTTCCCCCAAACTTATACCCACTCCCAGAATCCTTTGCAGCCTAATCTGCCTTCTGGGGTAGTTACAAGCTGGGATGTGTCCCCTGATTTGGCTTCCCACACTGCCCCATGAGAAGTCTCTCACAGGAGCCAGTGGGGATATTTCTCCCCTCAGCAGGCACATCTGGAAGCCCTGACACCCTACCTAACAAATCACAGCACTGCTGTTAGGCAGACAAGACCCACTATATATTTACCTAGCACCTACCTTTAGTGTACTATATATATATATATATATATATACAGTATCTCACAAAAGTGAGTACACCCCTCACATTTTTGTAAATATTTTATTATATCTTTTCTTGTGACAACACTGAAGAAATTACACTTTCCTACAATGTAAGGTTGTGAGTGTACAGCTTGTATAACCATGTAAATTTGCTGTCCCCTCAAAATAACTCAACACACATTAATGTCTAAACCGCTGGCAACAAAAAAAAGGGAGTACACCCCTAGGTTATAATGTCCAAAATGGGCCCAATTAGCCATTTTCCCTCCCCGGTGTCATGTGACTTGTTAGTGTTACAAGGTCTCAGGTGTGAATGGGGAGCAGGTGTGTTAAATTTGGTGTTATCACTCTCACCCTCTCATACTGGTCACTGGAAGTTAAACATGGCACCTCATGGCAAAGAACTCTCTAAAGGATCTGAAAAAAAGAATTGTTACTCATAAAGATGGCCTAGGCTTTAAGAAGATTGCCAAGACCCTGAAACTGAGCTGCAGCACGGTCGTCAAGACCATACAGGGGTTTAACAGGACAGGTTCCACTCAGAACATGCCTTGCCATGGTCAACCACAGTAGTTGAGTGCATATGCTCAGCGTCATACACAGAGGTTGTCTTTGGGAAACAGATGTATGAGTGCTGCCAGCATTGCTGCAGAGGTTAAAGGGGTGGGGGGGGGGGTCAGCCTGTCAGTGCTTAGATCATACGTTGCACACTGCATCAAATTGGTTGATATGGCTGTTGTCCCAGAAGGAAGCCTCTTCTAAAGATGATGCACAAGAAAGCCCGCAAACAGTTTGCTAAAGACAAGCAGACTAAGGACATGAATTACTGGAACCATGTCCTGTGGTCTGGTGAGACCAAGATAAACTTATTTGGTTCAGATGGTGTAAAGCGTGTGTGGCGGCAACCAGTTGAGAAGTACAAAGACAAGTGTGTTTTGCTTACAGTCAAGCATGGTGGTGGGAGTGTCATGTTCTGGGGCTGCAGGAGTGCTGCCAGCTCTGGGGAGCTACAGTTTATTGAGGGAACCATTAATGCCTACATGTACTGTGACATACTAAAGCAGAGAATAATCCCCTTCCTTCAGAGCAGGGCAGTATTCCAACATAACAACCCCGAATACACCTCCAAGAAGACCGCTGCCTTGCTAAAGAAGCTCAGGGTAAAGGTGATGGACTGGCCAAGCACAAGCATGTCTCCAGACCTAAACCCAATTGAGCATCTGTTGGGCATCCTCAAATGGAAGGTGGAGGAGCGCAAGGTCTCTAACATCTACCAGCTCTGTGATGTCATCATGGAGGAGTGGAAGAGGACTCCAGTGGCAACCTGTGAACTCCATGCCCAGGAGGATTAAGGCACTGTTGGAGAATAATGGTGGCCACACAAAATATTGACACTTTGTTGCCAGCGTTTTAGACATTAACCACTTTAGACCCGGAGGATTTGGCTGCTTAATGACCAGGCCCTATTTTGCGATTCGGCACTGCATTTTTTAATGGACAACTGTGCGGTCGTGCGACGCTGTTCCCAAATAAAATTGATGTCCGTTTTTTCCCACAAATAGAGCTTTCTTTTGGTGGCATTTGATCACCTGTGCGATTTCTATTTTTTGCGCTATAAACAAAAAAAGAGTGACAATTTTGAAAAAAAAAAAACAATATTTTTCACATTCTGCTATATGACATTCTCAAAAACAAAATTTAAAAATCAAAATTTTTTAACATTTTAGACCAATTTGTTTTCTGCTACATATTTTTGGTAACAAAAATTGCAATAAGCATATTTTTATTGGTTTGCGCAAAAGTTATTGCGTCTACTAACTACAGGAAAGATTTATGTTGCTTTTATTGTTTTTTATTACTAGTAATGGCAGCGATCTGTGATTTTTTGCGGGACTGCAACACTGCGGCGGACAGATCGGACCCCTAACTGACATTTTTGACACTTTTGGGGGGACCAGTGACATTACTACAGTAATAAGTGCTATAAATATGCACTGTTACTGTAATAATGCCATTGGCAGGGGAGGGGTTAATACTATTAGTGATCAAGGGGTTAAATGTAAGCCTAGGGGAGTGATTCTAACTGTAGAGGGGCGTGGCTTGTGAGATCATCACAGAGACATGTGATCCTATATAGCAGGATCACATAGCCTCTGTGATCACTTCAGGGAGAAGGACAGACGGCTGTGTTTACATCAGCCGTCTGTCCTTCTCTGTCAGCGGGGGGTGATCGCAAGTGGCCGGCGGCCATCGGAGCCGCCTGTCTCACACACTGGCTCGACAGCTGACAAGCGGGGGCTGGAGCACACCACCGGCAGCTCGCCCCCTAGAGTCTCCTCAGCGAGCGATGTAGTACTACGCCGGTTTGCCCAGGAGCAGCCGCCTGCCGCATTACATCTGCAGTGGGCGGTCGTCAAGTGGTTAATGGCTGTCTGTTGAGTTATTTTGAGGGTGCAGCAAATTTACACTGTTAGAGCCCATTCACACTAGCGCGACTTGTGAGGCGACTTGTGTTGCCCCAAGTCGCCCCAAGTCGCTTGACATAACAAAAGCAATGTTAATCAATCAGTGCCGTCTTAATTGGCACTACGAAAAGGGTCCTGAACTACTTTGAGGCGACTTGTGATCCGACTTGTCCCATATACTTCAATGGGAGTCGCCTCCTTATCTTAATTGAAGCGACTTGTGATCCGACTTTCCATAAAAATGGTCCTGAACAAGAAAAAAAGAGCATTTTTCTTATAATTTTTAGTAGCACAGGCATAGGGCTCCTCTCCACCTGGGCGTTTTTGTTGCAGGCATTTATCGGGCATTTTTGGAGGCAGGCATGACTTTTTTTGGATATAGTGTCTGGGGGGTCTAAAAAGTGTACCTGTGAAGTTTCAGCTCTGTAGCATGTCCAGAACCCCAAAAAAATATCAGTTTTCTTATAATTATTAATACAGCAGTGTGGCGGCTTCTCTACACCTTGCATTTTTTCTTGCAGGCATTTATTGGGCATTTTTGGAGGCAGGCATGACTTTTTTTTTTTTGATTTAGTGTCTGGGGGGCCTAAAAAGTGTACCTGTGAAGTTTCAGCTCTGTAGCATGTCCAGAACCAGAAAAAAATGAGCATTTTTCTTATAATTTTTATTAGAACAGGAATACGGGTTCTCTGCACCTGGCCTGTTTTTCTTGCAGGCGGGCATTTTTGGAGGCAGGCATGACTTTTTTTTTGGATTTAGTGTCTGGGGGGTCCAAAAAGTGTCCTTGTGAAGTTTCAGCTCTGTAGCATGTCCAGAACCAGAAAAAAATGAGCATTTTTCTTATAATTTTTATTAGAACAGGAATACGGCTTCTCTGCACCTGGCCGTTTTTCTTGCAGGCATTTATCGGCCATTTTTGGAGGCAGGCATGACTTTTTTGGATTTCGTGTTTGGGGGGTCCAAAAAGTGTCCCTGTGAAGTTTCAGCTCTGTAGCATGTCCAGAACCAGAAAAAAAGAGCATTTTTCTTATAATTTTTATTAGAACAGGAATATGGCTTCTCTCCACCTGGCCGTTTTTCTTGCAGGCATTTATCGGGCATTTTTGGAGGCAGGCATGACTTTTTTTGGATTTAGTGTCTGGGGGGTCCAAAAAGTGTCCCTGTGAAGTTTCAGCTCTGTAGCATCTCCAGAACCAGAAAAAAAAAAGCATTTTTCTTATAATTATTAATACAGCAGTGTGGCGGCTTCTCTACACCTTGCATTTTTTATTGCTGGCATTTATCGGGCATTTTCTTGGCGTCTCTGGAGGCAGGCATGACTTTTTTGGATTTAGTGTCTGGGGTG
Organism: Pelophylax lessonae; assembly: GCF_965119305.1. Classification (NCBI taxonomy): domain Eukaryota; kingdom Metazoa; phylum Chordata; class Amphibia; order Anura; family Ranidae; genus Pelophylax; species Pelophylax lessonae. The sequence continues at coordinate 438,051,799 of NC_138772.1, read as the reverse complement.
TCAAAAAAGTGTACCTGTGAAGTTTCAGCTCTGTAGCATGTCCAGAACCCACACTGAACCCACACTGCTGTATTAATAATTATAAGAAGCCATATTCCTGTTCTAATAAAAATTATAAGAAAATGCTCATTTTTTTTCTGGTTCTGGACATGCTACAGAGCTGAAACTTCACAGGTAGACTTTTTAGACCCCCCAGACACTAAATCCAAAAAAACGTCATGCCTGCCTCCTAAAATGCCCGATAAATGCCTGCAAGAAAAACGCCCAGGTGTAGAGAAGCCGCCACACTGCTGTATTAATAATTATAAGAAAAATGATATTTTTTGGGGGGTTCTGGACACGCTACAGAGCTGAAACTTCACAGGCACACTTTTTAGACCCCCCAGACACTAATCCAAAAAAAGTCATGCCTGCCTCCAAAAATACCAGATAAATGCCTGCAAGAAAAACGCCCAGGTGGAGAGAAGCCATATTCATGTGCTCATAAAAATTATAAGAAAAATGCTCTTTTTTTTCTGGTTCTGGACATGCTACAGAGATGAAACTTCACAGGTACACTTTTTAGACCCCCCAGACACGAAAGACATGCCTGCCTCCAAAGACGCCCAAAAAATGCCCGATAAATGCCAGCAAAAAAAAGGAAAGGGAAATTAGGTCACAACACATCATATACTGATTGGCCAAATACAAAGTTCTACAAAGTCGTCTCGCGTAAAATAATTCACAAGTCGCGCTGAAGTCGCGCTGAAGTCACGCTGAAGTCGCGCTTAAAGTCGCGCTAGAAGTCGCCCCTTGTGAGGCGACTTTAGTGGTCGCGGCAGTGTGAACCGGCTCTTATACAAGCTGTACACTCACTACTTTACATTGTAGCAAAGTGTAATTTCTTCAGTGTTGTCACATGAAAAGATATAATAAAATATTTACAAAAATGTGAGGGGTGTACTCACTTTTGTGAGATACTGTATATACATATATATATATATATATATATATATATATATATATATATATAATGCCAGGAGTTGGGCTACAAGAAATAGCAGTTTTATAGCTCAATTTGTTTGATGTCAAAGTTATTGGGACACTTGCCTTTACAAGCACATGAACTTTATTGGTATCCTAGTTTTAGTCCGTAGGGTTTACTTTTGAGTTGGCCCACCCTTTGCAACTATAACAGCTTAAACTCTTCTGGGATGTCGATCATCTATGTATTTATGGACCTTGCATGGTGCACTGGTCCAAATCATTTGGTGGAGGGGGGATTATGGTGTGGGGTTGTTTTTCAGGGGTTAAGCTTGGCCCCTTAGTTCCAGTGAAGGGAACTCTTAAGGGGTCAGCATACCAAGACATTTTATACAATTTCATGCTCCCAATTTTGTGGGAACAGTTTGTGGATAGCCCCTTCCTGTTTCAATATGACTGCGCACCAGTGCACAAAGCAAGGTCCATAAAGACATGGATGTGCGATTTTGGGGTGGAGGAACTTGACTGGCCTGCACAGAGTCCTGTGCCTCAACACGATAAAACACCTTTGGGATGAATTAGAGCAGAGACTGCGAGCCAGGCCTTCTGGTCCTCTTCAGTGCCTTAGCCCACAAATGGAAGAATGGTCAAACATTCCCATAGACACACTCCTAAACCTTGTGAACAGCCCCCCCTGAAGAGTTGAAGCTGTTATCATATAAGCAACACAGCTTATCCCTGCCTGGAGAACATCCCTCTGATATGTTTCACCCCTACCTGCTTAGTCATAGACATGCCCACAAGGGTAAAACATAGGGAAGACCTTAAGGATGAAACATGTTAGAAATATGTTAGAGAGGATCGGAAGGGATGAACTGTGTTGCTTGAATGGCTGAATAAAATCTACTGAGCTGAGTGATGTCATTGTGTGGTTTCTACTTTCCAATCAGTGCATTTATATGGAGTGGGTTTATTAGACGACATCCAGACGGTTTTGCAGTAGAGGAGGCTTGGAGTGGGGACTCTCATATAACATATGGTGCAGCGCTGCTAAATATTCAATATTGTGAACAACTCCTATTAAATCACAAAAGACAATAATAATAATAAGTGAACAAACATATAAATGTGTAAAGTAAAAGTCCTCTATAAATATATATTCCACCGCTGTGCACCGCTGTGCTCAAATCTTCTTAAACAAATGAATTGGTGCCAATCTATTTAGTAACATTATTAAAAATGGATTTTCAAAAAACAATCCCAAGGATAATTATTTCACTCTAAATCCACATAATTACCGGTATATGAAGAGTAAAAAAAACCTTGCATTTCTCTCTCTCCCTGTTTGTACTGTATCATGGCAAGACTAAGCCTGCGCAAAATGTAGCATAATGATGATCAGGTATATGCTCAAGAGAGAATATGTCTTAACACATTTCGCAAGATAGCTGTTGAATTGGCAAGTGGGATAGGTATGGCTGGACACATTACCAGAGAAAATGCATAGCCCAGTGCATTATCAACCCATAAAGAAGAAAAGGACATTCAGGGGCTCTGGACAATATAATCATATGTGCCCTTGCTCAGCACTGGAGTGGAACAACATTTCTGCTGTATTATGATGTCTAATAACCGCATAAACCCTTTTGTTTGGACATCGTGTGCATGACCTTTCCTCATGGGACTGAACAGACTCCTGTTCTTTTACATAGACTTTGGTGTTTGGTAATACTAGGAGACTATAATATTGTCAAAGCTTTTTGCCCCACCAAAACCTTGAGGTTTCTTCTTAAACATAGGGCTTTCTTTATTGCAGTGTGAAGTGTGATGAAATAGGGCAATGAGATTCAGAGTCGTATTTTCTATGATTTAAAAGAAGTTGACGTGAAGTGAAAAAAAAAAAAAAAAAACAGAACATAGATTTCTATGACTGCAAACAGTAACTGCTCTTCTGTCATATTTTCTCCTGTACATAAGAAAAAACCTTTAAGAAAGAGAAAAAGGAGGAATATAAACCTAGAAACTGTGAAGGAGGTTGGAAACTAAAGTAGAACCGAAATAACAAGTAAAAAAACAAAAACAAAATGGACATTGCAGATAGAATTTTTATTTCAGTTAAAACAACTGCATAGACAAAAAGCAGTTGCACTAAATATAACCACTTTTGGAAAATAGATTATATTTAAAAACGTTATAATTTGTATTAAGCAGATTTATAAACATGAATCGAAAATGCAGCCTCATAATATCTACCGAGGATTTAGTATGCAACCGGGCAACCAATGCTAGAAGTCTGGCCAATAAGATGGGAGAACTGGAGCTGTTAATGTATGAGACACTTGGTTTGACAGCTTTTATGATCGTCTTTCAACCATTCAGGGGTATTCCGTTTATCGCAGTTATAGGGAAGTTAAAAAAGGGGGAGGGGTATGCCTGTATAGCAAGAACAATGTGCAAGTGAATATGAGGGACAATATCACAAATGGAGCTAGGGAGGAGGTGGAATCCTTATGGGTAGAGCTTCAAAGGGAAGGTACTATGAGGAAAGTAATATTGGGCTTATGCTATAGCCCCCCCAACCAGATGGAGGAGTGGGAGGCAGACCTCCTATCACAGCTTGGAATGGCTTGGGATGGGAAATGTCATTGTAATGGGGGATTTTATTTATACAGATATAGACTGGGCAGAAGGAACCACACATTTGTGTAAGGCTCGCCATTTACTAAATGTTTTGCAGGACAATTTTATGGCTCAGATGGTGAATGCAACAACGAGAAACAATACGTTACTAGACCTACTGATTACTAACAATACAGACCTGATCATGGATGTAGAAACAAGGGGCAACTTAGGAAACAGTGACCATAGGTGAATTTGTTTCAGTATAAACCATAGAAATAGGAAACACAAGGGTACAAGTAACACAAGAGTACAATACAAGGACACTGAATTTCAAAAGAGCCAACTTCCCTAAACTGTGCTCTTTGCTAGATGATATTAAATGGGATAAAATCCTAGGAACAAAGAACACTGAGGAAAAATGGGAGTGCTTTAACCACTTGCCGACCGCCGCAAGTAGATATACTGCGGCGGTCAGCCCCTCACAGGCAAAGTGACGTATATATACGTCACTAGCCTGTGAGGCTCTGGGGAGCGAGCGCGCGCCGCCGGCGGTGCGCTCCCGCTCCCGCGCGGTCACGGACCCCCCCGCGCGTATGACCAGCGGACCCGATGTCCGCTGGTCACTCGGCGATCGTCGGGGAGAGGGAGAAAGGCAGCCGGCTAGTGTAAACAAGCCACCTGTCATTCTCCCCTGTGTAGAAACAATGATCATAGGGTTCTACTATGTAGGACCGTTGATCATTGTTCCTACAGCTCAAGCCACAGCCAATCACAGTTAGAATCACGCCCCTAGGGACACACACAGCCCCTACCTCTCAAATAAAGTTAACCCCTTCACTGCCAGTGTAATTTTACAGTAACAGTGCATATGTATAGCACTGATTACTGTAGAAATGTCACTGGTAACCCCAAAAGTGTCAAAAATGTCAGTCAAGGGTCCGATCTGTCCGCCGCAATGTCGCAGTACCGCAAAAAAATCGCAGATCGCCGCCATTACGCGTTAAAAAAACAACAAAAATGACAAAAATCTTTCCCTTTGTTAGTAAACGCGATAACTTTTGCGCAAACCAATCAAAATACGCTTTTTGCGATTTTTTTTACCAAACATATGTAGCATAAAACAAATTGGCCCAAAATGTTAAAAAATTTTGATTTTTACATTTTTTTTGGGGGAATTTCATATAAAAAAATGTGAAAAATATTGTTATTTTTGCAAAATTGACGCTATTTTTTTGTTTATAGCGCATGATCAAAAAATCGCACAGGTGATCAAATACCACCAAAAGAAAGCTCTGTTTGTGGGAAAAAAGGACATCAAATTCGTTTAGGTACATCGTCGCACGACCGCGCAATTGTCTGTTAAAGTCACGCAGTGCCCGAATCGCAAAATACCCCCTGGTCAGTTAAGAACATACTAAAAAAAAGGTATTGGCCAGTGCATTCCAATGGGGAATACGTTTAAAAAAAGCTAAAACAAGCCCTGGGTGGCTAAACTCTGATGTAAAAATGCATTTAAAATGAAAAGGCCTTCAAAAAATTGGCAGTATTCCAACATTACAAAAAATCTAATATTAAATGTAAGCGTGCAATCAAGGCGGCTAAGATAGAACATGAAAGGCACATAGTGGAAGAGAGTTAAAAAAAAAATCCCCAGGAAAATCTTTAAGTATATAAATAGTAAAAAAGTGAGGCCAGAACATATTGGTCCCATAAAGGACGATTAAGGGAATCTGGCTATAAAGAACAGTGAGATGGCAAAGGTTCTAAATAACTTCTTCTCCTCAGTCTTCACAAAAGAAAGGGGGAGATTCAGTAACCTAGACTGTAATGTTAATGTTAATAACACATCAGAGGAAGATCCCTCATGGTTAACAGAAGACAGACTCAGAACTGGACTTGAAAAAAATTTACATAAATAAGTCCCTGAGACCAGATGGCTTACACCCAAGGGTCCTTAACCTCCCTGGCGGTAATCCCGAGTGTGGCCCGGGGTTCATTTTCAGTACCAAAAGCGGTAACATCCAGCCACACTCAGGATTACCCTTTAGTGATACTTACCTTGTCCCTACGATCCCCCGATGTCCTCTGGCCTATGCCGGTGTTCTATCAGAATACCGCTACCTATCAGATTCTGCAACCAGAAGTGATGGCCGAGAAAACTTAATGCGCATGTGCCATGCTTTTCAACATGGGCACTATGTGTTCCAATAGCTTTTCTAATGTAACAGAACACGAAGCAGTGGCAGATATTTTCTTACAACCAAGCATCTCTTGAATTTCAGACCTAATTTTGCAGTATACTCACCTTTTTTACTGAAATAGACTATTTCACTATATAATCAGTTTGTCGCTGAGCAGTGCAGGGAGTACCAAGATGGACGTCGCCACCTTCTACCCGCAGGTTACTTGCTATATTTACTATATTACAATAATAATAATAGAAATGTAATACTGTTATTTAGTCTATAAGGTCTGTTTACTGGTAAAATAAATCTAAAATTCAAGACTTGCATGGGTGTAAGATGTTCCGCAGCTGCTTTGTTTTCTGTCACATTAGGAAAGCTATTAGAACGCATAGCGGCCATGTTGGAATGCAGTTTTTCTTTCCGAACGTCACTTTTGGTTTCAGAATCTGATAGGTAGCGGTATTCTGATAGAACGCCGGCATCCATCTTCTGGGTTCCCTTCCCTGCGAGCGCCTCGACACAGGGGTGGTGGAACCGGGCTGAAAATTAAAAAAAGTACACAAAACATGACATGATACATTGTAATCTGTTAGGATTACATTACTGTATCAAACCATTTCACCTCAGTGTTGTCCCTATCGCTTTGTCCAGTGCCCTGCCTGCCCTTTTACTGTTTTGTTCCTTTTATTAATAATTTTTTATTAATAATTTGTTCATTTATTTTATTAATGAATTAAATCATTTATTAATAATTTTGTATTCACTTTTACTGTTTTATTCCTAAGAATTACAGGCCTACAATATAAAAAAAACAGATTTCCATGCAAAACAATGTACCGCTTTGACATTAAAAAATGCTGACATAATCAGACTGCCAGGGAGGGTAAGGAACTGAGCTAGGTGTTAGCCACACCATTGTTAATAATTTTTATGGATAGTCTACTGACGGGAATGGTACCAGTTGATTGGAGAAAAGCCAACGTGGTACCGATATTTAAAAAAGGGCCAAGATATATCCCTGGGAACTACAGGCTGGTTAGCCTAACATCAATAGTCTGCAAACTATTGGAGGGGATGATAAGGAACTATATACAAGACTTTAATAATAAGAACAATATTGTTAGTAGTAATAAGCATGGATTCATGAAAAATTGCAATTGCCAGACCAATCTATTAACCTTCTATGAAGAATCGAGCTGCCATCTAGATAAAGGAAGGCCTGTCGATGTGGTGTATCTGGAATTTGCAAAGGCATTTGATACTGTTCCCCAAACAATTTACTATACAAATTAAGGTACGTAGGTATTGACCATAGGGTGCGTACCTGGATTGAAATCTGGCTTCAGGGGTGAGTCCAAAGGGTGGTAATAAATGGGGAGTACTCGGAACTGTCTGGAACTGTGTGGAAAGTGGGGTCGGTCCCCCAAGGATCTGTCCGGGGAACAATCCTGTTTAATTTATTCATAAACAATCTAGAGTATGGGATTAAAAGCTCAATCTCTATATTTGCGGATGATACTAAATTAAGCAGGACAATAACTTCTACACAGGATGTGGAAACCTTACAAAAAGACCTGACCAAAAAAATGGGGGTGGGCATCTACATGGCAAATGGGGTTTAATGTTGGAAAATGTAAGATAATGCATTTGGGTGCCATAAATATGAATGCAAGTTACTCACTAGGGGGAGAGCCTTTGGGGGAATCTAAGATGGAAAAGGACCTGGGGGTCCTAGTAGATGACAAGCTCAGCAATGGCATGCAATGCCAAGATGCTGCAAGCAAAGCCAACAGAATACTGGCATGTATAAAAAAGGGGATTCACTCCAGGGATATAACACTAATTCTCCCACTCTACAAGACTCTGATCCGGCCGCATCTCAAGTATGCCGTCCAGTTCTGGGCACTGGTCCTCAGGAAGGATGTGCTGGAACTGGAGAGAGTTCAGAGAAGGGCAACAAAATGAGGGAATGGAGGACATCAGCTATGAGGAAAGACTACAAGCATTGAACTTATTCTCTCTGGAGAGGAGACGCTTGAGAGGGGATATGATATCAATGTAAAAATACCGTACTGGCCACCCTAGCATAGGGAACAAACTTTTCAACAAAATGGAATAGAAAAGGACACGTGGCCATTCACTAAAATTAGAAGAGAAGCGGTTTAATCTTAAACTGCATAAAGGGTTCTTTACCTTCAGAGTGGTAAGGAAGAGGAATTCTCTTCCACAAGCAGTGGTATCAGCTTGGGGCATCGAATGGTTTAAAAAAGCTATTAAATGGGCACCTTAATGACCCCAACATACAGCAGTATATGATGTACTACTGACAGCAAACACATACACACACTCATCATAGGCTGAACTGGATAGACTGGTGTCTTTTTTCAACCTCACTAACTATGTAACTATGATATTTGAAAGTCACAGGTCCTTTTCAAGCCTGAATCTCATACTGAGAAATACAAATTTGTGAAAAGAATGCGTACCCATTCTTTTCAAGGCCAAATCTTTATATTTTAACATGAATTCTACAAACACAAAATGAATTTGTTTTAAAAAAAAAAAAAGTAGTATTTGGCTTCCTAAAGATATTTTGGAACAGATGGTCCCTTTAACACAGACAGACTCTAAGAGCATGTGTATTATTTTTGGATAAATTGGTTTTATGAAAAAGTACACTCATTCTTATTTAACTGTATGTAATGATGATATAGCTTAAAAACCTACCAATATGCATATTTAATAAATTATGGTTGTTGACCATGATGAACTTTAATAATCAATAGTAAGCTGTATAGATGATGCAACTAGATGTTGAATTAAATGGAAACAATGATCAAAGTCTACTGTTTGTTAATGACATAGGGAAATAAATGCGCTTGTTAAATTCTGTGTGGGTAAGTCAATGTGTTCTAAAGAGAACCAAGGGATTTATGGGTGCTTCCCAAATACTTGGTAGATTTGTTCTCTGTGCAGCAGGTAAGACAGCATTTAGCATTCAGAAAACTGTTAAAGCACAAGTTATTATGTGTACTTGGCATGTTCCCAATGGTTAGTTATAGTGGGCCAAATGTTGCCAAGCTTTTGTGAGTCAGAAATGCTTTCTAAAGGACAGACTGCATTGTAGATATGAGAATGGTAATTGTCAATTTCATTGTGTGCACATATGCTGTGTGTCAATGTGCATTTATAAAAGTTGGATCAAAAGTAAAGCAATTCAAGTAAAAACCTCTGGGCATTTCTGAGAAAGCCTCCATATTTTTATTGTAACTTAACTTATGAAGGAGTTATTAAACACTCCTTCATCAAATGTTCAAAACATTTAGTGAATAAATTATAACATTTTATTTATTTATTTTTTTAAATAACAAACATGTCATACTTACCGGCTCTGTGTAATTGTTTTGCACAGGACAGCCCTGATCCTCCTCTTCTCAGGTCCCCCACCGGCACTCCAGGCTCCTCCCCCTTGCTGAGTGCCTCCATAGCAAGTCGCTTGCTATGGAGGCACTTATGCGTACTCAGTCCTGAGCCAACTATGTGTGTCCATAGAAACACAGACCATGGCTCAGCCCTGCTCCCAAGCTGTTGTTTCTAAGCCAATGAGGAGGGAGAGAGTCGAGAAAGCCTCTTCTCTTGGGCACAATGCTGGATTGAGATTGGCCCCAGTTAAGTATAAGGGTGGGCTGGGGGGAAACTGAATGCAGAAGGTTTTGTTTTACCTTGAAGCATAGAATGCATTAAGGTAAAAAAAAAACTTTTGCCTTTTAGAGCCATGTTAAATATATCTTTGAATATAATGCGAAAAGAACAGAGCCTATATCAGGTTTGTTTTTGCGTTCTGTCTCCCCTCTGGGAAGGGATTTTGTCCTGATAACCATTGTCACTGGAATAAAAGTTGATAAGAAATCAAAATTGGGGAAGCCAAAAGGATAGGGGGGCAGAGGCATGACACCTGGGCTGCAATGTATGAGATCTGTATTACTCCATAGAGCTTCAATGAATTTCATAGAAGCCATAATTTACAAAGGCTGCCATGATGACAGTAAAAGACCTGGAAAAGTTGTATGTTGTTTAGAGAAAAGGGTCATTAATTTTGGGATGTATATGCACTATACACCAACAGTTTTGGATGTGCAATTGGCTTTTGGGGGCAAAAGGAATAATTCTACATGGCTCAGCCCGCTGTTCTAAAATGAGGAATTCTCTTTTTTTGGGATATATGATGGAATGAAATGCGAATATCTCCTGTTCTAAGAAAGTACTACAGTGCAATGCACTGCCTTTTTGGGAAGTCTTTTTGATTCCTTTAGTCATTTCTCACCATGATATTATAGATATTTTAATGAAAGCTGGCAAGAAAATACTTTACACCCAAGGTAAAGATATACTAATACCACAGAAGCTAGCAAAATCACTTTAACTATGGTGTCAGGATGCCAGGCCCTAGTAACCAGATGACATTATTTTCAGAGTTGTACACTGAGAAGGTTTTGCGAAGACTGATAAAGGTAATGGCAAACATGATAATGATGTCTGTCTTTTGGCAAAGAATTTATTTTTAATAATTTCAAAGTGGTAACAGATTTAATTTTAAGGTAGCTTGGCCATAGGACCATTTTTTAACATTTGGTATTTGAGGCTCATGCGTATAGGCACCACTATAGGATGGGCACCTGATGTTACTCTGAAACCAGCTATCATTATGACTCCCAGGTCTGCTTTTGTTGTAAAAATTCTCAGTGGTTCCTGTATAAAAGAAGCTTGCAAACAGTGTTTCTAGGCTTTGTTTAAAAGTGTACAAAAGTGCTAAACAGCACTTTCTGAATAAACAAAGGCTGCAAACAGCAGGAGCCACTGTCGGTGCTACTCAATGGAAGCTGAAGTACCAGCTTTTATGAATGCAGGAGCTGGGCAGAAAGGGCAGGCATTGTTGGGTACTCCTTATCAGTGCCAGTGACAGTTCCTTAGTTCTATTAATTCCTGCTGCACCGGAAATGTATAGGGGGCATCAGAGGAGGAAGATTTCTGCTAAACGAGGAAACAGCAGCACAAGAGACACATCTCACTGAAGGCAAGTAATGCCCCTTCTGCTATTTTTTTTCCCCTTTCCAAGTAAACTTAAGCTTTAAATCTGCCTGCAGATCCAGTTCATAACCAATTACTACATTTAAACAGCCAATTGTTTTTATCACTGTGTAATGGTGATTGAGAAAAACATTTTTAAGCAGTACTACAGGGGTGTGGCCTGTTTATGGCCAGGTCTTAAAAAGATCCTGTTATGAGACCATTTATTTCAGCAAAAAATGTTTCCAAAAGATTATGCACATTTACCATATTTTATGAATGTTGATTACCTATAAAAACATCCCCTGTGTAGACATTTAAAAGCCCTGGGACTGCTGCTGGGTAACGCAATCTTGAATGTCATGTCTCAGCCCCAGAAAACTCAGAGCTGTTACTCAACTGACACTCTATGGCATATCCTTTTTCTCCTCTCCCAGCATCTACATAAAAGATTATAGAGAGCCAGGGCTTTTTTTTTTGAGGGAATGTGGGGGAACACAGTTCCAGGACCTCCAGCAAAGAATGTATGTAATAGCAAGGAGTACTGGAGGGTCTATTGACGCTTGCTGCTTGGGGATTTATTTTTTCGTAGAAGTTTATTGTTGCTGGGTAGATCTATTGTTGCTAGTGGGGGGGTCTTATGTTGATGGAGGGGTCAATTGTTGCTGCAAGGAATCTACTGTTGAGGGAGTGGTCTATTGTTGCTGGCTCCTGGAGTGTCTATTGATGCTGGCTGCCAGGAGATCTGTTATTGCTCGGGTGGTATTTTGTTGCAGGGAGGTACATTGTTGCTGGGGGTAAATCTATTGTTGTGTGGGGATCTAATATTGAAGGGGTGGGGTCTACATTGCTGGGGGGGGTCTACTGTTGCTGGAGTGGGGTCTATTGCTGCTCACTGCAGGGATCTATTTTACTGTCTTTCTTGTTATTAACAAATTCCATGCTAATCACTTAGTAGCACAAAATGATACTTGGTTCTGTATTCTCTAAAAAAGGCGGTACTGGGAGGTGGGTAGGAGTTGGAACCAAGGGGAGGTGCTCAGAGATGAGTAGGGAGCAGAAACGAAGCGTGAAGTGGGAAATTCCTGCACTTAGTCTCTAAGAAAAAAGTCCTGTAGAGAGGTAAGGGGAAGTGGAGGTGCTGGGCCAGTAAGACCGTAATTAGACACTCCCAAAACGAGAAAGGTCCAAGATGTGCACAGAGAGGGCTGCGCTAAGGATAATGACCTTCCTGGAGTAGTCACATTTTCTAGCAAAGGCACAATGCAAATTAATAAACCCTTATTGACAAACACTATGGAAAGGAAAAAAAAACACTGTAAATAAAATTCTATATTTTTCTATGCTTTTATCTGCAGTCTTATAATGGTAATGAGGTCTATTTAAAGTGACAGACTTATTGTAACTATATGCTCTTGAGATGTAAATCAAGCCCTGATTGATGGTGATTTTTACTGTTCAAGGACATGATCCAGCACCATATATTCTTGGCTGGTCAGTTTCAAGGTAAATAGCAGTTTTTACTGTTGGAATATTTTTTAGTTATTCAGGATTATTTCTGAGGCAAAAAGCTGGTAGCAGAGGTGTTGCTGCATTTCCACCTTCTGCCTGTATTGATATACACAAGTACATGAGCTATTGGAGCATCATTGACTAAAAAAAAAAATCAGTTTGAAGATCATTCACAGGCCAGTTGGGGGTTACAGGATGTTTTTTTTTTTTTTTTTTTTAGCCCTCCCGTAGTGTGTACGCAGTACACACACCTAGTTCCCAGATTATATGATACCCTTATACAGCGAAAACCCTCTATCATATATCATATTCAGGAACAATGAATGAGAGATAGCCTTGATATGACAGAAGAGGATTGAGAGGAGTTCTCTAATTCCTATTTTTGCACTGTTATATCCACAAGAGATAAACTTATATTGCATTGCTCCCATAGAGCACATTTTTCACTTGCTGGGTTGTTTAAAATGGGCAAAAGAGATACACCTGACCTATCTGTTATAAATGTCAATTATGGATACTAATGGTATTACACTGCACCAAAATCAGACCCTTTTGGTCTATGTTTTTTACTCTGAGAATTGTACCACAGCATGGTTTTCCTGATGAGCTTGGGCTCAGGTTTTCAGTCTAAATCGGGTTCACACTGAACCCAAAAGTTAGCTGTTGTGCTGGGAGATTCTCTGCCCCACAGCTGACAAACATCTAACATTGGGATGCTCATGATATCATTCAACTAAAAGGGGCACATGTCCCTCTTCAGTCAAGCAGCTAAATACACAGATAATGTTTATAGGAAAGGGTTTACTTGCCAAAGGGTTGAAATTCTGTGCATGCAGTTTTGTGATACAGATAGCCTTCCTGGGACCTCACCTCCATCATCAAACTCCACTGAAGCAGCAAAAAAGCTTGGTCAGGAAAAATGATTAAAATACACCTCTATTCTGATAACTGGACAGCGAAGGATCAGCAATATACTAATCAGGCCACCCTCTACTCAGTCCTGTTTGTCATATTTCAGCATATGCACAAGCACAGCCCATTGTACAAATTTGTCAATGCAGAAGCTGACAGAACTCCCACTGCTACATGAGAGTGATGTCATCTCAGCCTGGCCAATGACAGTGTCCAGTAATCGAGACCCAGATGCCGGCTGCCTGAAGATCTCAGCGGTCAGCAGGTAGTTCTGGGATGCCGCATCGCTGGACTGGAGGTCTGAAGGTGAGTATAGTTCCACTTTAAGTACATTTTTAGGGTAAAAATACACTTAAAATATAATGAATACATAGCTTCAGTAATTTGAATGTTATTTTTGCCTGAAGTTCAGCTGTCAATTATTTGACTTATTTGTTTCTTCTAAAAAGAAGCCTGTTCTAAGGCCTAATATAGATTTTGAGAGATCTTTATCTACATTGGTCTCATTGACCGTGAAGTTAAATAGTTTTTTCACTATCCCCAAACTAGTAGATAGCCAGAGCTCAAGGTATGACTGCTCTTATCAGAGCTATCTCAGACAACTGATTATTCCCTTTATTCAAAGTTTGAGGTATGGAACTGGTTCTATATGTTTGGACTCTGAAAAAAATGTCAAAGATAGTAATAAATGGCGGTAAATCTGTTTTGAAATTACAAACTAACACATCGTGTGGCTTAGTAAAGAAAACGGTGTGATTATCCTAGTGTCTCTGATGTGTCGGCTATCATGTAGCTTAAATAAGCAGCATCTTGAATGAAAATGCAATATTTTGCCATGCAATTATTCCATTTATTTAGTGCTGATGAAGACAATAATGTCAGAAAGCTGATGATAGTGATCTGTTTTCTCTCACACAGGCAGATATTTAACATTTATCATGGATCCAACCCAATTCCAGTATGTCATTCGAAACGGAAAGAAACTTGACTTTCATGAATTCTCCAACGAAATGGCATCCAGGACGTTTGACTACCCACGCCTGTCAGAATCAAAGTTCCCACAGCTCCAGGATGCATTGGGCAAAATCTATAAAATCATGCAGGGTAAGTCTTTGGACAAACTCACTGACAGCATGATGATAAATCTCCAACGTGTATTCAAATGGAAATTCTCACAAGCAACAGATTGGAGAACAGAAAATATGTATCAGTTCTGCTGCTCTATCATGTTTGAAGCCAGTTTTATGACATTCTATGGAAGAGATTCTGTTGCAGATGGTCGTAACGTTATTAGTGAAATGAGAGAAAAATTTACAAAGTTTGATGCCAAGTTCCCCTATCTTGTCGTCAATGTACCAATTGCGTTGCTAGGAGATACCAAGTCTATTCGGGAAGAACTCATCCAGTTTTTTATGCCTCATAAGATGAACGCCAGGCGTGACCTGGCCGAGGTGATAGAAGCCCGGAAAGACATCCTGGAAAATTACGATGTGCTACGAGACTATGACAAAGCAGGTACGCTTTAAAACAGTTCTTATTTCCTAAATTCTGGCAAATAATTTACAGTAGACCTTTGAAATAAAAAATCTAAATTGCGACCTTGAAAATGTTATATGTTTCTTTTAATTGGCTAAGGATAAAATGTTTTACTCTCAAACAACCATCTATAATTTTTTTTTTTTTTTTTGCTGAGGTGGTAAAACAAGATACTTAATAGAGGTAATGAGAAAAAGATTATAACCGAGTTGCCTAAAACCCCCCCACCCCCACCTTACCTCATTCTCTCCCCCTTCCTGCAGACATTATATTTTAAACTATTCTCATTAAGCAGAAAATTAGACTTCAGAAGCCTATTGGTCCTCATTAGCATTCACTGATCCTTGGCTGGGTCTGTGTCCTAACATCTTTTAATTAGCACACTGCAAATCTAATCAGTGTAATAAATGCTATTAATCTTCCTTTTCCCTTATTTTCTCGCAGCCCATCATTTTGCCTTCCTTTGGGCCTCTGTGGGGAACACAATTCCGGCTACATTCTGGGCCATGTACTACCTGGTGAGGCACCCAGAAGCCCTTGCATCAGTGCGTGACGAACTTGACCATTTGCTGCAGTCAACAGGTCAGAAGAGGGGGCCAAACTGTGACATCCGTATCACCAGAGAACAGTTGGACAGCCTGGTTTTGCTGGGTAATTTATTTTCCTTTTTTTTATCTACACTAAACCGAGTAGCAGCAAACTCTGCCTATGACACATTTCTGTTTACAGAGAAGGTAAAGGACACAGCTGCTTAATTGATGCGATAATATCAATTTACATCATTTATAAATTACGTAGTTTGTATCCGCAGCTACTTTACTTGCATGTAAACATTACAGATAATGGTACAAGGCGAAATGGCTCAATATGAATTCAACAATATTTAACAGTGGTTAAAAACGAAAATATGATTATTGACTGGCTTGATTCTAAGCATCTGCTTAGGAATAATACAGGCACTGAAGATATTAATGGTTATTTTCAGAGGTTATTTGCGAGGTATTAGCAATAAAGATGACACATAAAAAGCAGCAGTGACAGAACTGATGAGAGCGAAGCCAAAGCAGCCGGTCAGGTATCAGTTTCCATTTGCCTGACTAAACTTAACTGCCCACATGGGCAGATATGATCAGTGTTGTAGAGCAGTGTGTAGAGTCTCTTTTACATTATAAAGGTACCTTGACATTCCTGAGAAATCAGCAGTGGAAAATTGATGAGGCAGGTAATGCATTGAATTAAAAAAAAAATGTTGTTTGCTCAAAGTCCAAAAAAATTTCTATTTTTACAGAAATGGACAAGAGAAAAGAAAAAAAAGCAAAATAAATAGAGATGAAAGATAATATTATGTAAACAAATATTTCTGGAAATATTCTTTATTGCAGGTACATATACTTGAAAAATTACAAACAAAAAGAAAGCTTAGGTGCAGCCAGAACTGTATTAAAGTCAGCAAGAGAAGGAAAGAGTTTCCTAGAACTTTGAAGACTATTGTAGAAAATAGAATCCTCCCAATACCACATGGCGACTACTTCTAAAAATGAGTGGGGGAAATGCTACAGGATAAAAAAATATCTGGTTACCTGAGCTCAGTCCCAGACCACACCCAAATAGCCCTTTGATTACTAACAGCAACATACTAAAATTAATTAAAAAAAAAAAGGGAATTCCGTTGTGGAGGCACAATTCTAAAAACTAACCTTAACATCACCTAAATCATTTATTAGTTAAGAGGAATGGTATGCATTTTAAACTCCTCCCTTTTACAATCTGTTTATTAATGGGTCCCAACATGATGGCCCTTGTCAAGGATTGGTCGTGGCTTGGGTGTCACATCAGATATTCTGTTCTGTGCAATGTATGGGCTTTTCACCCTCTTGCAGTCACTTCATGATTAGATCTTATGCAAAAAGAATTAGATGTGGGTTTAACAGCAATTAAGGGTCCGCTGATACTTATCCCTTTGGATGTTTTCTTCACCTTAATACTGGCAGGCAATTTATTGGTTTGTATTCTCCCCTGTGGCTCACTGATATACCCACAGAGTATGCTGTTGGTGTGTGATCTAATTTGCTGATTTGTCAAAATGATAGTTTTATAACACAGTGATTTTGTATGCAGTTTTTGTAAAGTCTCCTGAAGAAGCCATAGTCTGGCGAAACATGTTGAGCTGAAGCTATTGCATCCTTACTGTAGCCGCATGGATATTCAGTGATGGTTTTATATGAATATTCTATTAATTAAAAATGTTTATAATAAAATTTGGATATTTTTATACTAATTTGTGTCAGCACCTTTAAAATCCTGTCTTTTCCCTCTTTACATGTTTTGAACATGCTAAGGATATGTTAATAAACATTCTGCCTTTTGAGAGCTAGAAGTAGACACTTTACATGGTTGCTGGCGTCTCTATTGACAATCAGGAACCAATCAGAGTAGTTCTCAGTCATGTGATTACTAAGTCAACTCTGACATACTGACAGTAATCGCATAAAGAATAGTGGCTTTATTGACAAAAATAAACAAGTAAGGTTCCACTTCAGTCCACCTTCAGGCTGCAGTATTTTTTTTATCTTTTGGTGGCATCTATTTATCAGTGCAACTGTCAGATACAGTTGCATTATTATAGTTAATAATTCATTTAAAAAATTAAATAAAGTAAAAAAAGATGTATTTAGATTTTTGAACATTTGTTAGCCTTTAATAAAAACACAGTGGCTTTATTGTAGAGCATTGGTTTATTTGTCAATAAGACAGTGTACTAAATAAAAGCTTCATATGTCCTTAAATATATAATTATTTAGGTATGCATATTAGTTATAGAGTTATTGTAACATTAGCTGACAATACTTAATTTTTTTTTGACAGCTAATCAATAATGACCTCGGATCAAAAAAAGGTTAAACCTAGGTTTTCACTTTCTCCCAAAAAAGACCAAAATACCTAAACTCATGAGGTATTAATTTGTCTTTTGGCAATAAAAAATGAAGGCTCGCCACTCACACCAAGGCTCTCGTGTCTGGTAAATCCTATACTAGCACTTTGCAAAACACAAAAAACTGATGTACATCAGAAGCCACATGATTAAGAAACAGTCGCCCGCGAAACCCTAGAGACTTGCATATGCAAATGGAGACTTTCTGACACTGTACTGTGTCGGGACGCTGCCACTAATCATTACAAATGGCTATGTTGAGGGTGAATTTGATATGAAACTGTAACATTAATACATTTTAACTACTGCTTTATTCAGTTAGTGAAATGATGCAAATCTTCTAATTTAATTGGTTGCTGAGATTTAGCAAACTACATTTCTCCTTGCAATATGTTATTAGGGTGCAAAATATTAGGTGTTAAAATGTATATTTTCATCTAATTGAGTGATTCTAAAGACATGGACAACAAAAGACAAAAGAGATGGAACAGAAAACAATGGCTATGTGTAAAATTAAAGTAGAAAACCCCTTTAACAAGTACACATTTAACAAAAAAAAAATTGGTATACTATTTCTTTAAGAACACAAAACAAAAAAGGTGTGGGGTCCCTTAAAGATAATAAAATACCCTTATCCAGACATGCATCCTGGGTGGCCAGGAAAGGGGGCAGTGGCACCTTCCTTCTGAGCCATACCAGCTCACATGCCTTCATCTTTGACAAAGATCCCCCCTTTTTGCAAGGCACCTTGTCCTGATGTTGAGAAGACAAGAGACTCATTTGCACATCCTGTCCCCCAAAAGGGATGTGGAAGTTTGTGGAGGGATGGATGTGTCAGAATCTGAAAGCCCCCCTAAAAATAATGAATTAGTATACGTACATGGTACCCCTTGTTACTTATTCACAAAAAATGTAGAAAGTAAATAAAAAAAGTGAAAAAGTCCAAAGATGGAAAAAAAAAATTCATAGATGTAGATCCTCATTACTCATGATGACTCACTGCCCAATCATGCTGTCCCACCATCCACAATTGTTTTCATGCCATTATGACAACCAATTCGATTAGCGAAAGGCTAATGTGGACCTTATATTTAAAAGGGGATTCATGTCTTTGCTAAGTAAGTACAGACTGCTTAGTTTAACTTCTGTAGAGCTGAGAGCTTTATAAAAGACTACGCAGAATAGTTTTTGCTACAATTTCTCAAGCAATAGAATGGATTCATGAAAGACTAAAGTAGTCAAACCAATCTTATTTCTTTTTATGAGGACGTAAGCAAAAACTTAGACAAAGGAGTGGCTATAGATTTAGTATATTAAGGTGGGCCAAAGATAATGAAATTGACTTTCCTTCCACCATGGATCGAATGAAAAAAAATTTCTCGATTCCCCCATCAGCACTTTCCTTCCACCCATGGAATCCCTCCCGCAGCACTATTGTGTTCCACCAAAGGGAAACCTTTCGACAAAAGAACACAATGATTAGTGTTGCCGGCTATAGCTGATGGCACTAATCGTTTGGGAAAAACCCTACGGGCTTGTTGTGTACAAGTTGATCAATAGATCGACTTGTGTACAACCAGGCTGCCCATACGTGAATCGAAATCTGGCTGGTTCAGCATGTATATTCTAGCCAGCTGAAGATTTTGAAAAAGCGTTTGACACAGTTCCCCACACATGGATAATGTGTAAGTTAAAGTCTATGGGCTGTGGGAGTTTGTAAATGGATAGAAAACTGGCTGCATGACTGTAGTCAGACAGTGATGATTAATGATTCATTCTCTTAATGGTCTAAGGTTATTAGTGGTACATACCAAAGTTCAGTGTTGGGACCCTTACTTTTTAGCCAATTGATAAATGATATAAAGTTTGGGATTAAGTACCATTTCTGTGTTTGTAGTTTGTATCACTGGCCGTCGGCCAGTGATCTGTAATTTTATGCTCACTCGAGATTTGTAATTTTGTAGTTGGTTAGTCCCCTTTCACACATACGGTCCGTTCAGTTCATCAGTTCAGTCACGTCAAAATGTATCAGTTTTTCATCCATTTTTCATCAGTTTTTCATCCGTTTTTAGTTTGTTTTCATCCTTTTTTTCATCCATTTTTCATCCGTTTTTCATCCATTTTCATCCTTTTTTAATAAATTTTTCATCCGTTTTTTTTTACATCCACTACTAATGCAAAAAAACGGATGAAAAACGGACTGTTTGTCCGTTTACATCCGTTTTTCGTGCGATCCGTTTTTTTGATGGATGAAAAATAGGGCATTTATCCATTCCAAAAAACGGACATTGACGGAAGCGGATGAAAACAGTTGTTAACGGATGATCATCCGTTGTCATCCGTTTTTACATAGAGATACATTGATGTCCGTTTTTCATCTGTCAACGGATGGATGAAAAACGGACAAACAGACCATATGTGTGAAAGGGGCCTTAATTCTACCACTGCAAAATGACAGATAACCAGTTTGCTGCTGTTTGTAAACACAATCAAACAACAAATCATTTAGCATCAGTAGCACTACCACTACTCTCAATCGCTAGGACTACTGTTTAGCTGGAGCTGTATGGCCTCAATAACATCATGACCCTATTTTATCAGTTATGTCATCCAGGATCCCTGGCCAGTTTGCTTACAAATAGAACACATACAGAGAAAAACTTACCAGCTAGCCTGCAAAAACACCCCCCCAAAATTTAACCTGTTTAACAATTCACATTAAAAACAGAGGTTTTAGTTGCACATATTTGCCATTATATGTGGAAGCTGCAGTGCCTACGTCAAGGCTGCTCTGTATACTGTGGTCCTATATATATATATATATATATAATATAAAGATTATGTATATGAAATTAGGTGAACAAAATGTATCCTATACAAACACACCACTTTGTACCATTTAGGTTTGCATCTCTTCTTACTTCATTAAACCTTATGACTTTGCATGAATTATAGGATGAAACATCTCTTATTCTCTCCTAATAAGCTAAAATTCAAGATGACACGTGTTTAACAACATATTAACTTCCATTCAAGTGTACAACCCCTTGCTGCTTTCCAACTGTATGTTAATTTATATTTGAGCCTTGATTTTCATCATTAGTTCAGGCCACATCAACCATTATCAGAAAAAGTCTGGAAAATTGGTGAGCATGCAGTCAGAGCTTAAATATTTAAATAACTATGAGCAATAAGCCATATTTATGGGCTAGAGAAAAAATTATTTGCAAGAAAAGTCAACCAGTGATTGGTATGAAATATTTGCTGGTTATCTCCACTACTTTGCTCAGTAAAGCAGGGAAATTGTAGTAATAACATAAAGTAACCAACCAGAATTCATCTTTCACTGATTTGACTCCTGTTAATTGCTATCTGATTGTAACATAAATCTATGGGTTACTGTACTTTGCACATCAGCAAACAATTTTGAACTATTTTACTAAAATGACACATCTATGGCTTATATTTGTTACAAGTAATGACTGAAATAGAAACTGCAGTGTGGTTACTCTCAGTGGTGACCATCACACCAGTGGGACCTTTCATGTTGGCTAGCATGACTAGGCTGGGTTGGCTGCCATACCATTACTCAAAAGACATTGTATTGCCTAATTAATTGTAGGATGACATAAGGCAAAGTGTAAAACACCAACATCTTAGCAGTTATGTAAACCTGGAATGTGCATTCAGGGAAAGAGAGCCTTAGCAAAGCCTATCCTTATGACGACTATCTTCTCTGTGGTGCAGTTATCTAGTGATCAGCTCACTTTGTGAGGAGCATTAACAAAATTAACTATAACCATATTAGATAATGACAGAATAAGCTGTTAGCACATATCTTTGTCCCACTACCTGGAGCTCCTAATCCTCAAATTGTTTCCTATTTCTTATAGTGGAGAAATGAGTATACTCCCTGCTTATCTCAAAATGCAAAGCCTAGTGCCTGAGTGACCTATCTCAGCAGTTCCAGGCAATATAGCAAGGAAGGGGGTTCCTACCTATAGCTTATGCAAACACCATCTTTGCGAAAGCTGTTATTTACATTTTTACATAGATGACTGAGGAGGTTCAGTCAGCTATGTGCTATAGCATACTTTATTTCATTATTCTTTATCAATACAAGTAAGATTCTATATGTTGCCCCTAAAAAAAAAAAAAAAAAAGAGCTAACAAGAACGCTTTAGAAACATTTTCCTCTTTCAGTTCACAGATTGCTACGGTCCCAGATTTATATGGAGCAAAGGGGGAAATTTCCCCTGGCTCCCCTGCCAGAGGTGATTCCAGAATTCCTTTGACCAACATAAATTTATCACAGTGAGAAACATGAGAGAGAAGCTCAAATGTAGTAATCCCGCCAGCTGCTTATTTCCCTTAATAAATGAGACGAGCTGTTGACAATGGTCACAATCCTAAATCTGTGCTAGAATTACTCAATTCATAATATAATGCCATGCTACTAGTGCTCAAAAAACCTCTACAATCAAACATATATCTATTGGTATAAATCACATGTGTATAAAAAAACAAAAAGGTGTCCAAAAATAATCAAACACTAAGTGCCGGTTCACACTGCAGCGGCACGACTTCTGCACGACTTCGGGGGCGACCTGTGAAGTCGCGTGCACCGCGACTTCGGCACGACTTGCACAGACTTCATAAAATGAATGTCTATGCAAGTCACTCCAGGTCGCCCCGAAGTAGTACAGGACCCTTTTTTTAAGTCGGAGCGACTTGTGTCGCTCCTATTAGAACGGCTCCTGTACCAGTCAATGGACCGCTACAGTGTGTGACTTGTCAGGCTGACCAAGTCGCCTGACAAGTCGGACTTGTGTGAATGGACACTTAAACACAAAATAGTGTGCAAAATAGCAATAATATAGTAAGACAAACAAAAGTGTGCCAAAATAATCAAACACTTAAACACAAATGTGCGAAATAGCAAAAATATAGTGACATATATAAATAGCTAGTGCGATCCCCACACATATATATATCTAAATATCCATGTACATGAAATAAACATATGCAAAATTTCCAAGTGATAATCCATAGACATGGTTGGTGCAGCTTCTTTTATATGCACAAAGCTAGTGTATCACCTCAAGGTACATCCCCCCACCAGGAGTATTCTCACTTGGGGTAATGCAACCACCACTGTTAAATAGGGTCAAGAAATGCTTTTTAGCCTACTAGTGGCTACATCCAGCTCCTTCAATCTCCTCTGTGATCTCCTCAATAGGGGTTATGACATCCAGATATCATATATACAAAAAAAAAGAGACCAATAGTGCTTATACACTTTTAAAACTCTTTTTTGACAAGACAAACTCAGGGTTTTCACTCTTTGCTGGTGCTTCTAGTAAATATTCAATTTCTAGACAGATTCTTTTCCTGACATAGGCTTAGGGTTGAGGGTTTAGTTGTCGGAGTGAGTACGGAGCGCAGTCACGGGATACCGCTGTGTCCCACAGCGCCTGGCACAGCGGAGTATATTTACCACCCCCCAAGGAAGACACATGACCCTGTGAGAGGAGGGGCCAAGACTGTGATGGCACCAGGAACCAGCGTGGAGCTGGAGACCAGAGAGTGTCTGAAGGCTGTTTGCTTACATGAAAAGAATCTGGCCAGAAACAAAATATATTTCTTTGCTTGCAATAGTCTGGTGTGCTGGAAGCACCAGCAAAGAGTGAGTACCCTGAGTTTGTTTTGTCAATAAATTGTTTTAAAAGGGTATAAGCACTATTGGTCTCTTTTATCTTTGTATATATGATATCTGGATGTCATAACCCCTACTGAAGAGATCACAGAGGAAATTGGAGGAGCTGGATGTTGCCAAGCTACGTAAGGAAGGAAGGTCCTCTACTCTCTGTTGGCCCCTTCTCACACAGCATCATGTTTCTTCCTCAGGGGGTGTTAAATATACCCCGCTGTGCCAGGCGCTGGGGGACCCAGCAGTATACCGTGACTGCGCTCCGGACTCACTCCGACAACTAAACCCTCAACCCTAAGCCTGCGTCAGGAAAGGAATCTGTCCAGAAATTGAATATTTGCGGGAAAGCACCAGCAAAGAGTGAAAACCCTGAGTTTGTCTTGTCAATAAATTGTTTTAAAATGGTATAAGCACTATTGGTCTCTTTTATCTTTGTATATATGATATCTGGATGTGATAACCCCTATTGAAGAGATCACAGAGGAGATTGGAGGAGCTGGATGTAGCCACTAGTAAGCTAAAGAGCATTTTTTTGAACCCACTTAACAGTGGTGGTTGCATTACCCCAGGTGAGAATACTCCTGGTGGTGGGGGGGGGGGGGGGGCACCTTGAGGTGATACGCTAGCTTTGTGCATGGAAAAGAAGTTGCACCAACACTGTCTATGGATTATCACTTGGAAATTTAGCATTTGTTTATTTCATGTGCATGGACATTTTGATATATATATATGTGTGGTGATCGCACTAGCTATATATATATGTCACTATATGTTTGCTATTTTGCACATCATTTGTGTTTAAATGTTTGATTTTTTTGGCACACTTTTTTTTGTCTCACTATATTATTGCTATTTTGCACAAAATTTTGTATTTAATTGTTTGATTATTATTGGACACCTTTTTGTTTTTTTATACACATGTGATTTATACCAATAAATATATGTTTGATTGTAGAGGCTTTTTGAGCACTAGCAGTACGGCATTATCTTATGAATTATGAGAGAGAAGCTCACTCCCTCACTTTACTCTGATTGGGGTGAATCTGGCATGACATTCCGCAATCTTGAATAGCGTAAAACTGTGTTAGCAAGTTTTACCCAAAATTACGAGCTTGGTCGAATTCGGGATGGGCGTGGCCCTGGAATTCGGCCAGAAAGATATAGCAAAATGTTATATGAAATTAACAGAGTGTAGAGGACCTTCCTTCCTTACGTAGCTTGGCAAGACACAAATGTGGTTTATTAATAATTGCACTTCCTTTTTTATTGTCATATCATTTAATTTTTGTGTTGAGGGGCCCCCGAAATTGAAGGCCCTCCAAGGTCTAAATCCGGCACAGGGTAGCTAGAAAAAAAAACATTTAGACTTTGTTTTGTTCAACTAGTCATCGAATGCAGCAGATAGAAGGTGTACTCTATTACTTGCGTTTTGGTTGTTTTTTTCTTTCCAGCAGTAACCCTGATTCCAAGGATTTGAATATCATATGCTTCTAATTCCATGGAACAGGACACTAGACATAACTAGCTAAAAAAGAATTGATGGCCATGCTGCTGGATAACACAGCGCAGGCATTCCAAAGACATTATTTGCCATTTGAGCTTGGTGGATCTTATCACCATGACCTAACAATGTATTGTCAATAAATGATTGTCAATTGGTTAAATCAAGTAGCTTTTACACTTGCTTATATTTGATATATATACCTTTGAAAGATTGATTCTTATGTTAAAAAAGAAGTGCACACATGCAAAAGAAATGACTATCAAATATGGAGACAATCCATAAATAAAAATGGGGATTTGGTCCCACCATTAGTGATGTCGCGAACATAAAATTTGCCGTTCGCGAACGGCGAACGCGAACATCGGCGAATGTTCGCGAACCGGCATAGACTTTAATAGGCAGGCGAATTTTAAAACCCACAGGGACTCTTTCTGGCCACAATAGTAATGGAAAGGTTGTTTCAAGGGGACAAACACCTGGACTGTGGCATGTCGGAGGGGGATCCATGGCAAAACTCCCATGGAAAATTACGTAGTTGACGCAGAGTCGGGTTTTATTCCATAAAGGGCATAAATCACCTAACATTCCTAAATTGTTTGGAATAACGTGCTTTAAAACATCCAGTGTGTGTATACGATCAGGTATGATGTTGTATCGATCAGGTAGTGTAAGGGTTACGCCCGCTTCACAGTGACAGACCAAACTCCCCGTTTAACGCACCGCAAACAACCGCAAACAGACCAGAACCGACCAAAATGGGACAGGAACTGGGCTTTAAGGGTTAGGGTTAGGTTTAGTGTTAGGGGCTAGGGTTAGGGTTACGGTGAGATACTTAGGGTTAGAGTTAGTAACCCTACCCCTACGCCTCTAACCCTAACCGTCTAACCCTAAGCACTAAAAATAACCCTAACCCTAACCCTAACCCTAGCCCTAACCCTAATTCTAATTTTTCTTCTGGTTCTGGACATGCTACAGAGCTGAAACTTCACAGGTACACTTTTTAGACCCCCAGACACCGAATCACAAAAAAAAAGTTCTTAAAAATTGTAATTTTTTGATAGAGAGCCAATTATTGGAAAAATTAAAAAAAAATAAAAATAAAAAAAATAAAAAATTTCTTTGGATTTAGCATCTGGGGGGTCTAAAAAGTGTACCTGTGAAGTTTCAGCTCTGTAGCATGTCCGGAACCAGAAAAAAATACAAATTAGGGTTAGGGCTAGGGTTAGGCTTAGGGCTAGGGTTAGGGCTAGGGTTAGGGTTAGGTTTAGGGTTAGGGTTATTTTTATGGCTAGGCTTAGAGGGTTAGGGTTAAGGTTAGAGGGTTAGGGTTAGGTTTAGTGTTAGGGGCTAGGGTTGGGGTTACGGTGAGATACTTAGGGTTAGAGTTAGTAGCCCTACCCCTCTAACTCTAACCCTCTAACCCTAAGCACTAAAAATAACCCTAACCTTAGCCCTGACCCTAACCCTAGCCCTAACCCTAACCCTAATTCTATTTTTTTTTCTGGTTCTGGACATGCTACAGAGTTGAAACTTCACAGGTACACTTTTTAGACCCCCCAGACAATAAATCCAAAGACATTTTTTTTTTTTTTTTAATTTTTCCAATAATTGGCTCTCTATCAAAAATGACAATTTTTAAGAACTTTTGTGTGATTTAGTGTCTAGGGGGTCTAAAAAGTGTACCTGTGAAGTTTCAGCTCTGTAGCATGTCCAGAACCAGAAAAAAAGATAATTTTTCAGTAGAGCAGGGATGGTGGGAACCCCTTTTACACCTATATGATCTTTTTTTCTGGTTCTGGACATGCTACAGAGCTGAAACTTCACAGGTACGCTTTTTAGACCCCCCCCCCCCCAGACACTAATCCAAAAAAAGTCATGCCTGCCACCGTATATATCAGTGGTGGGTGGGCAGTGGCACTGCAGTGGGCACAGTACACTCTGTGGACCTGACAGTCACTGGCACTCAGGCAACTGCAATTATAAAAAAATATATATATTTTTAATTTGCAAGCTGCTGTGCCACCGTATATATATCAGTGGTGGGTGGGCACGCAGTGGCACTGCAGTGGGCACAGTACACTCTGTGGACCTGACAGTCACTGGCACCCAGGCAACTGCAATTATAAAAAAAATATATATATTTTTACTTTGCAAGCTGCTGTGCCACCGTATATATATCAGTGGTGGGTGGGCACGCAGTGGCACTGCAGTGGGCACAGTACACTCTATGGACCTGACAGTCACTGGCAGCCCAGGCAACTGCAATAATAAATTTTTTTTTTTTTCAATTTGCAACAAGATGCTGTGCCACCGTATATATATCAGTGGTGGGCAGTGCACTGCAGTGGGTACAGTGCAGTCTGTGGACCTGACACAGCACTCACTGCAATTATGACAGAGGAAAAAAATTTTTTTTTAAATGCAAGGTACTGTGCCTGTGCCACCCGAAATGAGTGTGGTGTGCACACAGTACAGTCTGTGGTGGGTCTGTGGCCTCTCACACACAGCGGGCAGGCAACTGCAGTGTACAATAGATATATATATATATATATATATATATATATATATATAAAATACTCAATTACCAGCCCTAAAAAGGGCTTTTGGGGACACTAGATATATATATATATATATATATATATATATACATATACAGGGGCGTAACTACAGGGGTTGCAGGGGTTGCAATCGCTACCGGGCCCCATGCTCCAGGGGGCCCGGTAGCAAACCAGTGGGTAAACTTCCAGGATCGCAAGGGTCACACTTGCGACCGGACCCTGGCATTGCACCACTGTGAGGAGGCCCCAAGATTGCAGGAAGGGGGCCCACAAGATTGCAGGAAGGGGGCCCACTGCAGAACTTGTGAAAGAATCCTGCTGCGGGACCGTAATAAAGGGCCATGCAACGAGTGTAAAGAGCCCCAGGATTAGTGGGAAGAGCCCTGGGCTTGAAGGTAAGGGCCCCGGCCAGGGGTCTGAGGGGCCCTTCATGGTTTCTTGCATCAGGGCCCTGAAGGTTCTAGTTACGCCTCTGTACATATATATATTAAAAATTACACAAATACCAGCCCTTAGAAGGGCTTTTTGGGGTGCTGTCCTTACAGCAGTAGTGGACCAAGAACACTGACTAGCAAGACCAGGAACACTGACTAACAACTGTCCCTAGCTATTAACAGCAACAGCAGCAGCACTCTCCCTGCTCTCACTAACACACTGCTTCAGAATGATCTAAGATGGATGCTGCCCTTGCTTATTTATAGGGAGGTGGGAGGGTGTGGGAGGGAGGTATGCTGATTGGCTGGAATGTGCCTGCTGACTGTGAAGTTCAGGGTCAAAGTTTGCCTCAATGATGTATTATAGGGGGCGGACCGAAAATCGCATATGTTCGCCCGCCGGCGAACAGTTCGGTACATCTCTACCCACCATATGGCCATATCGTGCTCAAAAAGATTGATTCTTTCCTGTCACGTTGCTTGTTGAATTCTGTCTCTGTTTACCACTTGGTGTATACAAGGTTTTCATTGCTGCTGTTCATTTGAGTGTGACCATGAAAGATAGCAGATCTTCTAAATACAAAGTATGTTTTAGACACTCATTATCATTATCTGTGCTGTAATATTTGTTTATTTTCAGTAGTGCTACATCAGTGAGTAATACAGATGTAATTAATTAGATTGTTATCCTACAACTGTTTTCATGATTCAGCATGATTCATAAGACATAGCTGCTACTGTATGATATAACAAACCAGGAATACTGGCTCTATTTATTCTGGGTATGTTCCATAGAATTTAAAAATAATATTTCTTTCCTTCTTTTGTTTGTATAGCTGAAAAAAAATGCTAATTGGTTTTAAACGTGTTTTTTTTTTTTTTTTTAGTAAAGTATTCACTGTTGACAAATGGGAAAAAAATGGAGCACATTTATCACTTCCATAATTTATTGTAGATAAGCCTATTTACATGCCGAAGCGAGGTCTAAGCCAAAATGACGCAATGTGTGGGTTTAAACTCCAGAATGGAATCCTCATTTTTTAGAAAAAAATGTAAATGACGCCATATATTCTATTAGGATTTCTCAGGAATAACAGCTAAAAGGTCTCTGAATTCAGAATTATCAGATGAAGTATTCTGGTGAAACAGGAGGACCTCCAGCAAACCCTTGCCAACTTTGACCTTGGTATCATTGTTGGACACATTCTTTAGAATGGTGGTGATGGTACAGTGATTACAACCCTGGTCCTCTTGTACCTTTTGGGAATATAAAAAAATATGATTACTAGATTTCCAAGTTCCGCATTCTTATATGTAACATTGTCTTCAGGGAGGCAGCTTAATCGTGAAATATGTTTATTCATAGAAGACCAAGATTCTGTGAATTGTCATAAAGTTTCTTCAACTAGAATCATCCCATTTCTCTACAACTATCATTAGCCTATGCTTGCACTGTTATCAAAAGCCAAGCCATTGTTAAAGTTATGGATACATATGTAGGTTTGGCACATTTGTACTGCTTTCTCTGTGTCATTATTTGTAGAAGGCATTTCAGATGCAGCAAAAAAATGGGCAGGGGCTCGTTTAATGCTTCACTCAAATACTGTTGCCTGGGAAAAAAAGTCATGTCCTTGAGTCACATTCTCAGAAGTGAATTATTGGTGGAATTAAAGCAGAAGATCATCCACAAATATCAAGATAAAAATGAATAGACCATTATTAACCACTTTACGTCTGCTCACAGTAATACTACTGCGGCAGAGTGGCTCGTTATCGTCTGACGACGTAGTATTAACGTCGTCAGGCACTCCCCCTTCTGGGCGGCGCTTGCGCGCCACCGAAGGCTCGCTCCCGCTGTTTTCATTCACAGCGGGAGTCGGGCCAGGGGAGGAGCAGCGGCGATCGCCGCTGCTCTTACCCGATCGTCGGGGATCGAGTCTGGAGATCCGCCCGCTGTGTGTAAACACAGCGGGCGGATCTCCATAGTGACAGGGAGTGACAGATCGGACTGTTCAGCATAGCTGGACATCCAAACTGTCCATGACTCACTCAGTCACCTCCCCCCCTACACGTCAGTAAGCACCAGGCATACATTAACCCCTCCCTCTCCAATAAAATTAACCCCTTCCCTGCCAGTGTCATTTTTACAGTAACAGTGCATATATATAGCACTGATTACTGCAGTAATGTCACTGGTACCCCCAAAAGTGTCAAAAATGTCAGTCAAGGGTCCGATCTGTCCGCCGCAATGTCGCAGTCCCGCAAAAAAAATCGCAGATCGCCGCCATTACGCGTTAAAAAAAAAAAACACCAAAAATGACAGAAATCTTTCCCTTTGTTAGTAAACGCAATAACTTTTGCGCAAACCAATCAAAATACGCTTATTGCGATTTTTTTTACCAAACATAGGTAGCAGAAAACAAATTGGCCAAAATTTTTTTAAAAAATTGGTTTTTACATCTTTTTTGGGGGGAATTTCATATAAAAAAATGTTAAAAATATTGTTATTTTTTCAAAATAAACGCTCTTTTTTTGTTTATAGCGCAAAAAGTAAAAATCGCACAGGTGATCAAATACCACCAAAAGAAAGCTCTGTTTGTGGGAAAAAAAGGACGTAAATTTCGTTTGGGTACGGCGTCACACGACCGCGAAATTGTCAGTTGAAGTCGCACAGCGCCGAATCGCAAAAAGTGGCCTGGACGGAAGACAGCAAAATCCTCCGGTGGTAAAGTGGTTAAAAGATAAAACAAGGCCATTTTTTTGCTGCAATATTCAGCTATAATCCACAGAATCCCCCCAGTACTATGTTTTGCCATTAGATGTCCTCAGTCTGATAGCCAGCATAAAACACCTCTTTTCGTCTGGGTCCAGGTTGTCCTGGACCCGCCCCAGCCTAGTTGGCAGTAAGGCCCCTTTCACACATACGGTCCGTTTGTCCGTTTTTCATCCATCCGTTGATGGATGAAAAACGGACATCAATGTATCTCTATGTAAAAACGAATGACAACTGATGATCATCAGTTAACATCCGTTTTCATCCACTTCCGTCAATGTCCGTTTTTTTGAACGGATGAATGCCCTATTTTTCATCCGTCAAAAAAACGGATCGGACGAAAAACGGATGACAACGGATGAAAAACTGATGTCAACTGATGACAACGGATGAAAAACGGACAACAACGGATGAAAAACAGATGAAAAACGGATAACAACGGATGAAAAACGGATGAAAAATGGATGAAAAATTGATAACAACTGACGAAAAACGGATGAAAAACGGATGAAAAACTGATACATTTGACGTGACTGAACTGATGAACTGAACGGACTGTATGTGTGAAAGGGGCCTTAGTTGACAGCCAAAAGCGAAGCAACACAATAATGAGCTCATTTACCACATGAGCCTATTTGGCTTCTAGTTCTACTTCTTCTCATACTACAGTCCTCCTCTACAAGAACTGCAAGAGACTGAGACCAAGTCACATTCAGACATTTAGGGTCCTTTCACACGGCCGCTCCGTGTGTCCGCAAATCATCCTATTTTTTTGCGGATGATTTGCGGACATAATGTAAGTGAATGGCACTGCGGATGTCAGCGGAATACTATCCGCTGACATCCGATTTTCCTCCTTTCAGTTCTGTTCCGTTTTTACGAATGGAACAGAACCCCATTTTTCCATCCGTGTAAAAAACGGAAAGGAAGGAAAATCGGATGTCAGCGGTGTCATCCGCTGACATCCGCAATGCCATAGACTTACATTATGTCCGCATATCATCCGCAAACGGATGGGATGAAATGCGGGCACACGGAGCGGATGACAGAAATGTCATCCGCTCCGTGGAAAAAAAAAAAAAAGTCCCGCAGCGGACTTAAGCAGCGGAGCGGCCGTCTGAAAGGAGCCTTACACTGCTTGCATTAACGGATGCATTTATTGATATAATAATCATTACAGAGCTGCATTGATTTGTGTCTTTTATGTATGCCTAGAGTTCAGCTTTAACACCTTCAGCTCCGGAAGATTTACCCCCCTTGCTGACCAGGGCATTTTTTGCTTTTTGGCCCTGCGTTATTTTAACAATAGTGTCGTCATGCAATGCTGTTCCCAAATTAAATTTATATCATTTTTTTTTTCACACAAAAAGAGCTCTTTTGGTGGTATTTGATCACCACTGGGTTTTGCGCTATAAATAAAAAAAGACAGGAAATTTTGAAAAAAAAAAACATATTTATTTAATGTCTGCTATAAAACATATGCAATTAAAAAATGTGAAATTTCTTTATAGGTTTAGACCAATATGTATTCTGCTACATATTTTTTGTAAAAAAAATCTCAATAAGTGTATATTGATTGGTTTGTGCAAAAGTTATAGCGTGTACAAGTGAGGGTATATATACTGGATTTTTAA
Source organism: Pelophylax lessonae (assembly GCF_965119305.1). Taxonomy (NCBI): domain Eukaryota; kingdom Metazoa; phylum Chordata; class Amphibia; order Anura; family Ranidae; genus Pelophylax; species Pelophylax lessonae. The sequence continues at coordinate 438,019,456 of NC_138772.1, read as the reverse complement.
ATTTTTCATACTAGTAATGGTGGCGATCAGCAACTTATAGCGGGACTGCGATAGTATGGTGGGCAATCTGACACTAACTGATACTTTTGACACTTTGGGGTAGATTTACTATAGCTGGAGCACTCAGAATCTGGTGCAGCTGTGCTTATTATCCAATCAGCTTCTAATTTCAGCTTGTTCAATTAAGCTTTGGCAATAAAACCTGAAAGCTGATTGGTTTCTATGCAGAGCTGCACCAGATTTTGCACTCTCCAGCTTTAGTAAGTAACCCCCTTTGTAGGAACCAGTGACACTAATACAATGATTACTGCTAAAAATATGCACTGTCACTGTACTAATGACACTGGCTGGGCAAAGGCTAACGTCAGGGGCATTCAAAGGGTTGAATGTGTGCCTAACCAGTGTTTATGTGTGTACTGTGATCTGCTTTTTACTAAGGAATGTACCTGTTTTTTTATTCACTGCTTTGCAGGGAAACAAAAACTGGCCCATCCCCACTGACAGGACAGAGCTTTGTATTGTTTATTTTGACAGAGCTCTGTCCTATCTTACTCCTCGCCAATCAACGGGTGCTGGAGGTAAATCATTGGCCGGAACCCACTGATCGGCTTGTGCTGTGACTAATCACGTACTAGATACGTAATATGGCACAGGAGAGCTGCTCTGCCACCGCACTTCTGTGTGAGGCAGTCAGCAAGTGGTTAATCATCATAATAGGCTAAAAGTCAAGTAATTTAACCACTTGCCGACCGCCGGCCGCAGATACACTGTGGCAAACTGACTCGGCTGAATGAACCGACGTATAGGTACGTCGATTCGCAGGAGCAATCCTGGGGGATCGTGCGCACCCCCATTAGGCAGCGGGGAAGTCGATCCACGGGGCCGGCGGCCGTGATTGCCACCGGGCACCTGCAATCGCTCCCCATGGAGAGAGCACATTGGTCTGCTGTTGTAAACACAGCAGACCGCTGTTCTCTCTGGAATGAACACAGAGCATCGTGATCCTCCTATTTAGGATCACAGGTCTCTGTGTTGATTCCACAAGCCCCTCCCCCTCACAGTTAGAAAACACTCCCCTAGGCTCACACTTAACCCTTTGAGTTAACTTGAGTTAACCCTTAACTCGCCCCTGTGTTAACCCCTTCATTGTCAGTGTCATTTGTACAGTAATAGTGCATACTTTTAGCATCGATTACTGTAGTAATGTCACTGGTCCCCCCAAAAATGTCAGTTAGGGGTCCGATCTGTCTGCCGCAATGTCACAGTCCCACTAAATACCGCCGATCACCATCATTACTAAAAAAAAAAAAAATGACATTTGTAGACGCGATAACTTTTGGGCAAACCACTCAAAATACGCTTATTGGGATTTTTTTTACCAAAAATATGTAGCAGAATACAAATTGGCCTAAAATTATGAAAACATTTTATTTTTACATTTTTTTATTGGGAATGTTATATAGCAGAATGTGAAAAATATTGTTTGTTTGTTTTTTTCAGATATGTCGCTCTTTTTTTGCTTATGGAGCAAAAAATGCACAGGTAATCAAATACCACCAAAAGAAAACTCTATTTGTGGGAAGTAAAAGGACATAATTTTTTTTTGGTACAGCGTCGCACGACCGTGCAATTGTCCATTAAATTAACACAGTGCCGAATCACAAAAAATGGCCTCGTCATTAAGGGGGAAAAACCTTCTGGTCCAGAAGTGATTAAAGCCGTTACATCTTAGGTGACTACTTTGGATCCAGACACAACCAGAGCTCAGACTGAATGCTTCATTTGCTTTGCTGATACCTCTTTCTGCTGTCAAATGCATGTAAACTTTCCATATTTCTTCTTGCAGCACATGTGTATGTTTACACGAAAATATCCGTGTGAAGTATTCATGATGTGGTACACAGCAGCTAAAAATCCTATAAATATAAATACATCTAAGTATGTCTTAAAAATATCAAAGCATGTTGAAACATATTTACTCTGACAAAACTGACTAAGTTTGCACCAATTTTCCCACTTTTGTAAAGTGTTGGATTTTCAGGGCAGAAAGTGGGAAGTAACATTTATAGTATGGAAAATGCAAACCACATGGAGTATTTATTTTAGTTGCCAACATTCTAAAGGGAATATGTTCCCCTTTTTTTGATATCTCTATAAACATTATCAGATATTCAGTAAAGCAACATAGATCGAAAGTGCAATGTGCCATGGAAACCAATTCTATTTACCTAATGTGTAATACAATTAGTTAAGAGATGATTTCTGATTGGCTTCTGTGGGTAACGGCCTTTACATATAGTCATTACTAACCTTTTTTTATTGAATAGCTTGATTGTGTGGAACAGCCTTTATAGAATAATATGTATTCTAGGTACTTTTAGGTCATTTTAAAAGCTATATAGTGTAACAATTTGAAATAAGTTATTTTTGTATTAAAGTAAATAGAAGCTTAAAAAAAAAAAAAAACAATGACAGGTAGGATTCTTATGACAGTGACAATGAAAGAGATCGTATTGTTTAAAGTGATTGTAAACGATCACCTTATAAAATAACCCACTCAGTTTAATCAATTTACCACCGGAGGATTTTGCTGTCTTACATCCAGGCCACTTTTTGCGATTCGGCACTGTGCGACTTTAACTGACAATTGGGCGGTCATGCAATGCCGTACCCAAACGAAATTTACGTCCTTTTTTCCCACAAACAGAGCTTTCTTTTGGTTGTATTTGATAACCTGTGCAATTTTTTACTTTTTGCGCTATAAACAAAAAAAGATCGACAATTTTGAAAAAATAACAATATTTTTCACATTTTTTATATGAAATTCCCCCCCCCCAAAAAAAATGTAAAGATCAAAATTTTTTATCTTTTTAGGCCAATTTGTTTTCTGCTACATATTTTTGGTAAAAAAAATTGCAATAAGCGTATTTTGATTGGTTTGCGCAAAAGTTATTAACTAAGGGAAAGATTTCTGTCATTTTTGGTGTTTTTTTTTTTAACGAGTAATAGCGGCGATCTGCAATTTTTTTTTGCGGGACTGCGACATTGTGGCGGACAGATCGGACCCTTGACTGACATTTTTTACACTTTTGGGGGTACCAGTGACATTACTGCAGTAATCAGTGCTATACATATGCACTGTTACTGTAAAAATGACACTGGCAGGGAAGGGGTTCATTTTTATTGTTGATCAAGGGGCTAATGTATGCCTGGTGCTTACTAACGTGTGTGGGGGGAGGTGACTGAGTGACACAGGGACAGATCGCAGGTTCAGCAATGCTGAACCCTGCAATCTGACCCTGCCTGTCACTTAGGAGATCCGCCCGCTTTGTTTACACAAGTGGGCGGATCTCCACACTTGATTGCCCGACGATCGGGGAAGAGCGGCGGTGATCACCGCTGCTCCTCCCCTGGCCCGACTCCCGCTGTGACTGAATACAGTGGGAGCGAGCCTCAGGCGGCGCGCACGCCCGGCCTTGAGAGGGGAATATCTGGCGACGTAGGTCTATGTCGCCAGACGTTATCGAGCCACTTTGCCTCAGTAGAGGCACAGTGAGCAGCGGTAAAGTGGTTAAGGTGGCTGTAAAGTCAAAAGGTTTTTTTATCCTAATGCATTCTAAGCATTATTCTACAAAGCCGTGAGTATAAACAAATAAACATGAGTATAAATCCAAGAAAGAAAATTACACGTAAAAAGTGAATAGACAATCCTGTTAAGTCTAAATGCAGTCCAAATGTGTTTAAAGTAAACTTGAGATCAATAATCCCCAGTGTGTAAGTGACATGACTGTCCAATGCAGTGGTGATCAAGTGCTCAATGGATCCCAACACCAACTGAAAAGCAGAGATGTAGTTTGCTCACCGGAACCGTAGGACTCAGAGTGCCATATAGCACCTGGGTCAAAACAGCTGGATATGTTGTAGAAAGGAGATCTGGAATACTCAGCAAGCCATGGATGTCCAAGTGAAAATGAAAGTTGAAGGATTAAAAGAGGTGCATGGAAGTCAGCCAGCCCCCACAATGAAGGGAATGAATAGCATTGATAATAATCCCATACTGGAACATGGATCATTCACCACGATATAAATCAACTCATGGAAGGCAAATAAATAACTCCATAGTGTAATATGTACCATAAAAAATGTATTAAAACATAGAGTAACTTACAATTAAAAACACAGTGGCAGATGTACAAAGGGTAAGACCGTGGCGTCCCCAGATGCTGTAAGTCGGTTTAGATTGGAACATCCGGGCTCGATCTGAAACCGGAAGTGACATCACCCGGCTCCTCCCTTTCCTTTCACATGGATACCCGAAGTGAATCTTCACACATTTTATTGTATGAAGAGTCTAAAATTCTTTAGTAAATCAGCCTGCATGTATCATTAAGCAATTGCCATTTTAAGTAAAATATTTGTTTTGACCTTGTTTCAATCTTTGGTGCACCTGAATATTATGTTGAAACAGCCACTTGTAATCTTCCATGAAAGCCAATCTTACAAGGTGACAATGCAGGAGGACTTTTGAGAGACAAGGACAAGGTGTTGTCACCAGAGAACTGGAACTGCCTGAACAAAGGCCCTTATAGATTATTTGATTGTTTAGTGATTGAGTTTACATAGATATACATTGTATGTTAGTAAGAGATTCTTAGCACAGGAAAATTCTGTCCAAATATTGATATAGTAAATATACACAACCAAAAAAGGTTCCCCTAGGGTGGGACTTTAAAGGCACCAAAGTTACACAACAAATGAAATAGATAAAATAAAACAAACTTTATTGACTTGTGCAAAAAGATAAAAGAATAGGCAAGCAATAAAATACTCCACATAAACCAGTGCAACTTGGACCACGAAGCCTCCGGGTTTGACCCGACGCGTTTCGGAGTGTGGGTTAACTCCTTCCTCAGGGGTGCCCTTGGAGGGTGGTCTGTAGGCAGTTGACATATAATAATTAATTTTCACATATTACAAAAAACATACAATGTATTAAGAGTTCACATATATGATCTACTTACATAGTTCACTAGAGTGGGAAGTATGGATAGCCTACCTAAGGGTTAAAAGCAAAGGGTATGCATGCCAACGTTATCCACTGGGGGTGCCATCTGGTTATCCTAGAGAGTCTAGGGATCTTGAATGAACTCCTGGATCCAAGTGGTCAGCAACTGTCCGCTAACCAGTCTCAATCAGAGGCTAGGTGGGAGCAGCTGAAACCTATTCACAGCAGTTCTGCTGAACAAAAATTCGAGCAGTTAATCAAAAAATATATACAGGAAACAAAGAAGCCACGATCTGTCCCTTAAGAAAAAATCTGACAAATTCCCCCAAACCTCCAATCCACACGTTGCCACCTTCGTCAAACTCGTGACCAAGGAGATTGAAAAGCTGAATATCAAAAAACCAGCTAAAACCAATATTACTTTCAATCAAAAATTAGCAATTCAAAAACTAAAACAAAACTCATCGGTCACGATAAAGCAAGCCGACAAGGGTGGCAACGTTGTCGTCATGAACAATGGCGACTATGTCGCAATGTGTCTAAAGATTTTGAAGAACCCTAACTGGTATAGGAAAATTCCAGCTGATATTGTCATTAAATATCAGCTGGATTTTCATAAGATTGTAGACATGGCGTATCTCAACAACATCATTCCCAAGCACACTTGGGAATATGTCCGCACGGCCTTTCCTGTCACCCCCACTTTTTACGCCCTCCCCAAGATACACAAGGACGCCACTAATCCACCAGGGCGTCCTATTATCTCGGGGAGGGGCTCGGTGACAGATAATGCAAGTAAATTAGTGGATATGTTTCTCAAACCCTTTGTAGTTGCATTACCATCTCATGTGCGAGATACAATACATTTCCTACAACAAATACAAAATGTGGCGGTCCCCGACAACTGTTTATTGGTCACCATAGACGTCGAGGCCTTATATAGTTCTATTCCGCATGATCGGGGTCTGGCAGCAATAAGACACACACTAATACAGGGACAAAGTTTAAATGCCTATGGTGAATTCATCCTGTCCATCCTACAATTTATATTAACACATAATGTGTTTACGTTCAACGGCTCCCACTACCTCCAGGTGCAAGGCGTAGCGATGGGCACATGCTGTGCCCCATCCTACGCCAATTTGTACCTGGGGGAGTGGGAGCACGCTCTCCTGCATGATGATGACACCACGATGTACACGGACCACATCATAATGTGGGTCCGGTACATCGATGATGTATTCATGCTTTGGCATGGACCAGCGGACCTTCTGGAGAAATGGATGGACAGGATGAACAAAAACGAATTCAACTTGAACTTTACCATGAATTACGACATGCGCCAAGTTACCTTTTTGGATGTGGAGATCTACAAGGGCGAGGATGGTGTTCTCCACAGTGGGCTTTATCGAAAGCCCACTGCTGGTAACACCATACTCCACGCCTCGAGCTTCCACCCACACAACTTGGTTCGCTCAATCCCTTATGGCCAATATCTTCGTGCAAGACGAAATTGCACCGATTCTGCCAGCTTTCAAAAAGCGGCGGATGATCTGCGATGTAGACTTCTATCTAGAGGCTATACAAAATCTACTCTGAAAAAAGCATATAAAAAAGCACTGGCCAGCGATAGAGCACAATTGTTGACTCCTAAGACCCCTAAACCTATTGATAACAGCTTAAGAATTATCACAAAATATTCAGAACAACACCCTGAAATCAAAAAAATTCTGACGAGATATTGGCACATGCTTTCCCTCGATCCTATCGTGGGCAAACATGTTGCGGCATACCCTCAACTTACCTACAAAAAAGTGCCCGCTCTGAGAGACCAACTCGTACAAAGCGAATTCTCAGCCAACAGAGGCAAAGATCACTGCAAATTCAAAGGGACCTTTATGTGCGGAACATGCAAGTACTGTAGATACATGGACACAAGCAAAAACCCAATATTACCTAACGGACAGACCTTTAGGCCACAACACTTTGCCAACTGCCGCACCCACGGAGTAGTATATTTACTCCCATGTGGGTGCGGCTGTTTTTATGTTGGCAAGACCAAACTTGAGTTCACAAAAGGTGCATGTAGGCACATAAGGAGTATTACAACACGTGATCCTGATCTGCCATTAGGACGCCATGCTGCCCTGGTTCATCCAAAAAAAACCCCCAAGATCAAATTTTTGATCTTGGATAGAATACATCCTAACCCCAGAGGAGGGGACTGGAACAAGACCCTCCTCCAAATGGAGTTACGATGGATATATCGCTTGAGAGCGACTGAACCACCAGGACTTAATGATCAAATATCCTTTAGACCATTCCTGGAGGGATTTGCCTCTGGAGGCATGGAAAAATAGGCCGGTACATTCCAGTTTGACCTCAACAGGCCTAATTAATGGGCATTTCCCCCTTTTCCTTCCCCCCCTTTTTTTTGTTTTTTTTTTTTGTTTATATATTTATATTTTTGTTTATATTTCTTATGTTATATATATTTTCTGCATTATTTTCTGTATTTCTGCATTCTGCCTAGATATTCCTACATTTGTAAACAAATGGTATAGCATGCTTTACTGTTCCACATGAGAGGATAAGTCTCTCTAACATGTTCTGGTTATATTCATATTCTTACATAATTGATGTCCATGTACGTCTATCAGAAGATATTTTCACTCTGGATAATCTAGGTCCAGTTGATTGTAATTTCTCTTGTTCTATATTCTATATCACCAACATATCTATATTTATATAGATATCTATATCACCAACACAAGAGATTCTTTCTCTCTTGGATACTTCTGGACGTGATCAGTAACTGTCTTCTAGAGAGAATTCTTGCTCTCTAGATTCGCTGTGGTAGCAGCCCGGCACGGTAACAGCGGACGCCACCATGTGGCGCCTGCGTGTATTGCATGCACTATTTCCATCCCGATCTCTAGTTGAGATCGATGACGCATGCCCATTACACTCTGTTTGCGTTCCACACAAACAGAATGTATTCCGTGTCGGTGGAACGCATCGGCCGCCCACGCTTCCGCCGGTTCATTTCCGGTCGGGGGCGTGTGCGGCTGCTGCACTCCAGGGAACCTCACTAGCAATCAGCTGAGCAAGCGGCGTCATTCAGCTGATGATTGTTTCAGCTGATGGCGCTGCCATTTAAGCCCTGCCTGTCCGGCATGAGAGCTGCTTGCTCCCTCGCCGGACACGCAGGATTTTTCATGCTTCAACACCCATTGGGGATTTTTGAACTGCTTCGGTTCCAGGTAAGCAATCCAGCCTGCCCTTCAATATTATTTTACCCAGCTCTATCCATGATGATAGCCCCCAGTTATCTGTAGAGACAATTTAATACCTCTATAAACTAGATACTCTGCTCCATTTTGACAATGTTACAGACTCTTTGACTATATGGGATTCATTCCATATGTTTGATATTAGAGTCTAGCACTCACTCCCTTATATTATACTTTATATGTACCCTTTGACACTGGCGGCTGTCTGATCCCATGGATGTTTTTTGAGCTATTTTTGGGTACTTTTTGTTATGTGCTTCTTTGTTTCCTGTATATATTTTTTGATTAACTGCTCGAATTTTTGTTCAGCAGAACTGCTGTGAATAGGTTTCAGCTGCTCCCACCTAGCCTCTGATTGAGACTGGTTAGCGGACAGTTGCTGACCACTTGGATCCAGGAGTTCATTCAAGATCCCTAGACTCTCTAGGATAACCAGATGGCACCCCCAGTGGATAACGTTGGCATGCATACCCTTTGCTTTTAACCCTTAGGCAGGCTATCCATACTTCCCACTCTAGTGAACTATGTAAGTAGATCATATATGTGAACTCTTAATACATTGTATGTTTTTTGTAATATGTGAAAATTAATTATTATATGTCAACTGCCTACAGACCACCCTCCAAGGGCACCCCTGAGGAAGGAGTTAACCCACACTCCGAAACGCGTCGGGTCAAACCCGGAGGCTTCGTGGTCCAAGTTGCACTGGTTTATGTGGAGTATTTTATTGCTTGCCTATTCTTTTATCTTTTTGCACAAGTCAATAAAGTTTGTTTTATTTTATCTATTTCATTTGTTGTGTAACTTTGGTGCCTTTAAAGTCCCACCCTAGGGGAACCTTTTTTGGTTGTGATTTCCTATTTTGGGGATGTGGCACCTTGGGGACTATACAGCATGAGCAAAAATTTCTTGTAGTAAATATACACTCACCTGCCACTTTTCTATATTCACCCTGCTAGTTCCTGACTGGACCCCCTTTTGCCTTCATAACTGCCTTAATTCATCATGGTATAGATTCAACAAGAAAACACGCAGTCTAAAGGTGCTGTGGATTGAGATCTGGTGACTGTGGGGGCCTTTGGAGTACAGTGAACTCATGTTCATAAAAACAGTTTGAGTTTTGAGCTTTGTGACATAGTACATTATCCTGCTGGAAGGAGCCATCAGAAGATGGGTACACTGTAGTCATAAAGGGATGGACATGGTCAGCAACAATACTAGACTGTGGCATTTAACCACTTAAGCCCCGGAAGATTTTACCCCCTTCCTGACCAGGGGGTATTTTGCGATTCGGCACTGTGTGAATTTAACGGACAATTGCGCGGTCGTGCGACGCTGTACCTAAACAAATTTGATGTCCTTTTTTTCCCCCACAAACAGAGCTTTCTTTTGGTGCTATTTGATCACCTGTGCGATTTTTTGATCATGCGCTATAATCAAAAAAAGAGCGACAATTTTTCAAAAATAACAATATTTTTCAAATTTTTTTATATGAAATTCCCCCAAAAAAATGTAAAAATAAAAATTTTTTAAAATTTTTGGCCAATTTGTTTTCTGCTACCTATGTTTGGTAAAAAAAATCACAATAAGCGTATTTTCATTGGTTTGCGCAAAAGTTATTGTGTTTACTAACTAAGGGAAAGATTTTTGTCATTTTTGCTGTTTTTTTTTTTAACGAGTTATGGCGGCGATCTGCGATTTTTTTTGCGGGACTGTGACATTGCGGCGGACAGATCGGACCCTTGACTGACATTTTTGACACTTTTGGGGGTACCAGTGACATTACTACAGTAATCAGTGCTATACATATGCACTGTTACTGTAAAAATTACACTGGCAGGGAAGGGGTTAACTTTATTGGAGAGGGAGGGGTTAAGTGTGTCCCTAGGGGCGTGCTTCTAACTGTGCAGGGCTGTCTGTGTAACAGCACAGATCAACGGTCCTACATAGCAGGACCGTTAGATCAGTGCTTTTACACAGGGAAGAATGACAGGCGGCTTTGTTTACATTAGCCGCCTGCCTTTCTCCCGTCACAGCGGACGATCGCGAGTGACCGGCAGACATCGGGTCCGCCATTCACACGCACGGAGGTGTCCGTGAACGAGCCGAGGCGGGAGCGCGCCTCCGGTGGCGCCTGTTCACCCTCTATTGGCTCCCAGGCTAGTGACGTACCAGTACGTCACTTTGCCTGGCCGGGGCTGACCGCCGCAATGTATGTACTTGCGGCGGTCGGCAACCAGTTAAAGGATGCTCAATTGTTACTAAGGGACCTAAAGTGTGTCAAGAACATATTCCCCGCATCATTACACCACTACACCAGCCTAAACCGTTGATACAAGGCAGGATGGACCCATGCTTTCATGTTTTTTTACGCCAAATTACGCCTGAATGTTGAAGCTCAAATTGAGACTCAACAGACCAGGCAACATTTTTCCAATCTTCTATTGTCCAATTTTGGTGAGCATGTGTGAATTGTAGCCTCCATTACCTGTTCTTAGCTGACAGGAGTAGCACCAAGTGTGGTCTGTAGCCCATCTGCTTCAAGGTTCAATGTGTTGTGCGTTCACAGATGGTATTCTGCATACCTTGGTTGTAGCGAGTTGAATCATCTCTAACCAGTCTGCCCATTCTCCTCTGACATCAACAGCTGATATATATATATTTTTTTTTTTTTTACCATTCTCTGTAAACCCTAAATATGGTTGTGCATGCAAATCCCAGTAGATCAGCAGTTTTTGAAATACTCAGACCAGCCCATCTCCTTACCCTGCCTTTAGAAGCAATATACACAGATCAGCCATAACATCATGATCACTCACCATACCATTAATAACACTCACCTAATATTAAATAGGTCCCGCTTTTTCTACCAAAACAACCCTGACCCATCAAGGCATGGACTACAAAAGACAAAAAAAGTCAGGACCCAAGGTCTCCCAGCAGAACATTGCCCAAAGCATCACACTGCCTCCACTGGCTTGCCTTCTTCCCATAAGGAATCCTGGTGCTATCTCTTCCCCAGGTAAGAGTTGTGCACGCGCCCGCTCGTTTACATGATGTAAAAGAAGGTGTAATTCATTGAACCGGGCCACCTTCTTCCATTGCTCCTTGGTCTAGTTCTGATGCCCATTCTAGGTGATGTTGCCTTATGAGTTTATGTGTAATCTCCATTACCGTGTTGCCTGATGAGGAGTTATGTACAAATCTCCATTAGTGACTGTATATAGATTGGTGTAAATATATGTACGAGATATTGAGTATTGATTTCAAATGGATAAGTATGTTTGAAATGCATACCTGGGCTACCTGGGAGGGGTCTGCTATTTACACTGATAAACTGTAGTACAGCCCCGTAATTATGTTCCTTTTCCCCCAGAAAATAATTGATAATCGTCCATGACAGGTCATTCCTTTATCTCACCCTCTACTTCAAAGACTGTCCCTATAGATATGTAATGAAGGTGGTTGGCTCTCCAAGGATGGACAATTTGGCCCAGGAGATGACCTAGCATGATTAATACCCCCCCCCCAGAAAGGAGGGCTATCGAGAGGCTGAGTTATGCTAAATATAGGGGATGGGGGAATTGTCCAATCCTGAATAATACACCCAGAGGGAGGAGAAGGGTAAGATTGCTACACCAATCAGAATGGCTCTAAGCAAGGTGATATGGGTCTATATTAGTGAAGGAGAGTAAGTTCTCTTGCATTGCAGACTAGGATGAAACTACTGGGGATGGTAACTATGGACTATATCTCTCACCCTTAAAATGTATACATGCTTTTTCTCTTTTGTGTTTGAACACACGGCAGGCACCATGCCTGAAGTGAAAAGGTAACCTAATTCCATGCTCACACATACATGGTATTGTAAATATGGCTATTGTGGGTAATTTGTAAATATCATATAAGCCAGGGGATTTATACTAATAATGTGTTGTAAATACTGTTTAGTGTGTAATTTGTATATATATATATTATGTAACCCTTTCAATAAATGTGTATTGCAGATTGAACTACCTCTTTTGTGTAAAGATCTCTCAGGATCTAGATGTGTATAGGTGCATGCTACTACAATGATTGTGTATGCACATTTACACATAAGAAAAGGCAACAGTGCCTTTGGCTATAGACACGGATCAGCATGGGAACCCTGACCTGTCTGTGGCTACACATCCCCATACAGAATAAACTGTGATGCACTGTGTGTTCTGACACCTTTCTATCAGAACTAGCACTAACGTTTTCAACAATTTGAGCTTCGGTGTTGGATCTGACTATAGAGGCCAGCCTTTGCTCCCCACATGCATCAATAAGCCTTGGCCGCCCATGACCCTGCTACCGGTTAGCCAGTTTTCCTTCCTTGGACCACTTTTGGTAGGTCCTGACCACCGCAGATCAGAAACATCCCTCAAGAGCTGCAGTTATGGAGTTACTCTGGCCCAGTCAGCTAGCCATTATAATTGGGTCCTTGGCAAAGTTACTCAAATCCTTATGCCGGCCCATTATTTTCTGTTTTCACACTTTCAGGTGCCATTGTCATAAGATAATCAATGTTATTCACTTTACCTGTCATAATGTTATGGCTGATCAGTGTGACTAGTTCACCACATTGATTCACCATCTGATCATTGCCTTCATGTGCAGAACCTCTTATTCTGCACATGAAGGCAGTCATTTTTTTAATAATGATTTTAGTTAGGCTCCATTCACACCTGAGCGTATCGTTTTCACACCTTTCTTCTGGCTTTTTTCAGGCATTTTTTGCAGGTTTTTGGAGGCAGGCATTGACATCTAACAAAAACGCTTGTAATCTGCCAAAAAAGAAGCTTGTGTACTTTTTTGAGCTTCAGGCATTTTGCTTCAGGTGACAAAACGCTCATATGTGAACAAGGGCCAATAAAATGAATGGGATTTTGCTTGTTGGGCGTTTTGAGACTTCAGAGATGAGCGTTTTACGGGCTGAAAAACGCTCAGGGCCTTTGAGTTACCTAAACCCATGACTAGGGTTGAGCGAACACGGACTGTATTATTCGTGTTCGTAATAATTGGATTTATTTCCGGGTTTTGCATGCTTTGGCGCGCTTTTGGCGGGCTTTCAACAGCCAATCAACAAGCGTTTAACTGGTGTGCCTAAGCCATCCCAGCCATGCCTACAAATGTATCAGTAGCTGTGATTGGCCGTCTGAAGCATGTGACCAAGTCTTTATAAGTTCGAGGCAGCGCCGCTGCGGCGTCATTCTGCTGTTTAGTTCAGGGAGAGAGCACACATCAATGTGCTGGCTGCTGATTAGGGACAGACAGGAAAAAAAAACATTTGTGTCCGGATAGAATTGAGGGACAGGTCGGAGTGTGTTAGGCAGGGCGAGTTGTAGGCATTTTAGGGAGAGAGTCTGCTGATTTTTAGCGTCAGTGTGTTCTACAAACTACAATCGATATTGCTGTGTGGGGTGGGGTTTGCAGTGACCGATCTACGATCTTAGCAATCCTTTTAGGGACAGAGTCTGCTGATTTTTAGGGTCAGACAGTGCGTTCTACAAACTACAATCGATATTGCTGTGTGGAGTGGGGTTTGCAGTGACTGATCCACGATCTTAGCAATCCTTTTAGGGACAGAGTCTGCTGATTTTTAGGGTCAGACAGTGTGTTCTACAAACTACAATCGATATTGCTGTGTGGGGTGGGGTTTGCAGTGACCGATCTACGATCTTAGCAATCCTTTTAGGGACAGAGTCTGCTGATTTTTAGGGTCAGTGTGTTCTACAAACTACAATCGATATTGCTGTGTGGGGTGGGATAGGAGATAGGCAGGTGTCAGTGGTCCACATCCATTTTGCTGTGTGTGGGCTGCAGTGAACACAATCTTTTTGGGCTGCAGTAAACACAATCTTTTTGGGGTGCAGTGAACACAATCTTTTTGGAGTACAGTGAACACAATCTTTTTGGGGTGCTGGCTGCTGATTAGGGACAGACAGGAAAAAAAAAACATTTGTGTCCGGATAGAATTGAGGGACAGGTCGGAGTGTGTTAGGCAGGGCGAGTTGTATGCATTTTAGGGAGAGAGTCTGCTGATTTTTAGGGTCAGTGTGTTCTACAAACTACAATCGATATTGCTGTGTGGGGTGGGGTTTGCAGTGACCGATCTACGATCTTATCAATCCTTTTAGGGACAGAGTCTGCTGATTTTTAGGGTCAGACAGTGCGTTCTACAAACTACAATCAATATTGCTGTGTGGGGGGGGGGGGGGGCTGCAGTCACCCGATCTACGATCTTATCAATCCTTTTAGGGACAGAATCTGCTGATTTTTAGGGTCAGGGAGTGTGTTCTACAAACTACAATCGATATTGCTGTGTGGTGTGGGATAGGAGATAGGCAGGTGTCAGTGGTCCACATCCATTTTGCTGTGTGTGGGCTGCAGTGAACACAATCTTTTTGGGGTGCAGTGAACACAATCTTTTTGGGGTACAGTGAACACAATCTTTTTAGGGTGCAGCGAACACAATCTTTTTGGGGTGCAGTGAACACAATCTTTTTGGGGTGCAGTGAACACAATCTTTTTTGCCCACTGAGGAGGAGGGAGAAAAGTATTTTTCTATCAGGCACTGTGTGCAGCATTTTTCCTTCAGCTGTGCAGTGCTGAGTGACTGATCATACACTGCTGTGTTCAGTTCACATGTGCTAATATTGAGTGGTTTCAGAAATCATACACTTTTTTTTCTATTCCACTATTCAATATACAGCCTTGGGTTAAAAAAAATAAATTGTGGCCTGCAGCAGAGCTGAATGATATTTGGGGTTTTTGGGGTTCATCTCATACTTCTGAAGATTTGAGGGTGCTGCCTGTTCCATACTCCTCCTACTCCTCATTCAGCCTTTTAGGGGTACAAACAATAGTAATTGGGGCCTAGTGTGGTTTTGTATGTGTGAGATACATACACTTTTTTTGATCATATTTCCTATTCCGCTATTCAATAAAAACCTTTGGGGATCAATTAAATTGCGGGATAGTTTTGTTGGTACGTGTGAGATCCACCTTTCCAAGTTTTTGGGGTTCATCTCATACTTCTGAAGATTTGAGGGTGCTGCCTGTTCCATACTCCTCCTACTCCTCATTCAGCCTTTTAGGGGTACAAACAATAGTAATTGGGGCCTAGTGTGGTTTTGTACGTGTGAGATACATACACTTTTTTTGATCATATTTCCTATTCCGCTATTCAATAAAAACCTTTGGGGATCAATTAAATTGCGGGATAGTTTGTGTTGGTACGTGTGAGATCCACCTTTCCAAGTTTTTGGGGTTCATCTCATACTTCTGAAGATTTGAGGGTGCTGCCTGTTCCATACTCCTCCTACTCCTCATTCAGCCTTTTAGGGGTACAAACAATAGTAATTGGGGCCTAGTGTGGTTTTGTACGTGTGAGATACATACACTTTTTTTGATCATATTTCCTATTCCGCTATTCAATAAAAACCTTTGGGGATCAATTAAATTGCGGGATAGTCTGTGTTGGTACGTGTGAGATCCACCTTTCCAAGTTTTTGGGGTTCATCTCATACTTCTGAAGATTTGAGGGTGCTGCCTGTTCCATACTCCTCCTACTCCTCATTCAGCCTTTTAGGGGTACAAACAATAGTAATTGGGGCCTAGTGTGGTTTTGTACGTGTGAGATACATACACTTTTTTTGATCATATTTCCTATTCCGCTATTCAATAAAAACCTTTGGGGATCAATTAAATTGCGGGATAGTTTGTGTTGGTACGTGTGAGATACACCTTTCCAATTTTTGGGGCGCATCTCATACTGCCGAGGATTTGAGGGTGCTTCAGTCTGCCTCCTGCCTGTTCCGAACTCCTCCTACTCCTCATCCTGCCTTTAGGGTACAAAAAATTGTAATCGGGGCCTAGATTGTGTTTGTACGTGTGAGATACACCGTTTTGTAAAATTTGTCCTATTCCGCTATTCAATATACACCCTGTTTGAGTATAAAAAATAAAATTGCGGGATAGTCTGTACCGGTACATGTGAGATACACCTTTTTAAATTTGTTTGGCGCATCTCCTTCTACCGCCGAGGATTGCAGGGCGCTTCAGTTTGGCTCCTGTTCCCAACTCCTCCTACTCCTCTTCCTCATCCTGCCTTTAGGGTACAAAAAATTGTAATCGGGGCCTTGTTGGTGTTTGTACGTGTGAGATACACCGTTTTGTAAAATTTGTCCTATTCCGCTATTCAATATACACCCTTTTGGAGTGTAAGAAAATTAAATTACGGCATAGTCTGTATCGGTACGTGTGAGATACACCTTTTAAATTTGTTTGGCGCATCTCCTTCCACCGCCAAGGATTGCAGGGCGCTTCAGTTTGCCTCCTGTTCCCAACTCCTCCTACTCCTCTTCCTCATCCTCCCTTTAGGGTACAAAAAATTTTAATCGGGGCCTAGCCTGTGTTTGTACGTGTGAGATACACCGTTTTTTTTATCCTTTTTCCTATTCCGCTATTCAATATACACCCTTTTGGGGTAAAAAACATTAAATTGCGGCATAGTTTGCATATTTGACTGTCAGATACACCCGTGCGATACTGTTGTCTTTTTGTTCCGCTATTCAATAAACACCTTTCTAGGGCAAGATCATAAATTACAGAAATATGAGGAGACCATCAAATAGGGGCTGTGGCCTGGGTCGTGGTGCTGCTGGTAGAGCTCCTGTTGCAAGGAGAGGACGTGGTCGATCTGTGCCAGCTACACGCACAAGTGAAACACCTTCCACAAGTGTGAGTAGGCGACAGAACCTGTAGCAGTATTTGGTAGGGCATAATGCGCCTCTAGACGTGATGAGGCCTGAAGAAGTACAGGCGATAGTAGATTGGGTTGCTGACAGTGCCTCCAGTTCCTTCACATTGTCTCCCACCCAGTCTACTGCAGAAAGGTCAGAGTTGACACCTGCAGCCAATGTCCAACCGTCTTTCACCTCACCCCCTTGCAAATCAGGCAAGCAGTCTGAGCCCCAAGCCATACAGCAGTCTCTTGTTCTTTTTGAGGACTCTGTCAGCAGGGTTTCCCAGGGCCATCCACCTAGCCCTGCCCCAGAAGTTGAAGAGATTGAGTGCAGCGATGCCCAACCATTTATTTCTCAAGATGAGTACATGCAAGGACCATCGCAGCACGTCTCCGATGATGACGAAACGCAGGTGCCAACTGCTGCCGTGTTCAGCATTGTGGAGACCGACAAGGAGGGCAGGGGTGAAGACTGGGTGGAAGATGATGTGGAGGACGATGAGGTCCTCGACCCCACATGGAATGAACGTCATGCAGGTGACCTGAGTAGTTTGGAGGAAGAGGCGGTGGTCGCACAGAGCCACCAGCACAGCAGAAGAGGGAGCAGGGTGCAGAAGCGGAGCAGCCGTGCCCTAGACACTACGCCCGCTACTGCCCAACGCAGCAAGGGAACGAGCGCACCAAAGCCAGCTCAAAGGAGTTCTCTAGCGTGGAAGTTCTTTAGAAAATGTGCTGATGACAGAACACGAGTGGTTTGCACCCTGTGCAATCAGAGCCTGAAGCGAGGCATAAACCTTCTCAACCTGAGCACAACCTGCATTATCAGGCATCTAAGTGCAAAGCACGAGCTGCAGTGGAGTAGACACCTTCAAAACCAAGAAACGTCTCTGGCTCATCCTGCTTCCTCTTCTGCTACAGTCTCGGCCGCTCCAGCCACATCTGTAGTGATACCGGCACCTGCCACCCCGCAAACAGAGGATCTGTCAGCAACACCACCACCTGGGTCACCAACCATCTCCACAATGTCCCGTGGAAGCGTTCAGCTTTCCATCTCCCAAACACTTGAGAGGAAGAGGAAGTACCCCCCTACCCACCCGCGATCCCTGGCCCTGAATGCCAGCATTTCAAAATTCTTGGCCTTTGAAATGCTGTCATTCCGTCTGGTGGAGACGCACAGTTTTAAAAACCTTATGTCTGTCCCACAGTACGTCGTGCCCAGCCGCCACTACTTTTCCAGGCAAGCCATCCCTTCCCTGCACAACCAAGTGGGGGAAAAAATCAGGTGTGCACTGCGCAACGCCATCTCTGGCAAGGTCCACCTAACTACCGATACGTGGACCAGTAAGCACGGTCAGGGGCGTTATATCTCCCTAACGGCACACTGGGTAAATGCAGTGGCGGATGGGCCTGAGGCGGATAGCAATTTGGCGCATGTCCTTCCACCACCGAGGATTGCAGGGCGCTTCAGTTTGCCTCCTGTTCCTAACTCCTCCTACTCCGCTTCCTCATCCTCTACCGCCTCCTCATCCGGACAGCGTAACACCTTCACCACCAACTTCAGCACGGCCAGGGGTAAACGACAGCAGGCAGTTTTAAAACTTGCCTGTTTGGGGGAAAAACCACACACCGCGCAGGAGTTGTGGAGGAGCATGGAACAGCAGACAAATGAGTGGTTGCTGCCAGCAAGCCTCAAGCCCGCCTGGTGGTGTGCGATAACGGGCGAAATCTCATAGCAGCTCTGGGCCTAGCCGGTTTGACGCACATCCCTTGCCTGGCGCATGTGCTGAATTTGGTGGTGCAGAGGTTCCTTAAAAACTACCCCGATATGTCAGAGCTGCTGCAGAAAGTGCGGGCCGTCTGTGCGCACTTTCGGCGTTTTCACCCTGCTGCTGCTCGCCTGTCAGCGCTGCAGCGTAACTTCGGCCTTCCCGCTCACCGCCTCATATGTGACGTGCCCACAAGGTGGAACTCCACCTTGCACATGCTGCAAAGACTGTGCGAGCAGCAGCAGGCCATAGTGGAGTTTCAGCTGCAGCACGCACGCGTGAGTCGCTCTGCGGAACAGCACCACTTCACCACCAAGAACTGGGCCTCCATGCGAGACCTGTGTGCCTTGTTGCGCTGTTTTGAGTACTCCACCAACATGGCCAGTGCGGATGACGCCGTTCTCAGCTTAACTATCCCACTTCTATGCCTCCTTGAAAAAACTATTTGGGCGATGATGGAAGAGGATGTGGCACAGGATGAGGAGGAGGAGGAGGAGGAGGATGAAGAGGTAACATTTCAAAGGCTTTCAGGGCAGTCATTCGCAAGGGGCTCCGAGGGTGGGTTCCTGCACACACAAATGCCAGGGACACAATTGTCCAGCAGGGGCACAGTTCTGGAGGATGAGGAGGAGGAGGAGCTGGAGGAGGAGCTGGAGGAGGAGATGGAACCATGTTCACAGCAGGGTGGCACCCAGGCCAGCTCATGGCCATCACTGGTGTGTGGCTGGGTGGATACAGAGGACACGGATGATACACCTCCCACAGAGGACAGCCTTTCGTTGCCTCTGGGCAGCCTGGCACACATGAGCGATTACATGCTGCAGTGTCTCCACAACGACCGCCGAGTTGCCCACATTCTAACTTGTGCTGATTACTGGGTGGCCACGCTGCTGGATCCCCATTACAAGGACAACATACCGTCCTTAATTCACTCACTGGAGCGCGATCGCAAGATGCGCGAGTACAAGCGCACGCTGGTAGACGCCATGCCGCTGGCATTCCCACCTGACAGCGGGGCCACGGTGGAAGCACAAGGCAGAGGAGGAGGAGGAGGAGGAGGAGGAGGAAGAGGTCGCCAACGCAACCAGGGCACCGCCAGCACCTCAGAAGGCAGGGTTAGCATGGCCGAAATGTGGAAAAGCTTTGTCAGCACGCCACAACAAACAGCAGCACCAGCAGCTCATATGGAACGTCTTAGCAGGAGGCAGCATTTCACCAACATGGTGGAGCAGTATGTGTGCACACGCCTAGACGTACTGAATGAGGGGTCTGCCCCCTTCAACTTCTGGGTCTCCAAGTTGGGCACATGGCCTGAGCTTGCCCTTTATGCCTTGGAGGTGCTGGCGTGCCCTGCAGCCAGTGTATTATCTGAACGGGTATTTAGCACGGCTGGGGGCGTTATCACAGACAAGCGCAGCCGCCTGTCCAGAGACAATGTGGACAAGCTCACGTTCATTAAAATGAACCAGGCATGGATCCCACGGGACTTTTCCGTACCTTGTGCAGAATAGCGATGGATACCGACCTTACCCAGCCATTGTTCCATTTTTGCTCTTTCTCACTCTTTTGGGGTGTACCCTCATTTAAAATTTGTGAAAAGAAGCAGTGTTGGCTACCTCGTCCTCCTCAGGGCCAGATTAACGTAGAGGCTATTGGAGCTGCAGCTCCAGGCCCCTACCTTTATATAGGCCCCAGGTTGGCCATATTCACTGTTACCGCTCTTCTGTCACTTGTAAACACAGAAGTCTGGCTTCTATGCTCGCTTCCCCAGGCAGCTCCCTCAGAACCTCCCCACACAGCACGAAGGCCGGACAAGAAGGGACAGTTGCCGATGCATGGATGTGTTTATGGGCTTCAGAGACAGCATCCCATGTGGAATTAGGCATGCATGGCTGCACCCTTCCTCCTCTGGGTGCATGCCAAGGCACGGCCCTTAAGGCCCTTCAAAATCCTAAGCACCAAGCCCATGATGCTCTTAATCCGGCCCTGGTCCTCCTCCACCGCCGCTTCCACCTACACCGCCCATAGGTGTGCGCAGCCTATTGCATTAGGGTGTGCACCCCAAAGTTTAAATACACATGCATGTGTTTGCCTACATGTACATGGCCCCGATACATTACTCTCCCTTCTGGCAAAGTGAAATAGAGCAGAGCAGGTCCAAGGGAGATCTTTCCCATCTCCTCACTGGCAAACAGAGCGATAATGCTATGTGCCCTAGGTGATTAGGGTGTGCCCAGGCACATCCGGCACACCCTGGGCGCACGCCTATGACACCGCCACATCCACCACCACCTCAACCTCCCTCCTACTCCATATGGGCCTCGTCCTTCAGAGATGAAGAACATTGTTTTATTTTTCTGTTTTTTTTTGTTGTTTTAAGTTATTTCCCTATCCACATTTGTTTGCAGAGCACTTGCCATGCTCTTAACTACGTTTTGCTGCCATTTGCAGCACTCTAGCCCTTTCCATTGGTGTTTTAGAGCCATTTTAGTGCCTGAAAGTTCGGGTCCCCATTGACTTCAATGGGGGTCGGTGTCTGGGAAAAGTTCGGCAAAAGTCCGGGACACGGACCCGGACTTTTTTTTAAAGTTCGGCCGAACCCGCCGAACACGGACATCAAGGTGTCTGCTCAACTCTACCCATGACACATTTTACCTCAAAGCCTTATTAACCACTTAAGGACCGAGCCCATTTTTGACACATTTTGTTCACAAGTTAAAATCAGTATTTTTTGCTAGAAAACTACTTAGAACCCCAAACATTATATATATTTTTTTTTAGCAAAGACTAAGAAAATTACAGTTCACTGCATTAAAAAAACTAAACAGTAAAGTTAGCCCATTTTTTGTGTATTGTGAAAGATGATGTCACGCATCTTTTAAGTAAATAGATACCCAACATGCTACTGTTTAAAATTGCGCACACCCGCGGAATGACGACAAACTACGGTCAATAAAAATCTCCATAGGCGACGTTTTAACATTTTTTAAGGGTTACCAGTTTAGAGTTGGAGTGTAGCTCTTTTTTTTTTTAATTATTGCTCTCACTCTGGCAATCGTGGCACGTTTTCTTTCGTGCATGAGCTCACGGCGACGGGGGCGGCTATACATTTTTTTTTCCTATTTATTTTATTTATTTTTTTTAATTTTAGCACAGTTTTAAAAAAAAAAATCTGATCACTTTTATTGCTGTCACAAGCAATGTAAACATCCCTTGTGACATCAATAGGCAGTGACAGGTACTCTTTATGGAGGGATCGGGGGTCTAAAAGACCCTAGACCCCTCCACTGCACTTCCATGCATTTAAAATACAGAAAACTGCATTTTTGAATACATTCACTTTTGAAATCTGGTGCCGTTAGCAGCCGAGTAACCCAGATGTGACGTCATGGACGCCGTCTCCGGGTTACGTCATCAGAGAACCGATCGAAGCCGCATTCGGCTTTGATCGGGACTCCATCCAGCTGCCAGAGCTGCGGAAGACGTGGGGGGCGTCCCCTCCCGCTCGCTGGGGTAACAGTCGAAAGGCTCCCAAGCCGCATCGGTTTGTACCGCCGGAAAGCCTACCATCGGCTATAAAAAATGGTACCGGGGTGATGCCTCTAGCTAGAGGCATCAACCCGGTACAACCACTTAAATGCAGCCGACGTAGGTCTTCGTGGCTGGTCGTTAAGTAGTTAACCCCAAACTAAAAATATTATATATTGCAGCTTACCAATCATTAAATGTGGGGGCTGCATTAGATGTCTTTTTTTTCTCTCTGTTTTTACCCGGTGATCTAGCTAGTAACACCCTTCTTGTATGAAAGTGTCTACACTCTGGATGAAAGAGCACAGGGGTTGCATTTGGACAGCAGCATTTTTAACCCTCCTCTTATGTTAGCTTTCTGTTACTATCCATGATGTTAACGGGTCGGTTTTGACCCATGTCTTAAATCCGCCATAAAATACCCTCGGAACAATTATTTATCATCCAATTTGTTTCTTACCTCTTGGTTACCTTGTTAGGCTTCTTTATTGTTGAAAAGATTGGTTTTAATATTTTTCATGTGACCCCTTAGACCTTTCTTTTGATAGCATACCTCTCATTTTCAAATTTAAAAAATGGTAAAATCAAGTCGGCAACTCTGAAATGTATTGGTCCTATGTTCCTTTACTTTATTTAGAGAAGCAGACAAGCAGGCAAAGAGATAGGCCCCTCCCTAACTACAGCTCACAGGGTTGAGAGGTGATTGGCTGTCAGTGTTACTAAGCAGAGAGAGTGTTTATGATTTTAGTTTTGGCACTTATTAGTGTCTTAAAATCCTATATTATAACTGGGTCAGAATTGACCCTAACACCATAAACGTCTTAATTTTCACCACAGTATTTTATAATTTAGTGAAAAGGATTATTTTTCTATTACATTGTTTAAATAGAGGTTCCTGACAAAGTAAAAAAATCTTGATGCAATAAACAAATTTATGTGATACTTATAGACATTCTAAAATGAAAACGGGTCGGTTCTGACCCTAACATAAGAGGGTTAATCTGGTGGGGAATGTTGTATATACTAGCAAATATAGATACACTAACAAATTGAAGCCACTCTCCATCTAATAATAGACAGTTACAGCAACAGTTTTTTTTTTCTTTCTTGTGTGATAAAGGTTAAAGCCGATCATCGTAATCACCTCTTTCAGTGATAATAGGTTTGTTTTATCCCTGTAACTGCCACATTTGCTAGAGAGCTTTTTCTTTTGAAAAACAACAGACTTACTAGACGGATCACCAGATGAAAGAAAAAAAATGAAAGCCTGAATAAGAAAACAAATGCAGCTGTTACGGTGTAGTATAGTATATATTTTTCTGCAGCTGTTACATCTAAGAATTGGTAAGGTGCAACATAATAATTGTTTGTTTTGGGATTTAATACTGCTTTAGGCAAGGGGACAATAGTATAATGGCTAGAATAATATAATGGCTAAAACTTTCCAACCAATATGGTTTTCACGGACTGGGCTTCCTTAGGTCAGATTTCCTTCTTTTGCTGTGCCCTATAAACAGCTGAAATGTCTCTCACCTCTAGGAGCGTTTCTATATACCCATTCTGTGCGCATTTGGCGCAGAACATTTTTGAAGTAATCATAGTACATTATAGGATCAATTAATTCCCAGGAAAAAAAAATAGCTGCTGTTGATTAGGTTTTACCTTCCACTTTGTGTAAAAGTAAATAAGTGTTATGAGTGTTCACAATGGGCAACGTCGCCATATATATGGTCATTTACATTTTCAGTGTTAATGAATCAGCCACAGTGTGTGAGCAGTATTTTATTATACACACAATATAAGTCTCTAAAATAAAATCTCTTTCTTATATTTAATCATTTTTGAGCTATGATTTTGTATTGAAAATGTTGGGTTTGGCGTGTTTTACACAAACTGAGCTAAAAAGGCAATATTTGGTTAGTGTGGGTTTCAATGGGGAATCACTCATAGCCGCATCAGTGTGGAGGGAAGTGGGATATTCACCTAAACACTAAAGTGGCCCGATGATCATCACTATCCATTTCCATATATAGTTACCATTACATTGTGTGCATGGGAAAAATTATTAAAAAAATGTATATTATTAAAAAAATGTAAATTCCCCTTACCTTTAACATTTTTACTACCAAAATTAAAAGCTTTGAAGGGAAAATTAAATGTTTTTAATTTATTTTTAACTTTTATTTTTTTTATTAAAGGAATTTAACCTTGATGTTTGCAAGATAAATTAACTTTCTTCCCTATCTTAGTCATTTTTAACACTTTCAGGTTTCGGATCGCTTAGAGCAAATACATTTCACCTCTAGAAAAAAAAAAAAAATCATTATTATGAGAAAACGATAACTCATTTTAGAAATGTTCATTACAGTATACTCTTCTATTACCCAGCGCAGGTTGTCTGTGATATTTACAGTTTTAGATCTTGGTTAATTAAAATTAACTTGGCGACAAAAGCCAAATCTACTAATGAAGCAAGTGACCTTTTATTACCTGCAGTCCCTTGTTTTGATTGGGTGATTGACAGCTTGTGGTTTGGCTACTGTGTTGTATTTCAGCTGACAGGACTTTTCATTTTAACTCAATTTGCCTGCCTATCACGAGCTGGTGGCAGGCCAGACTCAAGTCACCCAGTTCTGCCTCAGCAGCTTGCTCTGTTTCTCATTAGTACACATTTATTCAGTGGAAATTGGAAGACAAATGCTTGAAGGCATCAAGCTAAGTATAGCAAATAGTGTTTTAAGGCTGACTATTTATAAGAACATTGAAATTTTTTATTTTTTTTAAAGTCTAGTCATTGGGAAACAAAAGCTTACAAACAAAAGCTTACTTAAAATAACAATTGCAAAATGATGCGTATTAAACCAGATAATGAAATTATCATGTAGCGATTTAAAGAGCTTAAATGATACCCTCTATTGGTTACATTTAAAAGTTATAATTGTAAAAAATGTAATCATTCATCATAGGATGTCACTCACATCAACAAAATGTTCCTGAATTTCAGACTATTTCTAAGAATTTTTTAAATTTATCCTTGAAAAATATTTTCTCTGGAAAGGCCTGTAAAAAAATTATTTGTAAATGCTTTATTTAGTTTCTAGCATGCACATTGGGCTTGATATACAGTACTAGGATAAAAAGCTAACTTGCCACACTGTCAGTCTGGGGCTACAGGGATGCCTGTATTTATTTAATTAAATCATGATGTACATTTTGCACCCCATGTAGGACTGTGTGTACACAAATTTACTAAACTCGGGCAAATATTGCCGTAGTGGTAACTGCTAATTTCCGAACAACCTCATTCACGTACAAGAGTAGTAAAGTTATGCTCGCAATAATATAATATATAATTATATATAGTTGCAATTTCGGGCAAGTCATTACAATCGACTTAAAAGGAAATAAACATTGTCACCTTATGTTAACCTAATTATTATCTAATTGCATCTATGTGTGTATAATAAGAAAAAAAATGCAAGTGTTTGGGGCCAATATAGCCACCCCTCATGCAAGAAACACAACTGTTGCATGACACCAGTGACTATGTTCAGGTGTGGCTCACCTAATCATTTTAAATATATATATTACATACTGTGTATATATATATTACATACTGTGTATATATATATATATATATATATATATATATATTATATACTGTGTCTATATATATATATATATACAGACACAGTATATAATATATATTTATATTTAGAGTTTTTATTATTATACAGGATTTATATAGCATATATGTATAGACAGAGAGATAGATAGATAGATAGATAGATAGATAGATAGATAGATAGATAGATAGATAGATAGATAGATAGATAGATAGATAGATAGATAGATAGATAGATAGATAGATAGATAGATAGATAGATAGATAGATAGATAGATAGATAGATAGATAGATAGTATATATTACCAAAAAATATTGTTGAAGTAATTTATAAGGCTCAGAATGTGCACATGATCATGCATATTTAAAAAACATAAAACTCTTCAATATACCTTTGAGATTAGGAAATAATGTAGTTTATAGTGAACACATATATTTGTAAATCACAGTTAAACATTGAAAAGATATTAAACAGAACTCACTGTTATTCATAATATAACAAACAGCTAACCTAAAAATATTGCCGCCGTCCAGCCAATATGCACACTGGTCCAGCCTTGCTATGTACATGTATATGTGTGTGCTAATGGGCCTTGTTTACTTCTATGTTTTTGGTAAATCAGTGGGAAGCTGTGCTCCTATCATGCACAAATTTAGCTGCATGCTTGTCCTAAAATGTGCAAAGAAAGAAAGAATAACTTCTAATGCAAATTAACTTATTTGAATGTAGGCTTCAATCAAATCAGTTAAGCAAAACAGTAATTCTTGGTCTTGTTTTATGTAAGCGAACCCCTTTATAAATTGAAAAAATCCTTTTTCTTTTTCTAAAATAATAGCCAACAGTTCTTTAGTATTTATTGCCAAGACATTTTAAAACACATTCTATTTCATATTCATATTTGGCCAGTCTTTAAGTAGACTATGCCCTGATTTTCACTGTATACGGTAAGTAAACCCAGTCACCCAAATCTCATATAAGCTTTAAAGGTTGTTAATCTTTTTGCTAAAATACACTGTGGGGACCCAGCATGTAAAAAATTCTGCACAGTTTTCAAATAGTGTCCAAAGTCTTATTGCCCTACCAATAGGCAATGGCCAACATCTAAAGCCTGTCACAAAAACTCCACTAAACTGATTAGCTGTGTTCTTCCCAAGTTCTGGAATATTCCAAGAGTTAGATGCTCACTCCCAGATTCACAAGAGTTAGCTTAGTCCCATAGTCCAAGCCTTCAGGCACAGTTTGCTCATCCTCATTTGCTACTGCTATAGGATAGGAAGAACATATTTCACATGCATGGGCTTAGAATGCAAAAACAAGCTTAGTCCTGTCATACTTGGAGTTTGTGATATTTAGAATGTCCCAGAACTTTGGCAAGATGAAGCTGATCACTTTGGTGAGAGTTTTTGTGGCAGGCTTTAGAGATATCAGTCATGGCCTACTGGTAAGCCGGTAAACCTAAGGACGTTATATGAAAACTGCACAGCATATTCTAACACACTGGGACCCCTAGATAGCATAGTGTGTTTTTGAGAAAAGGTGGACTTTAACATATTAATGTAAATAAAAGTCTGTTTCGATATTTTAAAATCTGCAGCTTCTATTAAAATAATACCTGTTAATACTACAAGGAAGGTTCTTGTTCAGACACTTCCTGTTATAGGTGACAGCGCTCTGTTCCTCTCTCCTAATTGTGCTCTTGAGTTGTCACTCTATCATAAGAATTTCTAATGGAAACTGCAATTGGATACTTCAGCAAACTTAACTCAAGCATGATCCAAAGTCACCATGAGAAAATCTGGCCTGAGAGCTGCAAAGAGGCTGCAAATTATTAGCAGCACTGAGATGCAACAAAGGGCGGAAAAATATATTTTAAGTAAAATAAAATAGGTAATTGTTTTTGATACACAGTGATTCAGCAAACTAAATTTTATTTAGTTAAAGCTTACACATTAACGTTAAAGTATATTTAAAGCCAGAACTCTTTTTTTTTTCATTTCGGAGGAGAGGGTTAAAGTTCATGTCAGTTTTTTTTTTTGCCATCTATGTCTTATTAGAGAGATTTCCTTTCACTTCCTGTCCTGTAGACTCAACAAGAAGTAAGAGAATATATTTTAAATGTGATAGAAATACCCCTTAGACAGTTGTCATGGGTATAACTGCCCCAATTGGAAGAGTTGCCCTCTATTCCTGTTCTGGTGGCAAATCAATATGTTGAATTTACCCTCACTTTCATTGTCAGTGACAATGGGGTCAGGACAATTACAGCAAATATGACCTAATGGGGTAACAGACCCCATTAGGAGGGGGAGGGTTAAAGTCCATGTCAGTTTTTTTTTCTTTTTTTTGCCATCTATGTTTTAATAAAGAGATTTCCTTTCATGTCCTGTCCTGTAGACTCAACAGGAAGTAAGAGAATATATTTCCTTTCACTTCCTGTCCTGTAGACTCAACAGGAAGTGGGAAAATATCTTGTAAATAAACAATGGAATGATATTTAGCGCTGAACAAACAAATCTACATAACCCTACTGTGATTGGCAGCTGAACAGTAAGGGACAATCACATAAAGCCTCTAACAAATGAAAAATAGAAAGTGCAGCGCAATCATATATAGAGTAAATTGTTAATAAATAAACGGCAATCATGTACGGAATAGACTGATGGTTAAAAAGTATAATAACCCATATTTTATTGATAATTTATACTTCATATGGGATATTACACTTTTTAATCATTAGTCTATTCCGTACATAATTGCCGTTTATTTATTAACAATTTACTCTATATATGATTGTGCTGCACTTCTTATTTTTCAATATCTTGTAAATGTAATAGAAATACCTCTTAGACAGTAGTCATGGGAATAACTGTTCCCATTGGAAGAGTTTCCCTCTATTCCTGTTCTGGTGGCTAATCAAAATTTTCATGTTACCCTCACTTTAATTTTCAGTGACAATGGGGGTCGGGACAATTACAGCAAATTGCCCTAATGGGGTAACAAACAGCACTAAAAAAGTGACAGAGGTTCTAACCCCTCACCACTCAATCCATATCTAAATAAGTTTTGCTTTTAGTTATTTTTGGAGTTTATTACTAGTTAATACAAGCACTCTCCTACCCCAATTTAATCTATAGCCCACATTCTGTCTAAAAAAATCACCAATAAGCATAAATGCTCAGGCAAGTAAA
The DNA here is from genome assembly GCF_965119305.1 of Pelophylax lessonae. NCBI lineage: Eukaryota > Metazoa > Chordata > Amphibia > Anura > Ranidae > Pelophylax > Pelophylax lessonae. The sequence goes on along the minus strand of NC_138772.1, from coordinate 437,990,277 downwards.
AAAAAAAAAAAAAGGCCCATAATCTCTTTTAGGTATTATTTTAAAGAGGTGTCTTTGAAATGCAACAAACAATTGTTTCAAACATTAATTTTTCTAAATAAAACTTTATGCGACTATAGTATATTCTAATCCTCCAAGACAGCACCTCAAGCAGACCTTTTTCGGCAGAATACCCCTAAAAATGATTTTAAACTGATTTTTTTCTGCTTTTATACACAGCGTACTCAATACAAACTCTACTTCTACCAATAAAACGAATGCAACATATCCCATATACAGTCCATTATTTTTGTTTGATCAATGAAATGTGTTGGATGGGGTGTCAGGGCTAAGGGTTATGTTCTTTTGCTGCCTTGCTATCCCTAGGTATTTTTAAAATTGCCTTGTTTGTTCGGCACTAGCGCAGAAACAGATGTTGCTGTACTGCAACAGGATAATTTACTGTACCTCATGGTGCAGAATGGAAGGCTTCCCAAGCTACCCAGCTGGTCTGTTAGTAGCACTTGCCTGTGTTTGCTGAACTATGAAAAGTGCAAGCAGAGGCTGCAGGTTTATTGTGATCCTTTTAAATGCACATTGTCTCACATTTTTTGCGGCGTACGTACAATGCCCTTTCTAGGGTTTTTTTTTTCCATTCTGTATTTTTTATTTTTTTTTTGCATTGGTTGACAGACCTAAATAAGTCCCTCTGTCCTTTGGTGATCATAATGTGACTCATTACTGTTGTCAGCTAATAATTATCGGCATGATTGCTCAAAGCTACAGCCAAGCTCGTCTTCCGCACATAACTGGTACTGGAAGGTGAAACAGATTTGTCATTTACGATCTGACTGCTAAGCCACACTTTGTGCTCTATTATTGTGATTAACTTCTGCATAAGATATGCGTACCCAATTGTCATCTGTGATACTGCGCTGGGCACAGGCTGCCACAATCCCTGGAAGCATGTCAACCAGTACGATGAGACCGCATTACCCCAGATATCAAATGCGAACCAGCTATTTTGCAGCAGTAGCTGGTTCATACATAAAAAACATACATATACCTCTTTTTCTTATTTCTTTTCTTTAAAGCCCCCACCGGATTCCTCGGGTAAATAGTGTTGCTGCATATGTCAGCTACCATTTCTAAACATAGACTCTGATTGCATTATCATCTTCATATTTTTAGTATGGTAGACAGCACAAAAGTGGAGGCTGGACCACTCATTTGTACCGTGTAAAGTTTTTTGTTGCCAGAGCGCTGCCAGTTGAAATTTATCGTGTCAGGTGCCTTGTGGCTATCCGCAGTAGAGGCCATATTCTGGAACCAGAGTCGTTCCCTGGCTTCGTCACCAACAAGCCGATTTGACTCTGCCTGATTATAGTAACGAAGGCAGTCCAAAAGAATATGCACAGACTCACTGTACGTCACATTGAATCACAGCGCTGGCCACACAAAGCTGACCGCAGCCTCATTTCTTTAGACAAATGCACGCTTAAGGAAAAACCTCCTGCAAGAAAGCATCCAAGGCCACTTTATTTGCTATGCATGCTGCAGCAGATTTAATTTTTACTGAAAGAGCATTTGTTATTATCTTTTTCAGATGCCTCCTGTATGTTGGGAATCTACTGTCTAACCTTTTGGTTAAAGGAGTGCAGAATGCTTTGTGAACATGTTGCTTTTATTTATTATCTTAAATCACCTCCCGCTCACTAGCTATTTTTTTGAGAAAATGGCTTTATTTGCTTGATACTGTTCTAAAAGCTCATTATTAGAAGAGATCAAGGCCCATTATGGCCCCAATATAAGCTGGTGGATGAAGAGTCAGATTTGATTACAAAAAGAGAGATGCGGATTTAGACAGCAGCTACATGCTGATATGCCTGCAATCACAATGATTTATGCAAATTATTCATACCGTTCCCATTGGGATTTCTCCTCAAACTGCCAGGATAAATTGCTGGAAATTACCCATAAAATCTGTCGTGCTAGGAGCAAAAGGTGAAGGCCACTGGGAACGCAAGGACATTCGGCTTCTAGATCAGTCTACAACATGCTGTTTGTGTGTGTAAATACATTTTTCCCATGCAAAAATAGTTCCTAGAAACAGGGGCACAACTACAAATATTTTGGTCCCATGGCAAAATGATTACAGGGTCTGGCAGCTTTCTAACATCCACATGCATCTTACTAACTGGCTTCAGGCAATACTGTAGTTCTGGCCAATATGCATTATATATATATATATATATATATATATATATATATATATATATATATATATATATATATATATATTATTTTCTACTTGGCTGTAGTACCATCTCATGCTTTTGGACCCCAGAGTGTTATGTTCATTTCCACTGCAATGACCTTGGAGTGGTTGCTTTGGGTGCAATTGGGAACTAAATAAATCCTAAAACAATACCAAGTAATGAAGCAAATCTGAAAAATTAAAGTGAAAATCTAACTAAGGCTAAACCTTCTCCCACCCCCATTCGAAGCCTATCCTATCTACCCTATGAAAGAAAAAGATGCCCATACTTATGTATTGTGAAGCCGATCTGGTCCAGTCACATGATCAGGTCCTTCAATGCAGGGGGGGGGCAGTTGAAAAATGGATGCCTCATAGGAAACCTATGAGTGATGTAACCGCACAGGCATTTGCAACTGTTGTCGTGATCTATCCTCTTCATTGAAGCCGCAGCTGGAGAGATCATGTGGCTGGACCATAGTGGCTTTGGAATAGGTAAGTATAAGTGTCTTTTCTTTCACATGGTAGATAGAATGGGCTTAGAATTTGGGTGGGAGTAGGTTTAGCCTTATTTAGATTTGACTGAACCTCCACTTTAAAGTATCATACCAAAAACAAAGTCAATCAATTCCCCACCCCCCCAAAATAAAATGACCTTAACTTGAGAATACTTCTTAACCTAAAGCTAAACTCTTGGAATGCATAAAAGACACACATTAATGCAGCTCCAAAAATATTTGTACATCATTAAATGTATTTTTTAATGCAAGCAGTGTAAATACCAGAATTTGACCTGGTATCAGCAAGTTGAAGTCTTTTTAGAGGAGGGCTGTTGTGCAAGTGGAGGAAGCAGTTCAAAAAGCCAACCAGTTCATGTGCTAACAAGTAGCTTGCTGATAGGTAGAGAAAGCAGAGTGACAGGGAGATGATCTCATCATTGTGCAATTTCTCCTTCCACTTCCCAGGCATGGGCTGGGGCAGGTCCAGGATGACCTTGGCTCAGAGGAAATGTGTTGGATGATGCTGGCTAAATTGGTGTAATATAGAGATCCCTCTAGTGGGTATTCTGCAAATATCTATATTTAATATAATAATAAAACTATGAAAAGCAGGCATGTAAAATATGAAAGTCACATTAATAATAATTCAGAATATGTGCTCAATAAAATACACAGTTTTTCCTTTAGTTATATCTTTATCCTTAAACTAAAAATAAAGTAAACTTCTCAAAACTTAAAACCCAACTTTGCTGGTAATTGGTAAACCACATGAATGCTGAGAATTGGTATCTGTGGTATGCCCCTTCCTTTTCACATAATTGAGCCCTGAGCAAAGCATTATGGGGAAGTAGGGGGCTTGTTATCCAGAGATACCAGAACTAGGAATTGGCCTAAAACAGTGGAGGCACAGTGCTAAGGGTTTAGCTACTGGATGGTGGCGAAGTGCTAAGGGTTTAGCTACTGGATGGTGGCTAGCACAAGGTTGTAGGTGCCTTTTATACATTTTTATGACAACTTTGCAATCTACAGAAAGAAATGCCTTTTTAACTTAAAGTGATAATAAAGTCTTATTTCCTCTTTTTGTTTAAAAATAACAAACATGTTATACTTAACCTGCCCTATGCAGTTGGTTTTGCACAGGGCAGCCCAGATCCTCCTCTTCTCGAGTCCCTCGCTGGCACTTCTGGCTCCTCCCTCCTGCTAAGTGCCCTTACAAAAAGCAGCTTGCTGGGGGGGGCACCCAATCCGAGGCGCTGCTCTGTGTGTCCATTTGGACACAGTGCTGCGGCTTGGTCCATCTCCTCTCTTTCTTCATTGGCTCATTGACTTTGATTGACAGCAGCGGGAGTCAGTGGATTGAAATGGGGCTCAGGTAAGAATTAGGGGGGCTTAGGGGGACTGTTGCACACAGAAGGTTTTTTTTTTAATCTTAATGCATAGAATGCCTTAAAAAAAAAAACCTTCTGCCTTTAGAACTACTTAAAAATCTATCAAATGTACTAAGTTTTTGTTCTTCCTAGAGTTCTCCTTTAAATTACTCCAAGCTAGATAAATATTATTTTTTTATCATTTCAGGAGCTGTCAGTGTCAAAGCCACTGACTGCAATTATTGTATATTTATTGTAACATATAAGAGGTAATTGGAGACTTTTTTGGATTTTAATGTTTGCTGTGTATTAAAATTGTACTTTCTGTGCCAAACATGCACTTATGTTAATGAGTCCACTGGAGTTGTCTAGGCAATAGCAATAGATTCCTCAAGTAAATCATAACTATATCACAGTTCTGCTTTTCCTTTTTTCCAGGTAGTGCTATCAACGAGTCACTGCGCTTGTGCTCTGCATCCATGAACATACGGGTGGTCCAGGAGGATTTTCAGCTGGAACTTGAGGATGACCAGACAGTGAGTCTCAGGAAAGGTGACTTTGTGGCCCTTTATCCTCCAGCTGTGCACAGAGACCCTGAGGTTTTTGAAGATCCCGAGGTAAAAATTCCTACTGATCTTGTCATCATTCTCTTGGCACAGCGTAGTTTCTGTGCATTCGTTTTGCTAATGCTAGTCTTTCTTCTGGAAGTAATAAGCCTACTTTCCATCACAGCTTTTTGTATCGTAGGCCCTGCAGGTGAAAGGCCTTGTGGCTTAAAGGAAAAGAAAAAAAAAGTGATGAAATAGAATGCTGGTCCTTTCAAGAGAAATGACAGTTGCACATTGAATAACAGAAACTTGAGGCTAAATTTCTGCTGTCTGTGCCACTAGATCATTTTATAGCTTTAGAAGTAATGGGTGGTGTCCTAAACTGTAAATAATGACCAACATTTATGTGCCCTCAAAACATCCAAAATCCTTTCAAAGTATTAACCATTGCTAGTTATTTTTTTACAGATGATTTAGAGAAATCATTTAAATATTCCTATGGTGATTGGGGAAAAGGTATCTGATGGTAAATCATGAAAGTATGATATTTCATATTATGAAATTAAATTTAAAATTATGAAATTAAAATATAATATATTTCGAGAGCTTTTACAAGTACAGACAATAATGTTAGATATGGATTGTGTGTTATATATTGTCATAATAATAGTTTACATGGAGCTTTGTAGACACTGTTGAGTATCTTGTTGGACTGAGTAAGAGTCTTATTGAAAAGCTTTGGATTGTTGGACACTTTAAGCAGCACACACCTAGCATACGGTAGTGGTAATGTCAGTACTGTATTTTCTGGCGTAAAAGACTACTTTTGAACCTCAAAAAAATCCCCAAAAATGGGGGGTCGTCTTATACGCCGAGTATAATATCTCTAAGGTAACCTAAGTATAAGTATTACCGGTAGATGTAATCTCTCAAGACGCTGGCTGTGTGGGAATCCCGTACCGGTATACCGTATATACCGTAGTTTCGGCTACATACAGTATACTGCACTGAGCCAATCAGGGAGAGCGATGTATTCTATTATTGAATGCAAAGCCTGCTCGGATTGGCGGAGTAACATCAGCCCGCCTCTCTGACTCTGCCAATCTGAGCAGGCTTTGCATTCAATAATAGAATACATCGCTCACTGTGATTGACTCAGCGCGGTATACTGTATGTAGCCGAAGCTATGGTACATACGGTATACCGGTACAGGATTCCCACACAGCAAGCGTCTTGAGATTACATCTACTTGTAATACTTAGGGTACCTTGGATATTTTATGAGAGATTACATGTATTCCAGTACTTGGGGTAGCTTGGAGATCTATGAGAAATCTGATGTTTTTCAATGGTGTTGCCTTGCTTTGGAAGGGGGGTAGTCTTATACGGCGAGTATAGCCCAAAACCTATGTTTTAACTTGAAAATTAGGGGGGTCGTCTTATACGCCGGAAAATACGGTAGTTATGAAAACATTTTGGACATTGTTGCTAATTGTCCTTTTTTCACAGGGCATTCCCCCTTTTTTTAAAATTGCTCTATATCCACCCTTGTTCCACAGAATGTCCTTCCAGTCAGAGGGCATTACTAAGTCATCATTACAGGCAGCGTATGAGGCTAACCAACATTTTCTGTCCGTCCTATAGCTGCAAAGTGTCCTGCAAAGTGTGTATTTTTTTCTGGAAGTGTATGAAACCATGTATTTTATGGGATAGTAGTCAGGATCCTTCATTTTAAACCTTAAAATAAGAACAAAAAACTTATTTAAAACTACCTATATAAAAAAGACAATGACCGAGAAATCTTGGCTTAAATTGGCCGCGGCCATTTTATTGCTGGTTAAAAATATAAATAAATAATAAATTCAAATATTTTATTAAAAACATTCCAGACAACCTAGCCATTACAGCTCAGGCTGCATCAACAAATAAACAACTTTTTCTTTCAAAAGACAACTCCCACACATTTCACAACACCACTGGTCCCCCTTTGCATAGTTGCAAAGTTGACCTTCCACATAACAAACAGCTGCAACATAAGGGGAGGGGGGGTTGGGGTACTCAAAGCTTGAAATGTTCTGAGGTGAATGAGTCCCTCAGGTAATGTAACCTCCTTATATAGCCTCCTGAAATCTTCTAGAAATTTCCTAAAACACCTTTCCAGTCATTAAACCTATCACCTGTCAGAATGCGTAACTCCACCCATACTAAGCTATCTCCAGGCAGGTTCCCTGAAGTAAATCTCTATGTGCCATTTACCCGCCTAAATTCTGACTAAAAACTAATTTTTATGCCCTGCAACTTATCCCATGAGGAAAAGGGGGCATATAAAATGCCCCTTTTCCTTTCATTCTTAAGTATCTGAGATTCATGTGGCTGATCGCAGCCTCACATCTAGTTTATACTATGTGAACTAATCCATTATTGTTATATAGCAGGGGTTCTCAACCAGGGTTCTGTGGAACTCTAGGGTTCCTCCTGAGATTGCTAGGAGTTCCTTGAGAAATGGGCAATTTCTGCCTCTCAGATAAGTTCCCAATGAACCCATTGTTCCTTTTAGCTATCTGTAAGGGGGTAATTCTTCCCAATGATGACAAGAGTAAGGAGCATTCTTCCCGCCTACTGTCACACTAATGTGTCATGGGTTGTAGATTTTACATTTTTAGAAGGGGTTCCCCGAGACCAGAAATTTTTTTTAAGGGTTCCTCTGTGTTGAAAAGGTTGAGAAAGGCTGTTATATAGTTACATAGTTACCAGTTAGTCTGGTTGAAAAAAGACACAAGTCCATCTAGTTCAATCAACTACGATCAAAGAATAACTCCAGATTTATCCAAATAAAGTTATATACTGAACATATGCAAATTATTGTCTTAATTATGTTTAAATCTTTTGAAATATTATTGTACCTGCTGAAATTTGCCCAATACCTCATTATACCTGTACCATTGAATTGCATGGCAAAACTGATAAGTGGAATAATTAGTTATCAGATTACGAATCATGGCTGTTCTTTGTAGAGATAAAGGAAAGGTACCTAGTAACTGCACCATGTCTAGTACATCATATTTAATTATTGGTTCTGCAGAACATATATTTGCTATGTGCACATCAACAACTTGTGGACAAAGAAAAAAAAATGTCTGTAGGAAACCAATGGATGCCACATTTTATCTGTTTTTGTGTGACTTAGACCTACCTGCAGTGACAAACACATGAGAAAGAGAAGCAGTGCCACTACAACAGGAGTTGTAGAGATTACAGATGCAGTTAGGTTTCTTTTCTTGAGGGACCCACAGAGCCTATCAAGTCTATCCAAGTCTCCATGCGTTACCACTGATTTAGGCATGTGTGTAGTTAAGTTGCTTCTCCTGGAAGAAAGGGACCTACATTGCAAGATAGAGGGGAAGTAGAGGGATAGAGGGGTTAGGTGAGAAGGAGACATTATACAGGATTGGTCTTATAGGTACAGGAGCTAAAAACATATGACATAACTTAGCTGCAGGGATTTGAAATGTTTGGAGTCTGGATCCATTGGTACTGAAGCTCAACAGCTTTGGCTCATATCTTGCTGAAGATCCCAGGTGTGTCCATCTACAGTACACCATTAGGATCAAACAGGCACAGTGAATTCTACATTTTTCTTTATCTCAGGCATTTTTAGAACCATGTGGCCCCAAAAAAACGTAAGTGTATTCACACAAAGATGCTTGGTGTTTCCTCTATTGTTGTTTTCCCCCACTAATTGATATACTGTAGTGGTTCCTAGAGTCCTTCTTTACCACTGTTTCTAAATACTATTTTGTGACTTAATACCGCTTGTCCTATTCATATGTTGCTCATAGGACTAAAGATTGTTCTTGAAAACAAAGTGAATGTTCATATCTCTCAGTAAATAGGGTGATGCTGCAATTATTTTTAATACCCATTAGTGTACACAGAAAAAAGTGTATTTCTGTGTACATAACTCATACCTCCCAACTTTCTGAGATAGGAACGGGGAACACCTATTAGCAAAAGTATGCAGGCATAGGAAACAAAAAATTATTGATTAAACCCACAAGTGCTTTTTTACCACTACTATTCCTTTATATTGGCTTTAGAAATTTACAAATGCAGCCATTTAGAATTTGGATGAAAGGTTTAATACTGGGAAACACTTGTTGATAGAATTTGTGCATTTTCTATATGTAGCACCCTACAAGGTAGGTGCTAGGTAAAGTATAATGGGCCTTGTCTGCTTATCAGCAGGGCCATGATGTTCAGCTGGTCTTTCATGGTTCCCAGGTGTGGCTGTTGAGACTGGGGAGTCTCCCCACTGAGCTCAATGGGGGCTCTCATTGGACAGTGGAGGAAACCCAGCCAATGGCTCACCCTGGCTTGTATCTAAAAGGCAGATTCTGCCGCACAGCATTCTGGGAGTGGGTATAAGTTTGAGGGGAGCACATGACGCAGCGTCTTTGGCGGGAAGCAGAGTGCCAGGAGGGAGGGTACGGCTGTCTTTCCTCCTGTCAAGAAGAATCGGGTGTCCCAGGCGGCTTGCCTGAGGGGACGGAGGGCTGAGCTGAGATGCAGAGAGGGGACGGTGTGCCTAGGACCAGCGGAGCTAAGAGGGGTCGAGTTTTAGGAAAGCATTCCCAGTCGTGAGTACTGCAAACTGCCTCTGGGGGTCTGCCTAGTGAGAGATGACCACTCCGGAGAAGGTCAGAGGGATCCGGGAGCTAGCTAGCTGGTGCAGGAGCAGAGTAAAGGGGGTGCCAGTGAGTGGGCCCTGAAGTATTCAGTGTACAGTGGAAGTATACAGTGGAAGTGTACAGCATGCAGTGTACAGTTTTGAGAGTTGCAGCAGCAGCAGTGTTAAAAAGGCTGCCTCAGTCAGGGAGGACTGGAGGGAGCAGTGTCAGAGACTTTTGAGCTAACCAGAGCATCAGAAGTCAGTCTTCAGTACAGCCAAGGACTTTTGAGCTAACCATAGTGTCAGAAGTTAAGTTTCAATACAGTTCAAGCGCCAGCAAGCGTTGGTTGGCATCCAGCCGGCGTCAAGTCAGCGCTGGAAGGCATTTTTCTCAAGTTGTCCCAATTTGTACCTAGTTGAGCCAGAGGAGTATCCCACTCATTCCCTTCTCCCATCCCCATATAAATTAACAAAACAAACCAAAGATGCCGGACTGCTCTTTGACTCAGATCTCACACTTGGGCAATCAGCTTAAATGTGCTGTTGGTGTTCCCAGTGACCATGGCAGACCCATATCAGGCCCAATGCCTGGAAATATTGCTATATATACATCTATTTAGATCAGACCAAAATGAGGGACAAATGAGGAGGAAAGAGGGACAGAGGGACTTTGTTCTGACTGAGAGACAGCCCCTCAAAATCAGGGACAGTTGGGAGCTATGCATAACTGAATGATTGAAGTGAAGCTACAACTTATTCTCTAAGCTTAGTGAAAATGCAGTTTGCAAAGTGAACATACACTTTGATAATTAAACTGTTTTATCCCTTTAGTAAATCAACCCCAGTTAGTGAGTTAGATGAGAGTTATTATTTGGCCACAACAAGCTCTGAAGTAGGACATATTTGTATACATAATTTTATATAATATGTGGGTATATAAAATATTATCCATATTTGAACATGAAAAATATTATCCATGTTGTTTGGGTGGAAAGAAATTCAGTGCATAGTCAACCTTTTTTCTTTTCACCTGTAGTGAATTAAATTAAATGTGTTGCACATGTGGAGCCAGAAAAACCCATCCAATGCCTCTCTATTGTATACATAACACCATTAACCACTTCAGCTCCGGAAGATATACCCCCTAATGACCAGGCCATTTTTTTGCGATATGGCACTGCGTTACTTTAACTGACAATTGCGCGGTCTTGCAACGCTATACCCAAATACATTTTATCTCCTTTTTTTCCCACAAATAAAGCTTTCTTTTGGTGTTATTTGATCACCTCTGAGATTTTTATTTTCTGTTTTATAAACAAAAAAGCCTGACAATTTAAAAAAACAAAAAAAACAATACTTTTTACTTTCTGCTATAAGAGCCCATTCACACTGCCGCGACTTGTGAGGCAACTTGTGTGCCCTCAAGTCGCCCCAGGTCGCTTGAGTTAGCAAAAGCAATGTTAATCAATGAGTGCCGTCTTAATTGGCACTACCGAAGTCGCTCCGACTTCTGAAAAGGGTCCTGTACTACTTTGAGGCGACTTGTGATCCGACTTGTCCCATAGACTTCAATGGGATTCACCTCCTTATCTTATTTGAAGCGACTTGTGATCCGACTTGTGATCCGACTTTCAATTAAAATGGTCCTGAAAAAGAAAAAAAGATCATTTTTCTTATAATTATTAATAGCGCAGGGTAGTGGCTTCTCTCCACCTTGCCTTTTTTTTTGCTGGCATTTATCGGGCATTTTTTGGGCGTCTTTGGAGGCATGCCCAAAAAATGCCCGATAAATGCAGGCAAAAAAAAAGGCAAGGTGTTGAGAAGCCACTACCCTGCTCTATTAATAATTATAAGAAAAATTATCTTTTTTTTTCTGGTTCTGGACATGCCTCCAAAGACGCCCAAAAAATGCCCGATAAATGCCAGCAAAAAAAAAGGCAAGGTGGAGAGAAGCCACTACCCTGCTCTATTAATAATTATAAGAAATGTTTTCTTTTTTTTCTGGTTATGGACATGCTACAGAGCTGAAACTTCACAGGTACACTTTTTAGACCCCCCCCAGACACTAATCCAAAGAAATCTCATTTTTTTTTTTTTCAATAATTTTTTCAATAATTGGCTCTCTATCAAAAACGACAATTTTTAAGAACTTTTTTTTGTGTGATTGAGCATGACCCAAAACCATCATATTCTGATTGGCAAAATACAAAGTCGTACAAAGTCGTCTATCATACAAGTCGCGCTGAATACGCGCAAAGTCGCCCTGAAGTCGCGCTAACAAGTCGCCCCTTATGAGGCGACTTAGAGGTCGCGGCAGTGTGAACCGGCTCTAAAACATAGCTAATCAACAAAATTTAAAAAATCTAATTTTTTCATCAGTTTAGGCCAATATGTATTCTGCTACATATTTTTTTATTAAAAAAATCCCAATAAGTGTATATTGATTTGCGCAAAAGCATCTACAAACTATGGGACATATTTATGGAATTTTTATTTATTTTTTACTAGAAATGCCAGTGATCAGCAACTTATAGTGGGACTGCGATATTGCTGCAGACAAATTGGACACTAACTGACACTTCTGACACTTTTTTGGGAACCAGTGACATTAATACAGTGATCCATACAAAAAATTTGCACCGTGATTGTACTAATGACACTGGCTGGAAAGGGGTTAACATTAGGGGTGATTAACCTCTTTACGACAGCCCGCCACAGATGTACTGCGACAGGCAGCCGCTCCTGTACAAACCACCGTCACTGTATGTCGGTCGCGAGCAGGCTAGGGGGGGAGCGCGTGATGGTGCGCTCCCGCCCCCGCCCCCACTCATCAGCAGGGAAGCCGATGCAGCGGGCAGGTGGCTCCCATTGCCGCCTGACACCCGCGATCGTTCCCCGCTGAGAGAGAACGGTCGGCTGTTGTAAACACCATTGACTGTTCTTCTCCCTGGAATGATCATAGAGCCTTCTATATAGGAACACAGGTCTCTATGGTCATTTCACAAGCCACGCCCCCCCCACAGTTAGAAACACTCCCCTAGCCTTACATTTAACCCCTTGATCACCCACAATGTTAACCCCTTCCCTGCCAGTGTCATTATTACAGTAACATTGCATATTTTTAGCACTGATTACTATAGTAATGTCACTGGTCCCCCCAAAAGTGTCAAAAAATGTCAATCAGGGGTCCGATCTGTCCCCACAATGTCGCAGTCCCGCAAAAAATCACAGATCGCCGCCATTACTAATAAAAAAAAGAAAAACAATAAAAATGACCTAAATCTTTCCCATAGTTAGTAGACTCAATAACATTTGCAAAAACCAATCAGAATAGGCTTATTGCGATTTTTTTTACCAAAAATATGTAGCAGAAAACAAATTGGCCTAAAATATGAAAAAAATTAGATTTTTACATTTTTTTGGCATATAGCAGAATGTGAAAAATATTGATTTTTTTTTTTAGAATTGTTGCATTTTTTTGTTTATAGAGCAAAAACTAAAAATTGCACAGGTGATCAAATACCACCAAAAGAAAGCTCTATTTGTGGGGAAAAAAGGACATAAATTCCGTTTGGGTACAGTGTCGCACGATTGCGCAATTGTCAGTTAAATTAACGCAGTGCCAAGTTGAAAAAAGTGGCCTGGTCATTAAGGGGGCAAAGCCTTCCGGTCCTAAAGTGGTTAAAGGATTAACTGTGTGGCTAGTTGGTGTTTTCTTACTGTGGGGGAGGTACTTTAACTAGGGGAAGGCATGGATCTATATTCCTGCCTTTCAGGAACACAGGATCGATGCCTTCTCTACTGACAGAACGACAATCTGCCTTGTTTACATAGGCACACTGCAGTTCTGCCTGTAAACCAAACGATCAGAGGGTGCCGGCGGACATCGAGTCTGCATTACCTGCTGATCGGCTCTAGCTGTGCACAACCATAGCGAGAGTGAGCTGTCGGCAGCGCACAAGCCCGCCCACAACCCAGAAGTGCGGGGTCACGTATATATATATGGGGCTCTGGCGCACAGCGGCCACCCTGTTGAAGCTATAGGGTGGTCGTAAAGTTGTTAAATTAAACATTTCCTAAGAAATGGGGACTACAATGGCTGACCTTTTGGGAATTTTAATTGCTTGGCTGTCATGCCGACCCTCTGACTTCACGACTCTTTTATTTTCTGTCTCAGAACAAGTATGCACAGTGGGAAATTCAGAATAAAGTCTTTCTTTCTTTCTTCTTAAATTCAATTAAAGTTCTTTCTTGTTCGGCGTGAACATTGGGGCCAGAGGATTGGCATGGCAGCTAGCATTTTTAAAAGCATGTCAGCAATGGCAACCTCCAGGTTTTTCTTGGGAAAGGATCCCTTTATTAGGCTTTGGCTAGCCTAAAAACTTGCATGACAATAGCGATGATGTCATCTTATATTGCATAAGATGTCCTCACAGCAGCTTTCTCTAAATCCTGTAAGTGTATCCAGATTAATGCGGTTCTGTGTTCATGACACATTCAATACACCTTCAAATTTATTTTAAAAAAAATGTACCTATGCGGTGTAATTACCTTTATATGACTTGGTATTGGCCTTTGGCCTCTTTCAGTTCCTGTGCAGCAGAACTCATCCTGAGAATGAAAGGAGAAGCAGAAGGAGCCTATCAGTTATGTGAAAAGAGCATACTGATGGAGGTGGAGAGAAGAAATTGAGTGAACTAGTCTACCGCTTCTCCTTGCACTGTCCAGTCACAGGCTGGGAAAGGGACAAGACTTTTAAGTGTTGCTTAACTGCAACAGAGGAAAAAATAGGTCTCCTGCCCTGCCTTACAAGGCTATTCTGTGTGCGCCAGAGGTCTGTCAGTATCAGGACTGGATGTACAGGAAAATAAATAATTTGGCAGATAAAACAGCGTTCATATATATTATTTTATTTATTACAAGTGGTTATATAGTGCTATTTTATCTGTGTATGTAGCTGTTTGCCTGGAGTTCAGCTTTAACATATAGTAAGTTAAAATAACAGTTTAGATTTCACTTATATAAAAAATACATAACTGACAATAATAACAAATTGGCAACAAATCAACCTCCTGCTGTGCATATGAACACTGTACTACACTAGGTGATTAAACTTTGGATTCAGTCAATTCTGAAACAAATGTAAGAAAGACGCTTATCAAGATTCATACATCTGTCACTACGACTTTGCTGTTTCTTATGTTTGCTGCAATTTATTTTTTTCTGATAAAAATAAAATCATACGTACAGAACAAATCTTAAGAGCGCGTACGGAGCAACATTCTTTATGGTCACTGAGAATGTTCATGGACATTTTATTCACATTTCTATGGACACCTTTCAGGGAGACAAACTACAAGATTTTGGGAAATGTTCTACAGTAATAGGCAGATTACATAACCATCTGCTATCATCTTTCATTGTGTTCTTACTGGTTCTGTGAAACAGTGATGAAATTGGCACGATATTTACTGACATCTGATAGTGGAAGGAGGGGGAGGAATGTGTAACACATAACTGACCACTCATCAAACTGCTCTCTGATTGGTTGGAGAGAGTGGTTGGCTCTGAACAGAAACCTGAATTAGGTCAAGGAAATGCATGCTCAGATTTTTTTTCCTTATTTAAAAGAAAATATAATATTATTTTTCAAACCAATGTTCCCTATGTTAATTAGAGAATATTCAAATAGCGATCTGCCTTTGAAGCAAGTCTTTCACTAAAATGCAATTACAGTGCTGTAGAGCAAAATGAATCAATGTAAAAATGTTTTTACATTTTAAATCCTTACTGCCATTGATGAGTGATCAGCAGTGGAAAAAAGGGGCTTTGGGATAAATATGTGATGACATGTTGATCGCTGTTCAGTCCAGGAGTACTTACTTTGTAAATGCAGATGAACTCACCAAGTGCAGTTGCTCCAGAGCTTAGCAAAGAGGTGAATTCCATCATCCAATCATGTGCAAGCAAAAACGCAGCTTTTTTAAATTTTCCTTGCATGTGACTGGATATTCTTTGCAAAGTGAATTGTCACCGTTCATGTAAGCCTAGACTGACATGATGCCCTCCAGGACATATGTTGGTGATGGCCTACACTCACAGGAAGTGGGCTGGATGACCCTGAGCATCACTCAACCAGGTAAACGACTGGTACTGGATCACAGAGCAGTGTATGTGTAATCTTCATAAGCACTGGACTCGTTTATAATTATTATTTACATTTTACATATTTCCCCCTGCAGTGCCTTGTGACTAGCTTGTTGTGGTGCCATTCATCTTTAACCACTTGCCGACTGCTCACAGTATATTTACTGCGGCAGTCAGCCCCTCACAGGCAGAGCGACGTAGTACTACGTCGCTAGCCTGTGAGGCTCTGGGGAGCGAGCGCACGCTGCCGGAGGTGCGCTCCCGCTCCCGCGCGGTCACGGTCCCCCGGGGAAGTGACTCTGGGCGATCGTCGGTGGAGAGGGAGAAAGGCAGGCGGCTGATGTAAACAAGCCACCTGTCATTCTCCCCTGTGTAGAAACAGTGATTATACGGTTCTACTATGTAGGACCGTTGATCACTGTTCCTACACCTCAAGCCACAGCCAATCACAGTTAGAATAACACCCCTAGGGACACACACCACCCCTCCCTCTAAAAAAAAGTTAACCCCTTCACTGCCAGTGTAATTTTTACAGTAACAGTGCATATTTATAGCACTGATTACTGTAGAAATGTCACTGGTAATCCCAAAAGTGTCAAAAATGTCAGTCAAGGGTCCGATCTGTCCGCCACAATGTCGCAGTACCGCAAAAAAAATTGCAGATCGCCGCCATTACGCGTTAAAAAAAAAACAACAAAAATGACAAAAATCTTTCCCTTTGTTAGTAAACGCGATGACTTTTGCGCAAACAAATCAAAATACGCGTTTTGTGATTTTTTTTACCAAACATATGTAGCATAAAACAAATTGGCCGAAAATGTTAAAAAATTTTGATTTTTACATTTTTTTGGGGAATTTCATATAAAAAAAATGTGAAAAATATTGTTATTTTTGCAAAATTGTCGCTCTTTTTTTGTTTATAGCGCATGATCAAAAAATCGCACAGGTGATCAAATACCACCAAAAGAAAGCTCTGTTTGTGGGGAAAAAAGGACGTCAAATTTGTTTAGGTACAGTGTCGCACGACCGCGCAATTGTCCGTTAAAGTCACGCAGTGCCGAATCGCAAAATAGGGCCTGGTCAGGAAGGGGGTAAAATCTTCCGGGGCTTAAGTGATTAAAATGTTACATATTTCCCCCTGCAGTGCCTTGTGACTAGCTTGTTGAGGTGCCATTCATCGTTAATGGCTCCCCAAAGCACTAGGGCAATGCAGTTCCAATGCACATGTGTTGCAGTACACGACAAAGCACAGTAACATATATTGGGGTGTATGGTGCTCTTTATTTACAAAAAATGGTGCATGTCCATTATTTTGGACCTTTTGGTGCATTGCCAGGACATTCATTTGAATGGACTGCCTTAGGGGTAAATTTACCAAAGGCAAATAGACTGTGCAATTTGCAAGTGCAGTTGCACTCAGCAAGTACATTTGCTCCAGAGCAGGGATCCTGAAACGATGGCCCTCTAGCTGTTGCAGAATTACACATCCCATGAGGCATTGAAAAACTCTGATATTCACAGATATGACTAGGCATGATGGGAATTGTAGTTCCTGAACAACTGGAGGGCCATAGTTTGAAGACCCCTGCTCCAGAGCTTAGTCAAAACAGTGATGCTTCACTTTGCAAAGAATATCCGATCACATGCAAGGAAAATGTAACAAAGCAGCATTTTTTATTGCACATGATTGGATGATGGAATTCAGCAGAGCTTCACCTCTTTGCTAAGCTCTGGAGCAACTGCACTTGGTGAGTGCATCTGCACTTACAAAGTGCACAGTCTACTTGCCTTAAGTAATTCAACCCCGTAATGTAGTACTAAAGCCTCCACTAAATACAAAATTATTGACAAACTATCCACTTCACATGTACTGATTTTTAAAAAAAAATTTCCAGCAATCACTAACATTTTCTATATTATTGCTGGTGCAGACTCCAGCTTCTTTTGTATGGCCTTGAAAACTTCCACATCTCTATGAGACTACATGTTCCATCATTCATAGTGCATGATGCACATGTGCACCTGGTTTGACTTTATTCATGCAATTCATGTGGGCTGCCTGTGCACAGACAGTGTTTGCACATACGTTGTGAGCACACATACAAAGTTTGCTCTGGCAGGACCATGCAAGTAAAGGTGTCACCCTAACACCGGAAATCGCTGTCAGATTGCAGGATACCCCTCTCCCCCCACCATGGAGATTCTTAAAATTCTTTCTGCTAGTGGTTTGCTTGCCTGTTTTTTTTGCCTGAAATATCATAGAAAAAATGGCCACCATCGAGTTCTCGCACACATCTCTCACTTTTTTAATGAACAAAACTAGAAAGATTTAAAGATGTATATTTTTGCAGGTAAATAGTGTGTTTGCTAAGGAAGGTAACCTGCAGGGTATCATAATGGGGACAATGGGTACCTAAATATCTAATTGGGAACACTGAAAGAGCAAAGCACTGCATCTTTAAAAAGGTCCAAATTCTTTGCAAGATTTGACCCATATGTAAATTAATTTGTTTGTTCCTTTGACTTACTTATCACATTGTAAATGTTGGGACTTTTCATTCATTTTAGAAGCACCCTGACTTGACTTGAGAGAAATGAGAAGGTGGCTTTAATAGGACCAAGAAAGATAGAAGAAAAGGAAATTTGGACTTTATTGGCACCGGTATTAAAAATGTATATTTTTATTGAAAAAATCACAAGAAAACATTTAAAACAAAGACAGAAAAGAAGTATACAGAATAATAAACATACAATTTACATACAATAAAATCAGGCGGCAAAGCCTCAAAACCGTGTGCAAATGAAATCGCACAGCCTATTGGGTAATTATAATTGTAACAACAATCACATATATCACAGGGTAACCTGTATTCATGAGGCGGCCATAGAGAGGGATGGTAACCGTCTCTGAAGGTCGTCTGTACAATGTGAATGGACAGATGTTGAGTTAAATCCCAGTTGCCCTACATGTTTCCGCTTAACATAGTAAGCTTCCTCTGGAGCACGTGGTGTAAGCAAAGATCTGAAAGGAGGTTCAGGTGATAAAACTTTTTAATAAGCTGAGCCTGATAGGCTACAAAGAATAACGAGGGGGTCGGTACGTTATGGTTGGAGCAAACTGCCTAATACATACGCCAAGAATAACATGGAGATAGGATCATGGACACCCTGTTATGGACACCCGGTAAAGAAATATAATAGAGGCCAGTTGGCGGTATCCCCATCCGGGGGGGGGGGTGTATGTGTGGTCGTTGGACCTGGAGCAAATCTGTGCCTAACACACCAGGGTCTCAGGCATATGAGGTGTACCCACCTCGCCTTCCTCTGCTTGGATTTGAAGGCCGTGGGGTCTTCTTCCATTTGGCCCCTCTATTATATTTCTTTACCGGGTGTCCATGACAAGGTGTCCATGATCCTATCAGGACCTATGGTATATGACGTACTAATCTCCATGTTATTCTTGGCGTATGTATTAGGCAGTTTGCTCCAACCACAACGTACCGACCCCCTCGTTATTCTTTGTAGCCCATCAGGCTCAGCTTATTAAAAAGTTTTATCACCTGAACCTCCTTTCAGATGTTTGCTTACACCACGTGCTCCAGAGGAAGCTTACTATGTTAAGCGAAACATGTAGGGCAACTGGGATTTAACTCAACATCTGTCCATTCACATTGTACAGACGACCTTCAGAGACGGTTACCATCCCTCTCTATGGCCGCCTCATGAATACAGGTTACCCTGTGATATATGTGATTGTTGTTACAATTATAATTACCCAATAGGCTGTGCGATTTCATTTGCACACGGTTTTGAGGCTTTGCCGCCTGATTTTATTGTATGTAAATTGTATGTTTATTATTCTGTATACTTCTTTTCTGTCTTTGTTTTAAATGTTTTCTTGTGATTTTTTCAATAAAAATATACATTTTTAATACCGGTGCCAATAAAGTCCAAATTTCCTTTTCTTCTATCTTCCAATTCCATTATCAAGGATGTGGCACCCATAACTATCTCTTCTTGCGCCTAGGTATCCTGCGACCTAGGAGCGCATATACAAACTATTTGATATTAATAGGACCAAGGTTCAAAGTTATTGGTATGGATTTACTAAAGGAGTAGAGTCTGTTCAGCTAGCAAAGTAATTGTTCACTGAAGTTAGTAAATACGACTTCAGTCATTCAATTATGTACATGTTAAAATAAGTTTGCTTTTTTTTCCGCTGCCAATGATTAGGTTGGGATATATAGAGAGAGAGAGAGTGAGGAAGTGTAGGATGGGCCTAGGTATTTTGAGGATCACGTTAAAGAAGAACTACATTGCCAAAATAAATGTAAATGTCAGGGACTTTGGCTTCCCTTTGAGCATAGCTGCCCCCAATGGGAGCAAGGGAGGAGGTGCATCCTTCAAGTAAGGTGTATATTGATAATAAAAAAGTGTGGGACACTTGTTTTCTCTAATGGAGAACTGTTAAACATTGAAAGTTGGGTGTCCATCCTTGTTCCTATTGAAGAGATTCTGCATTGCAAAGAGCCTAAATTAGGCAACCACGTGTGACTTATCCTTAATAGAAAGGACTGAAGCTGAGATGACTATATCATATCTGTCCTTCCTAGGGTTTGTGAAATATGACTCAAGAAATATAGGCCAGGATAAAGAGTTGAGAGATTGGTTTATGGGGCTTCCCAGTGCCAGCTTACTGCTTGTAAGTGCTGGTTCACATACTCACGGGGGGTCACTTGGGACAATCAGTCCTTGTGTCTGAAGTAATTACCTGGGATGGTAGAACCTTCTTTGTGTCCCTGGAGGAGGATGGTGACAGGAATGTGGCCCCTGTGCAAGTAAATGGCTCCCAGGGTATGGGCCTTATGAAGTTTCTGACCCAATGGTACTGGAATAAGAGAAAACACATTGCTAGTTTCAATGAGCAGCAGATGTGGAGGTACCTCTTACAGGGGAAAGAAGCCCCCCTAAAAAATGAGTCTGTATCAAATGCCATTAAAAAGGATTCTATCTTAAAGGTTCTCCAGTTACACGCATATTAAAGATACAGTATTTTCTTCTGTTATTTTAAGATGCACAGATCTGTTTTTGCTCCTAATCATATCTGCTCCCATAATTAACCAGGATTTACTTTATAATGTTCTCATTACCTACAGTCACTGCACATTGAGTGAGAAGACAACATTGACACGTCTAATCCTATAAACAGTCAGTATGATCATCACTGTCTCAGACTTCACACCCTACTGTTACTGAAAAGTTGAACAACCAATGTGACATGAAAAGATGAATGAATCTTGCAACATCTGAAGCATTATACCTTATTTCAACAAGTTTAAAAAAAGAGGGTATGCCCTAAGGGGTTGGGACTTTTCAGGCACTCACAATGAAGAAAAGAGTAGTATAAAAATGTAATTTTATTGTGCAAAAATCATTAGCTAAGTAAACAAAAAGGTAACATGACAAACAGTTCCAACATAAAAAACACAGCACAGATACACAAATTACAGGAAAGCAGCATTAGAGTACCCAACACGTTTCAAAGCTAGGATGCGCTTCTTCTTCAGGGGTAAATTACTAAATGCTGCAGATATTGTTCTACAATGAGATGATACAGAATCATATTAGTATCTACATTTCACACAATATATAAGCAGTATCATATTAAATTGAAACTCACATCATCTGTGATTGTGTTAAAGTTCCTGTTTGCTGAATTATAAAATCACAATCTAGTTGGTGTTTTGTTGTGGACTAACCTTTTTCTATTTCAACAAGTTGGGAAATACCTCTTCCAATTTTTGTTGCCGGTGCCATTTCCCGTACAACCTGATACTTCATTATGGGATGAATGAATGGCAAAAGCAAACTGTAGAATGCACATACATTTCAGAAATTATTTTTGCCCTGAGGTACAAAAAGCTAGATAAGTCTAGACCCCACTACGAATGTTCTTTATATTGACCATAGGGGCTTAGGGAAGTGGTTTACTAAATGAGTGATATTCATTCTTGGTGAAGTGGACATGTGACATTCACTTGTGCCAAAGTTACATTTTTTTTTTAATTGCCTTGCACATATTTGGGTTTTTTCATAAATGACAGGTTTACTTTACTATCATTATAAATCTCACCTTTGGAGTCTGTATCAAATGCCATCAAAAAGGATTCTATCTTAAAGGTTCTCCAGTTAAACGCATATTAAAGATACAGTATTTTCTTCTGTTATTTTAAGATGCACAGATCTGTTTTTGCTCCTAATCATATCTGCTCCCATAATTAACCAGGATTATGATTTTCATCAAATGTTTCACGTAAAACACTGCATTTTGGAAGTCTTTAATCTCTGTTTTCCTTATAGGTGATTTTGTAATTGCACAAATAATATAATCTGTTTTGCATTTAATTATAAATTCATGATTTAGAATTAACCTTTAACATATATGTACTGTGTAATCAACTATATTTATCACTGTTTTCAGCTTTATCCTGCGAAAAGGAATGTATACTAAATTATTAACCATCTGTCAGCCTAGAATTTTCCTAATACTGCAGTCCGTTAACTGGAACCAGTGGAATATCATACAGCTGCCTGAGTGTACTTGCCAAGTGGCTTTATTTCTGTAGATGTGTATTTTCTCAGTGACAATCTGTAAATTAAAGGCAAATTGTTTTAGAATGTATTTATTCATGGCTTATGTGTTAAATGTTTCTAATTTTAGACCCTTTACAGTAGACTCTTAAAAAACCCCCTGAAACTAGATATTAAGGATTTGATGAAATATAATAACTAAGAAGGTCCTTCTTCAAACTCTTCTAAGACTGTCCATATACTATACAATAAGATTGTACATTATTCCCAAAATGGTATTAAACCCAAAAGCAAACTTGTAGCTTACCATTTCTTAGATGTGATGGCTGCATTCATTTTCTTTTTTTTTTTTCATCTAGTAATTCAGCCAGCAAGTCTTATGTTTTTCAAAAGAAGAAGCTTTCCAGCAGAATGTAGCAGACAAACTATTTAACTTTAGCAGGGGAGCTTACAATGATCAGCTTTTATTTATTTATATAGTAGTTAGCCAGGGTATCCAAGGATCAAGGCACCACATTCCACCAAACAATTTTAGAAAACAGATACACAAAAATAATGGGATTTTTAAGGTGCCACAATTGACATAACACAAAATATTCATAAAATTATCAAAGTTCTAGTGTAGTATACAATCATTAAATGCAGTGAAATTCCTAAAACCATCATAGGAAATCCATGCGGCCTGAATGTAGGTGCAGTAACTTTAACTCAACATGTTTCACCAATCACTGGTTTCCTCAGGAGACTTGTAAATACTGCATAAACTGCCACCAGGGTGCTCAGAAGTGTTTAGAGAATCAGTAAACAAACAAAGCATGAACCAATAGGATTGCACATGGGGAGATTAGTATGTCATAGGAGGAATACAGCCTAATATATATAAGCCACTTAGCTGCTGAATAGGAAGAATTAATCCACGTTGCACGAGACACCCCTACAAAATTTTGGACCAAATAGGAGTGCTGCAATGCACTCCTAGTCGACCACTAAATTCTCCCACATGAGTAATGCACCCAGCCATTAATAGAAATATTCTACCCTTTAATCTGATATCCAAAATCCATGATACTTTATATCTATCATCTAACCTGATCCCTACCGACCCTACTCTTTTATGGGTCGCCCCCTTCTGAACCACACATAAAACTCTTTGAAGTTGTGCACACCTGATTTGCCACTGAGGAGGAAAGTAAGAGACCACCAACCCCTTCCCCCCTTTTTTTCTTCTTTTTCTTCTCTCCTTTCTCCTGCCCCATATACCTTACTTTTCACTCTCCCCTACTCTTTAAACTAAGCCATTTCCAAAAGCCCACTATGCATATACCTTATAAACTCATCTTGCTACTACTAGTCACACACCAACGATAAACCTAAACCACACTATAACTGACTCCCCAATGCTCATCCACCTCTTAGGACCCATAGATTATAGTTTATACTTCCATACCCATACATAGAAGAAATCTCCAACCAATTCTTTTGTTTAATTTACATGTTGCATCACATTGTTGGCTACACAAACCCGTAGACTGAATCAGGACTGGATCATTATATTAAAGGTTAATGCATTGTCCTACAACTAAACTTTGTATCATCTATTGTTATTATACAATTACTTTTTTAACTCTCTGGATGTTACTACTTTTTTCTAAATAAAAATCTTTATGGAAAAAAAATAAGCCACTTAAGTCAAGCAGATAAGGGAAAAACACAAATATTGGTTCGCTAAAGCTTGAAATCCAGGCCACTCTGCCCAAATGTTCAAAAACAGCTTGATTATTAGGGTTCAGTGTAGGCACACATGTCTCGTCAGAGAATCAGCTTAGATATGACCCGTCCAACTCAATGTCTGTACCAGCTGTCTACACAATGCTCCCATCATGGCGCATGGCCAAAAGGAAAAAAATGTTTGCTGCAACTGCTTATAAAGTATGACCTGGAGTCCTTCTTGAGTTTGTTAGTGTATCTAATGCTAGTCCATCTATCATTCCCCTCCTTTCAGGCTGACAATGCTGCTGTCCAAAGGTGTCCCCTGTGCTCCTTTATCCAGAGTGGGAACACTCTAATACAGGAGCTTTGTTACTGGCCAGATCACCAGGTGAGAACACAGGGGAAAAAAGTCTGAAAACAATAAACCAATGCAGCCACTACATCTAATATTTGGTAAGCTGCAATATATTACAGTTTTGGTTTTGGGTTTAATACCCCTTTATGATTTACCATAGACTATGTAGTGGAAGAGCCTGCCTTGATATTACTTAAATGGATTGTATAGGTTTGTCCTTTTTTTAACCAATGTTGTATCTTAGCATTATCTGTTTACCTGCACTATCTTAGCAGTCATTTTATACCCCAGTGAGTGCTGCTTGATTTTTCCCAGGGCAGGTTTTCTGGTGGTGACAGCAGTGGAAGTCTGTCCACCTGTAGTTTCGATTAGTGGAACGTGTGATAGGATGACAACTCAGGAGAAGAACTGTGAGACTAGGACAGAGCATTGTGAACCTATCGTCCACCTTTAACAAAAAGTGCTTGAACAATGACCATGGCAGTATTACCAGGTATTATTTTAAAGAAAGCTGTTTTAAACTGGCAATACTTCCACAGTCATTATTAAAAAATATTAAAAAATAGTTTTTAATTTTCAATATTATGTTAGAGCTTATATGATATTTTAGTGATTGGGCTCATACTTCACAGGCTTTGGCAAGAGACACTTTAAAAATGGTGTATGGTGATAAAAACAACTAATCTCTGACTACTATAACATGGAAGGTGTTGAATCATACTAATCCGACATCATGAAGACCTTCTGTGATCCATACTACTCACTTAGCTGCATAAGGATCTAAAATAAAACATTTCTTTCCAATAAAGTCCCAAGCTATAATTGATAAAAGCTCTCAGTTAGCCCAAGTATCATTTAGGCTTACAAGAATAACTAAACCCAGGAACAAAAATTATTTGGAAACTGTCAGTCTGATGGCTTCGTCATGCTCTTTATTTGTTTACTTCCTTAGGTTTTTTTTTATAAATTACTGTTATGCGTAAAGTGTTAAAAAAATACTTTTTTTAATGAAAATTTCAGCCCCTTATGAACCCTTAGTTACCTTTAATAGACATTAGTATCTCATTCGTCCTATAGTTTTCTCTTAGCACCAAAAAGCATAGTTCTAGTACATTTATAAAAGGGTCACATGGCAAAATAATATTCACACTTTTGATGAGTTATAAACTACTTTGGCTCATAGACAGAAGACCAAATTGTGGTTATGGTAATGTTAATAGCAACCTGACTTTAATTTACTGTGCTCATTATGACTAAATCACCTTGGTTTAACCAGTGGACCAAGAGGTCGCAACTCCAGAACTGATAGACAGCAGCTGTCATTTTATTGTCCCATGCCAACCCTGCCACTGTACATACAGATGTACAAGCTCCATCCATCTCAGCTCCGGGGTAGGGGGGGGTCACTTTGGCATTTTATTCTTGAGTATCTTGCCATGCAATCCTACTGGATAAGGAATGAAAGACTGCTATACCCACACAGCCTCAATCATATAAAAACAATGCCTGCATCCCTTACACCTATTTTCCTGCTCTTGACCCATAAAATTCTATGTATTTGGTACTGTAAGTTAATACTACTAGCACTATAATAGAAGTTTATGTATAATAATTATCTAATGGATTTAAAAAAAAAATTTTGATTTAACAAAGCCATGTTGTGCAGAGAGACACACAAAGGTTAGATATTCAATACCTAGAACTGATCAGTTGGTATCTAAGGAAAATAGCACTTTGCTCATGCGGTATGAATGTAGATGCTATATTCTCATAAAATGATAGAGTTAAATTACATAGACTGGAAAGTTCCACCAGGAGTGTGAATTCTGTGAAATTAATCTGTGTAAATCGCCTTTGTGCACACTGAGTGTGAATCCCGAGCCTGTGAGCTCCTGTTGTATGTGCTGACTGTTTATAGGATTAGACGTGTCAATGTTGTCTTCTCACTCAATGTGCAGTGACTGTAGGTAATGAGAACATTATAAAGTAAAGCTGTGCATTCATTAATAGGTAACTGTCTGACAGTTCAATGGCTCAGATATTCTTTTATAGTCCCTCACTTGTTTTTCTGAAAGATATAATAATCTTTCCGGACTTTTTTATTATGAGTAAAGCAATTACTTGCAAGTCCATGGGGTTTTATCAGTTAATTATATGTGCACTGTTCCATTGTAGTTTGGGTTCTGTGCTTAAAACAAAGCTTTTTAGAACTGAAAGGTGAATGTTGCATTTATATGCTTTGTTGTCATCTACAGACAACTCTAAAACAGACCGCAGAAGAAATGAAAATTTCCCCAATGGAAACAATGGATACTTCATCAGCCTGTATAAATATAACGGAACCTTATAGGAAATGACAATTATATCCATTGTTCACAATTATAACAATGGATACATTTACAGCCTGTATAAACATAATAGAAACTAATAGGAAGTGATAAATGTAGGTCAATACTACCAATGGTAACATTAGATACTTTCAACAGGCTCTAACCTAAATTGAACCTGTTGGGAAATTATAATTATAATAATAATATAATTTAATAATTATAAACAATGCTCCAAATGGTAACAATGGACACATCAACAGCCTGTATAAGCATAATAGAAACGGACATTAAATTATAAATATAGCCATTACTGCCAATGGTAACAATGGATACTTCAACAGCCTGTGTAAGCTTGGAACCTGTTGGGAAATGATAATTATATGCATTGTTCACAATGATTACAATGGATACCTCAACAACCTGTATAAGCATAATATAAACTGATAGGAAATGATAATAATAGCCATTACTCCCAATGATAATAATGGATTTATCAACAGCCTGTATAAGCATAAACAAACCTCACAGGAAATGATAGTTATATTTTACTGTTCCCATTGGAAACAATGGATACATCAACAGATTGTATAAGTGTAGCGCTACACCCTGTAGAGGCCGCTAGAAATAATTCCGGAATCTTTTCCTATTTCATCTCTTGCGGCCAGGCACACCGTATTTTTTTCCACAGCCAGGTGCACCCTTTCTTCTGCTTGTTTCTTCAATAATCAGTCTAGGGATTTTGGTTGTTTTTGGTATTTTGTTGTAGAACTTGGATAGGGAAGGAAATGTAGTGGGATACTCCAAATTCAATTAATTACAAGGAGGATTGCTTCTTTAACTGAACTGTGGAATTACTGCATGCAACTGTGTACACTCTTGAGCAAGTCTTTTTGTAGGAGTAATGGACGGTTGCTCTTCAGAACACTAGCCAGTATGCCCTTTCTGCTGACCCAGTAGCTGCCTTTCCTAGCACAGTGGGGGGTAGCCAGAGAATCAGGCCCCAAGATCCTTACTGTACTCACAAGGCCTCTGGATTGAATAGTAGCTCCTTCCAATCTTCCAGCAGCACCCTCCAGGGATCCCAGAAAGATCTCCAGGGATGGCTCCCCCTCAGTCTGCTCTTCAGAACACTCTGGTCAGCATTTAAGCTCCCGGGTCTCCCACCCGAGGCCACATGGCAGAAGGTGCTGAGGAAGGCACAGCACCCCCTCCTCAGCTGGACTCCCCTCTCCAGGACAAGACCACTTCCTGTGTGTTCTACCGAATATAAATACCCCTCTCAGCATGCATAGGGGCCCCTATACCTGTAATTGCCTGGGATTGCATCCATATTCATGCTGCTGATCTGCATGAGTCACTCCTGTTCATCCAGCAACTTCCAATATTGACTGGATACAGAGGAGCCAATACAGACAGCAGCACTTGTGAAAAACACTGGATTTCCTACCAAAATAATTTAACTGTCCTGTTAAGCAGGAAAACTGCTATGTTTTACCTAACAGCCTCTTGTTAATCAGGAGACCACAATAAGCTAACCTACAGTATCTTACAAAAGTGAGTACAACCCTCACATTTTTGTAAATATTTTAGTTTATCTTTTCATGTGACAACACTGAAGAAATGACACTTTGCTACAATGTAAAGTAGTGAGTGTACAGCTTGTATAACAGTGTAAATTTGCTGTCCCCTCAAAATAACTGAACACACAGCCATTAATGTCTAAACCGTTGGCAACAAAAGTGAGTACACCACTAAGTGAAAATGTCCAAATTGGGCCCAAAGTGTCAATATTTGTGTGGCCAACATTATTTTCCAGCACTGCCTTAACCCTCTTGGGCATGGAATTCACCAGAGCTTCATAGGTTGCCACTGGAGTCTTCTTCCACTCTTCCATGACGACATCACGGAGCTGGTGGATGTTAGAGACCTTGCCTTCCTCCACCTTTCATTTGAGGATGCCCCACAGATGATCAATAGGGTTTAGGTCTGGAGACATGCTTGGCCAGTCCATCACCTTTATCCTCAGCTTCTTTAGCAAGGCAGTGGTTGTCTTGGAGGTGTGTTTGAGTCGTTATCATGCTCTGCTTCAGTATGTCACAGTACAGTAGTGTTGGCATTCATGGTTCCCTCAATGAACTGTAGCTCTCAAGTGCCGACAGCACTCATGAAGCCCCAGTCCATGACACTCCCACCACCATGCTTGACTGAAGGCAAGACACACTTGTCTTTGTACTCCTCAGCTGGTTGCAGCCACACATGCTTGACACCATCCGAACCAAATAAATTTATCTTGGTCTAATTAGACCACAGGACATGGTTCTAGTAATTCATTTCTTTAGTCTGCTTGTCTTCAGCAAACTGGGCTTTCTTGTGCATCATCTTTAGAAGAGACTGCCTTCTGGGACGACAGCTAAGCAGACTAATTTGATGCAGTGTGCGGAGTATGGTCTGAGCACTGACAGGCAGACCCCCCCCCCCCTTCAACCTCTGCAGCAATGCTGGCAGCACTCATACATCTATTTCCCAAAGACAACCTCTGGATATGATGCTCAGCATGTGCACTCATGAATGTCCCTAAGGTGCCAACCACACTAGATAATAAATGTATGTGAGTGTTTGGTGTGAGGAGGATACTTGCCCTGGATGCTCGAGCTTGGGCATAAATTAATCACCCTTTTGCCTTTTAAGACATAAGCCAAAGACTGTCTTTCTAGACATATGAATTACCTTTCCACAGAGAATGGCCTGTTTATGAAGATGGTAAATATCATGATTGTGCTTTTAGCTGGCCAATGGCTGACCCTCACTCCATGCCATTCGTCTACTTTTCTCAGTTCAGGCAAGCACCATTGTGATAATCTATTTGAGACAACCTAAATCTAGTTATCATAACATGTGAGAATAACTGTGATGTTTATAGATTTAGATCACTGTTTAATGTTCAGTTTTATTAGCCAAAGCAACAGTCATCATCTGTACAATATAAAGAAAGAGATTCCTCTTCTCATAAGTTAACTCAACTGTTCATTTTACATCATGTGTATAGAACTTCATTACAATTATACAAGTGGGGTAGGAGGAACTCCCCTCTTTGCCTCAAATGTATCAGAGATCAAGGAGACTTAATAGATATGCTGTGTAGATGTCCAAAATAACCAGATGCAGGATGGAGATAAGTAGCACCCTACAGTATCATAGGTATTTGGTATCACTATGCCATAGGAACCATTAACATGCTTACATGGAGCCTTAGATACAGGAGCTTTTCAGCCAGCTGCACATATAGCATAGCATGTAAATTGATCACACTTTGTAGCACTTTGTCATCTGCCTACAAGACATTTGCGGATAAAACAGGTGAATTGCAATTCAGTAAGCGAAAAGCTGACATCAATTGTGAAACTCACCAAAAAAAATTGTGAATATATGGAAGAATTGATAATTGGCCAGATACCATGGGGCTTGCTCCCCTACAGTTGGGGTTTGATACGCTACTCAAAATGAAATATGGTCTTTCAGTTGTGTTAGCTTCTGAAGTGATAGGAGGGTGCAGGACCTCAGATGGAGACTAAGGTCGTTATTACAATTGTCAGTGTTGGGGATCCACTATACTAGAAGAGTCATATAATGCTTGAGGAATATGAAGAGACCTGTTGTATTGCTTGGTTGTAAAAAGAAAAATGTAGAAATTGTTTTGTTATTACAGCCTGAAATGTCACACAACTTTATACTAATGATGTCATGTGACGTGTTTTGTATACTGGTTGTACTTGTTTTGTGTGTACATCTTTTTTCAAATAGAAATTATTTGTTTAAAAACAGAAATAAAATATGTTAGGCCCCTTTCACAGGGACGATCCGATCAGATCCGCCTGTCAGTTTTTCAGGAAGACCTGATTGGATGCTCCATGCATCCCTATGGATCAGCGGATGTCAGCGGAGACATGTCCGCTGACACCTGCTGCTATCCGCATCCGATCCTGTCCATGAAATCCAGACGGATATAAACCCTATTTTCCATCCGTCCAGCAGATCGGATTGGACTGCCTATCCGTTCTCATCCGATTTCCCCATAGAGGACATCGGGGACCTGACACACGTTGGGTCTCTGCACACGCTGAGCAGAACGGACTTTGCTGATGGAGTGGACAGTGTGAAAGGACCCTTAAAGTGGTTGTAAACCTCAGACATGAAATATAAACAAAGCATATCCTTTTATTGTGTGTACTTGTCTCAATTAAAAGCACTAAGTGTCATTTCTGTCTGCTGCTTTGTTGCTCTGCTATCGGCATGCATCATTTCTGACAATTTTTCCTGACACCAAGAGAAAAATGGTGACAGGCGAGGGATCTCCAGCAGATTGACAGCCTCAGCTCTTTTCCTGTGAGCTGTGTGAAGGAGGAGTGTCTCTTTCTTCCAATCAGCTCTCAGACCTCTCCTCACTGACTCTGCAAAGTGTAACTTTAGCTCTCTGCCCCCTTTTTTCCGAACATTCAGAAAAGCTTTAAATTTTGGACTTTGAATGGATGTAGAGAAGAGAAGACAAAATAGACAGATACAACCTATGTAGGAGGATTTGTTTCATCTCTGTGTATCAAATGAGAACAGTCACTTCATTGGGTATATGTAAGGGATTACAACCACTTTAAATGAACAGTTTCCTATTTTTCTGTGCTCCAGTTTTTTACATCAATGTCATAATTTTCTATCATTAGATGTTTTGTTCCTCATTGTCAAGAAAAAATGGGAGTAGATGATGTTCACTTAGAAATGGGACTGTTCACTTTGTAAAAGTGAATGATAGTAAAAAAGGTGAATTTCCTTGGATACCCAATCATAAGTGGGGGGGGGGGGGGTTCTATCACATGATTGGTTGATTGATGTGAAGACATTTTCATCATGTTTACTAAGCTCATTACATATTCATTTTGCAAAATGTAAAGTCTGTTCCTTTAGTAAATCAACCTCAATGTCTCCACCAGTCTTTAACCACTTCCCTACCAGCGTATAGGGAAATGACGCTGGCAGGAACATTCCCTCCCTCCGGACGGACGTCATATGAAGTCCGCCCATTCTCACCACTCTCGCACGCCCCTGGGGTTGCGCAGTACGGCCATCAGGGATGAGGTGTGTCCCTCGGGATACAGCCATTCACGATTAGGGTAAAGAGCCAATGAAAATGTCTCTTTACCATGTGACCAGCTGTGTCCAATCACAGCTGATTACATGCACTGTTTTTGTGCATGGCACCTGTCACCAGCTTATCAGAGTACCCCACTACCTGTCACCAGCCCATCAGTGTACTCAAGTACCTGTCACCAGCCCATCAGAGTACCCGAGTACCTGTCACCAGCCCATCAGAGTACCCGAGTACCTGTCTCCAACCCAGAGTACCCGAGTACCTATCTGCAGACCATCAGAGTATCCAAGTACCTGTCTCTAGCCCAGAGTGCCCAAGTACTTATCTGCAGACCACCAGAGTACCTGAGTACCTGTCTCCAGCCCAGAGTACCCAAGTACCTATCTGGAGCCCATCAGAGTACCTAAGTACCTGTCTCCAGCCCATTAGATTACCCGAGTACCTATCTGCAGCCCATCAGAGTACCCGAGTACCTATCTCCAGCCCAGAGTACCTGAGTATCTGTCTCTAGCTCATCAGAGTACCTGGGTACCTGCCTCCAGCCCATCAAAGTACCCGAGTACCTCTCTGCAGCCCATCAGAGTACCCAAGTACCTGTCTCCAGCCCATTAGAGTACCTTTCTTTAACCCAGAGTACCCGAGTACCTGTCTCCAGCCCAGAGTACCCGAGTACCTTTCTGCAGACCATCAAAGTATCAAACTATCTTTCTCTAGCCCAGAGTACCCAAGTACCTATATGTAGACCATCAGAGTACCCGAGTACCTGTCTCCAGCCCATCAGAGTACCTGAGTACCTCTCTGCAGCCCATCAGAGTACCGAAGTACCTGTCTCCGGACCATTGGAGTACCTGTCTCCAGCCCAGAGTAACCGAGTACCTTTCTGCAGCCCATCAGATTACCCAAGTACCTGTCTCCAGCCCATTCAATTATCTAAGTACCTATCTGAAGCCCATCAGTGTACCTGAGTATCTGTAACCAGACCATCAGAGTAGCTGAGTATCTGTCTCCAGCCCATCAAAGAACCTGAGTACCTGTCTCCAGCCCATCAGAGTACCTCAGTACCTATCTGCAGCCCATCAGAGTACCCAAGTACCTATCTGCAGCCCAACAGAGTACCTGAGTACCTATCTGCAGCCCATGCCTCATAGAATATACCTTGGGGTGTTTGTTTTCCAAAATGGGGTCATTATGTGGGCATTTCCATTGTCCTGGTGCCCCAGGGCCTTCAAAAGTGTGATAGGTAGTCAGAAAATTAGATGTGTAATTTATGCTCCAAGAACGCCTGACGGTGCTCCATGCTTTTTGGGCCTCTCTGTGTGGCTAGGCTGTGAAAAAGTCTCACACATGTGATATCGCTATACTCAGGAGGAGTAGCAGAATGTATTTTGGCATGTAATTTGAAGTATGCATTTGCTGTGTGTGATAAATACCTTGTTATTATGACAATTTTGTGAAAACAAAAAAAAACTAATTTCCTAATTTCCCCAAGAATTTTGGAAAAAAATTACAATTTAAAAAAACTCACCATGCCTCTAAATACCTTGGATTGTCTCTTTTCCAAAAAGGGTGTTATTTGTACTGTCCTAACAGTTAGGGCCTCAAGAAATGAGATAGGCCGTCAGTACATCCGGTATGATCAGGTGTGATCGGTTTTTAATGATTTGCACCATAGCTTGTACCTTTCACGCAGACTAAATAATATCCACAAATTTAGGTTATTTTTTACCAAAGGATTGAGACAGTATAAATTGTGGCCTAATTTTATGAACAAAAATTACTTATTTGCAAAATTTTATAATAGAAATAAGAAAAGTGTTTTTTTTCAAAAGTTACACTTTTTTTTACTTATTTCGCAAAAAATAAAAAACCCAGTGGTGATTACAAACCACCAAAAGAAAGTTCTACTTTTCTACTTGTGTGGGAAAAAAAAGTGAAACAAATTTTGTCTGGGTACAGTGTTGCATGTAATTGTCATTCAAAGTGTGAGAGCACAAAAAACTAAAAATTGGCACCTAAAATTAAGAATTGTTTAGTTTGGGCTAAACTTTATAAATAGCAGTCTTAGTGCCGGTTCACACTACTTCGAACTTGTCAGGCAACTTGGTCGCCTGACAAGTTGTGCTCCATTCTGTGCTATGGGAACCGTTCTAATTGGAGCGACTCAAGTAATTCCGACTTAGAAAAAGGTTCCTACACGACTTTTGTCCGAAGTCGGAGCGACTTGCATTGACTTCCATTATGTGAAGTCCGTGCAAGTCACGCCGAAGTCGCGGTTCACGGCGACTTCACAGGTCGCCCCCGAAGTCGTGTTGCCATAGTGTGAACCGACTCTTATTGGTAATAGCATAACTCAAATAAAATATAAATAAAACTTGTTCATATTGATACATTTTTGCCTTCTTGTTTTCATTTGACCAGTAATATTTTGCTATATTTTTCTACCCAGGAATATAAATTTGATCGATTTGTTGAAGATGGAAAGGAGAAAACTACATTCTACAAAAAGGACAAAAAGCTAAAAACTTTCCTGATGCCATTTGGTTCCGGAAACTCCAAATGTCCTGGACGTTTCTTTGCCCTGAGTGAAATCAAGCTGTACCTTGTGGTTCTCCTGGATTACCTGGATATGGAGATAGCGGAAGACAAATTTGTTGGTTTAGATAATAGTCGCGCAGGACTTGGAATCCTTCTCCCCGATTCTGATATTGATTTTCGCTTCAGGCATCGGAAATGTGACACTTCATAAACCTATATCTTTATTTTATTGCATTATTATTCTTTGAACAACCCTATTTAACTACATTACTCTCAGAGGTGTGTGGGCATGTCCTGGGAATACTTCTTAATGTGTTTTATGTTAGAACAATGTCTGCTACAATAGGAGTAATAGATGTGGCCCATTTGGGGTCTTAGGGTGTGGTTTCTGCTAGGATTTATGATTGCATTACTGCTTTATTGGAAAACTACAATCAGTAATCTGTATGGCTGTAACAATGACTTCTTATCAGGCCTACTACAGAGCGGCAGAATCATGCATTTAATCAAGTATGATCATTCAGCATCCCAATCATGAAATTATTGTTTGCTTTGATTACTTAGCAGGTCTGATTGGTGGCTGTTGTCAAAGTTTATTACATGGGGCAGTTTTTCTGCTAAATATTGGAGCTTTTTCATCAAGTGATAACCAAATTTGTAGCTTAGTTCCAGCATATAGGACCTTAAAGGGTAACTCCACTTTCGTGGGGGGAAAAATAGCAAATAAAACAAAAACAATATAGCGTATACAATTGTGACACAAATCATATTGTAATTAAATATTATTAAAAATGACCTTTCCTTTTCAATCTGCAGCTGTTGTAATTTTCTGCAAATGCAATGCAATATGGCTACCTGGAGCTGTTCTGTACACAGAATGTATACTGACCACACACCAGAAACATCATTTCCTGCTTGTGTGATTGGCTCACCAATTTTCCCAGGAGTCTGTCTAAGATACAAGTCAGATTTCTGGCATCCCCTGCAACAAAAATGTCATTTTTGGTGAGATACTCCCAATAGGAACACGTCTAAAGGGATGCAGACCCAGCAGCTTTTCTCACTAGTGCCCTGCAGCTGCCACAGCTGGTTGATAATTATGACACCACTCCCATTAGACCCACCCAGCACAGGAGCACAGAGGAACAAACAATGATTTCTTCAGAATAACAAAAGGTAGGAATCTGCAACAAAGTTTGGTATAATCCTTGCAATGTACAGAGATCACCCAGAGGGGAATGTTTTTTTCTCAGCAAAAGTGGAGTTATGCTTTAAGGCTCCATGCACACTGGGTTTAAAAAAAAAAAAAAAAAAAAAGCCAGTTCCCTTAGCAGAAAAAACACTCTCATAGAGCAGTTTTGTACACAGTTTAGGAGAGTTTTGCGTTTTTTGCCAGAAAGCTCCAATCAAAAATGCAAACAAGAAGGGTTTTTTTTTCTTGCCTCTAAACGCTGAGCTCAAAATATGCCTATAATTGTCCTAATGTGCATGGACACATAGAATAACATTGAGCTGCTTCTACAGGCAGAACAAAAAAATCCTGTAGAGTTAAGCCAGTGTGCATGCAGTCTTATAATCATTGTTGTACAGACTATCCATACACAGCGCTGCAACAAAAGAACAAGAGGCAATGATAAAAAAGGTTTCCTCTCATGCTAGTCACAAACATGAAAATCTCAAATGTAAAGCTAGCCATACATTCAAAAATGTATTTTGTTCGAACAAAATAACAGAGTGGGCAACTACATGGCAAATGAGGTTTAATGTGGAGAAATGTAAGGTATTGCACTTGGGGACTAAA
This sequence comes from Pelophylax lessonae, assembly GCF_965119305.1. Lineage (NCBI taxonomy): Eukaryota > Metazoa > Chordata > Amphibia > Anura > Ranidae > Pelophylax > Pelophylax lessonae. The sequence goes on along the minus strand of NC_138772.1, from coordinate 437,954,349 downwards.
AACATAAAAGCAAAATACGTGTTAGGGAGGGAATCTCTGGGGGAATCAAGAATGGAGAAAGATTTGGGAGTCTTAGTAGAGGATAGACTAAGCAGAAGCATGCAATGTCAAGCTGCAGCTGCCAAAGCCGGCAGAATATTAGCATGCATAAGGAAGGGGATATATTCCAGAGATAAAACTATAATCCTACCACTTTATAAAACTCTGGTCCGACCACATCTGGAGTACTCTGTCCAGTTTTAGTCGCAAATCCTCAGAAAGGATGTGCTGAAACTGGAGAGAGTCCAGAGAAGGGCAACTAAACTAATTAGGGGATTGGAAGACCTTAAGTATGAGGAGCGTTTACAAGCGCTTGATTTATTCTCCCTAGAGAGGAGACTCCTGAGAGGAGACATGATAGCGATTTACAAATACCTCAATGGTGATCTCAGCATAGAAAAAAAACGATTAATCTCAGGCTACAAAAGGGTTTTTTTACAGTAAGGGCAATAAGATTGTGGAACTCTCTTCCACAAATGGTGGTAACTGCAGGGAGTATGGCTTCTTTTAAAAGACTCTTGGACGTACATCTCAAAGATAAAAACATTCAGGGGTATGGGAAATGAATACGTCCACACACACCACACGGGTTTAACTGGATGGACTATTGTCTTTATTCAACCTCAACTACTATGTAACTATGTTCTGAGAGATTCCTTCATCTGCATTAAACAGGGAATGGAGGAATCTCCCTTGCTGGCTATTGTATTCAACAGCCAACAGGATCTGTGGTTGCTGAACCCCCGAACAGTAACGGCATCTGGCTGGAAGCAGTCATTGTCCACCTATTCATTTTCTTCCCAGCTCATTTGGCAATAGTCAATTGCTGAGCCTGAGCTCCTAACTAATTTTTGGACTAAAGGCTTAATATAAATCTGTGCAGACATGTAGGTGTAGTGATTCAGGGTGTCTCAGCATAGGAAGTAAGTTGTTTTCTAGAAGTTTCTTGGTTTACTCAAAATTGTTATATTATATAATTATTGACTTCAGGTCCTTGTATAATCCATTTATGCCAATAAAGAACAAATTCAAATCCTGCATTCTTTTTTTTTGCAAGATGCATTTTCCTACATATGCTCCATGTGCCAAAACTGGGCTGTTACCAATTTTTTTTTTTCAGGATCCTATCAGAGCAACTCCTACCTAAAGAGCATTCTGATTGGCCAGTGATATTGTACAAAAACTCTTGTTTTGCTCCATCAAAAAAAAAAAAAAAAAAGAAAAAAGTCAATATTCATGTACTATAAAGTTTTTTTTAAAAAAGTTGACACATAAAGTGAAGTAATCAGAAAAATATGTTTTGCCATTTAGTACTATAAATGGTGTTCATTTATCAATACATGTTTTTTTTTTTCATTTTTCATATATGCATGTGATAAAATTAAACCTGTTGTATTTTTTTTTTTTTAAATTAATGTAATGATAAGATTTTATCATTTAAAACTGCTAAACTAGGAAAAAGATTTTTCCTTACAATTGTGGATATTGATGAATGAAAAACAAAAAAAATATATTAATTTGAGATTACATTTCATTACAGTATAGTGAAGCATGGAGCATCATACTGTACCATTTAATCATGCCAGCAATAAACAAATGAGGATCGCATCCCTAGAATGTGGGATGGCTGTAGAATGTGGGATGGCTTTAAAGTGCAAATTAGGTAAATATGTTAAAGCACAAAGTTGTAATGTTTTTTTTTTTTTTTTTTTAAAGCAGCCACAGCCAGTCCCCTGGCAGCATGTTGCAGAGGAGGGCCCTTGCTTTGTATGTGTAAGCAGTGGTTTTAAGAAAAAAATATAAAAATGAAATATATATAACATAAATAAAATAAAGTGAACATGACTGGCTGACAGTGTGAATCTCTGGGGTGAACATAACCAGCATAGTTAGATCTCTATTGAGAAATAATTGTTAGATATCTCTTTTTTTTCCTATGTGTGTATATCAAGCTCTGCAATTTTTTCTCAACCCAAAAAAAAAAAAAATGCCCAGAATCAAGCTATTTAACTGATGTAAAGTGAAAATTCAGCTGAGCTTTAATACATTTGGAGCAGCCAAGAACCTCTTGCACTAATTTTATGTGTACACTGGTGATGCAATACACAGCTGTTAGGTGCTTCTGAGTTTGTTAGATCAAAATTTCACTATATTGCTCTTGCGTGCTTGAATGCCTATGTGTGCACAAGCCCATTGGAGGTGAACAAGCTATGCTCTTCAGTGTATAAATACTGTATATATAATATACAGTGCTACTATATTTTTATAAATTATATCATGCAGATATTCCTATGCATATGTCCTCTTTAAAAAAAAATCACACAAAATCAATTAAGTGCTCAAAGTTTCATAATAAAGTAGCAAACAAAAGTGTCCAGTTCATCAAATAAATAACCTGAGCTGCTGTTCATTCAACAATTAAGTGCTTGCATGATTCCATTAACAAAGTGCTCCACAACACTCAGTGGGTTTATTTACTAAAACTGGAGAGTGCACAATCTGGTGCAGCTGTGCATGGTAGCCAATCAGCTTCTAGCTTGTTCAATTTAGCTTTGACAAAAACAAACAAACTGGAAGCTGATTGGTTTCTATGTAGAGCTGCACCATATCTTGCACTCTCCAGTTTTAGTAAATCAACTTTGTGTCTGCTAAAGCACTCTGGGGTTGATTTACTAAAACTAAAACAAATCAGCTTCCAGGTTTTATTGTCAAAGCTTAAAGTGGTTGGAAAGGCTGAAGGTTTTTTTATGTAGCAATATCTCAAGGCCTGGGGCCTGATGTGGGTCTGCCATCAGTATCGGTAACACTTCCAACACATTTAAGTTGTGAACCCAGGTGTGAGAACTGAGACAATGACCATTCCGGCATCTTTGGTTTGTTTTGTTTATTGTATATTGGGGATGGGAGAAGGGAATGAGTGGGATACTCCTCTGGCTCTTCTAGGCTTAACTGGGACTTTGTACAAAAATGCTCACTAACACTGTCTTGGTGCCAGCTGAATGCCGACCAACGTTTCCTGATGCTTCAAATGCTGCTTGACTGAATTAATGCTGGAACCTTGACTTTAACTTGTTTGTTAGTTCAGAAGCTCCAGGACTGTAGAACTCTTGACTCCCGATACTCGATTTAGCTCAAAAGTCACTGAACAGCTCCCTCCGACCCTTCACTGACTGAGGTAGCTCCTTGTCACTGCTTGTGCTGCTGCAACTCTCAACTTTGTACACTTCACACTGTACACTGACTCTTCAGGGCCCAAACTGCAGGTACCCCCTATAATACTTCAGGGTCCTCTGACTAGACACCCCCTTTAACAGTTAGCTGACTCCTGAATTCCTAGAACCTTCTCCGGAGTGGTCCCCTCTGACACTAGGCATACCCCCCAGGGTCAGTCCACAGTACTCACGACCTTTGTAGGCTTTCCTGGAACTTGACCCCTCTCTCTCTCCGCTGGTTTTCGGCACACCGGATCCCTTCTGCAGCTCAGCTCGGGACTCTTTGGATTCCCAGGCTGCCACCCGGGAGAAGGAGGAGGAGGAGAGACAGCCGTACTCTCCCTCCTGGGACTCTGATTCCCGCCAAAGACACTGTGTCATGTGTTCCCTCAGAACTTATACCCACTCCCAGAACCCTCTGCGGCAGAATCTGCCTTCTGGGGTAGATACATGCCTGAGTGTGTCTCTGATTGAGTTTCCTCCACTGTCCAATTAAAATCCTCTTATGGAGCCAGTGGGGAGACTCCCCTCTCAGCAGACACACCTGGGAGACATTACCGCCAGCTGAAATCATGGCCCTGTCGTTAGGCAGCCAAGGCCCACTAAACTTTTACATAGCACCTACCTGTAGGGTGCTACATCTACCTTCATGCATTCTATGCACGAAGATAAAAAACCTTCTATGTGCTGTCCCCAACCCCCCCCCCCCACACACACACACACACACACACAGCCCCTCTAATACTCTCCTGAGCCCCCTTTCGATCGAGCATTTTGCACGGGATCCTCGACTGTCCTGGGACTCCCTCTCTACATTGGCTGAGACAGCAGCAGGAGCCTCACAGTCAGTAAGCCAACGAGGAGGGAGCGGGGGCGGGCCGAGCCAGGGCTTTTTGTGTCCTATGGACACATAGAGCAGGGCTCAGGAGGGAGCACGCACCAGTGCCCCATAACAAGCAGCTTGCCATTGGGGGCACTGGTCAAGGGGGTGGAGCCAGGAGTGCAGGTTGGGGACCCAAGAAGAAGAGGATCTGGGCTGCTCTAGGCAAAACCCCTGCACATAATGGATAAGTATGCCATGTTTGTTATTTTTAATAAAAAAGCCGAACCTTTAATACCACTTTAAATGAACAAGCTAGAAGCTGATTGGTTACTATGTACAGCTGCAACTGATTCTGAGTGCTCCAGTTTTAGTAAATCCCCGCCATCTAGTAAATCTGACCCTTTCTTTCTTTATCACCACCCCCACACCAGTGGGAATGTTCTTCAGTGCAATTGCTGTGATCAGCATATTTGCTATGTGTAATCATCATACAAACATTCATTCAAGGCCTTAAATATTTTTTGCATGGTTAGCATTAAAGTCAGGCAAATTTGGTTTAGAACTGTTACCTAATGAGACCCTGTCAGGTTTCTAAAAAACTATCATTTCCCCGCAATAGAAAAGGTGGTGGTATTGTCAAATATCTTCTGGCCTGTGTTTCCCAACATCCCTCTGTTCCAGCCCTACCGCCTCCATCAGTCACCTCAGCGTTAAAAAGTGTGTTGGGTGCAATGAAGGACACAAGGTACCCGACGCTCCCAGATATGTTGAATGCCAAAGAGTATGCTAGGGACTATAGCAGAGGAACAGAGGTAAGGTAGGAAACAGAGATCTTCTAATGGAGGGAACTGCCTTGTGGTTTGCTTAGAGACCTGGCAGAGTCTCTTTAACTGTGGCAGAGAAAGATCAGGTCTTGATTGACAAAGGCAAAGCTCAGGACTTGATAGACAGAAATACAAATTAAACAGCCACCTTAACCACTTGCCGACAAGCCACTGTAGTCATACTCTGTTACGGGAAACTATTTGCATGTATATCGTTTTGTGTAGCAGTTAGTGGGGGTGCGCGCATGGGTCGATTGGCTAGAGTGGGAGCCAGTCAGCGGGTCCAGGGGACGTGATGTCCGGCGGGCACCCGCGATCGCTCCCCATGGAGACAGATCGGCAGTCTGCCAATGTAAACACGGCAGACCGCTGTTCTATCAGTAATGTACACAGGGATCCTGTGTTCCTCCTATTTAGGAACACAGGTCTCTGTGTTCATCCAGTGAATACATTCCCCACACAGTTAGAAAGCATCCGCTAGGCTCACATTTAACCCTTTGATCACCCCTGGTGTTAACCCTTTCCCTGCCCCCCAAAAGTGTCAGTTGGGTGTCTGATCTGTCCGTTGCACTGTCGCAGTCCCGCTAAAAAACGCTGATCGCCGCCAGTACTAGTAAAAAATATTAAAATTAATAAAAATTACGTAAATCTTTCCCCTAGTTTGTAGACGCAGTAACTTTTGTGCAAACCAATCAATATACACTTATTGGGATTTTTTTTTTTTACCAAAAATCTGTAGCAGAATACAAATTGGCCTAAAATGATGAAAAAATTTGATTTTTAATTTTTTTATTTTTTTTTTTGCAGAAGTACAGGAAGAAGTTCCCTGTACTAGCTGCCACTGTTTAAAAGCAGGGCGGCTATGCAGGGCTCCGCCCACACTGCCACATCCTTCAGAAACAGCTCTGTGTGTCTGAATGAACTACGTCCTTAGCGGCTGTTGGTTTGTAGTTCTTAAAGCGGAGTTCCACCCAAAAGTGGAACTTCTGCTCATCTGCTTCTTCTACCTCTCCGGTGCCACATTTGGCACCTTTCAGGGGGGAGGGGGGAATGGGTACCTTTTTTTGACAGGTACCCTTCCCCACTTTCGGGGGACAGTGCCGCGGCGCTTTCCCTCTGAAGTTCGGCCCCCTCCTCCTCCCCCCGCTGCCGAGCCAATTAGAATGTGCAGCACGCTTCGTGCATGCTCAGTAGGGAATCAAGAGTGGCTGTAAAGCCTTTCGGCTTCACTGCCTGTTTCCCTTAGAATGAATAGTGGCGGCAGCACCCGTCAGCCGTACGAAAATCTCCCTGGGCAGGTAAGTGTCTATATATTAAAGGTCAGCAGCTACAGTATTTGAAGCTGCTGATTTTTAATTTTTTTTTTCCCAGCTGGAACACCGCTTTAATGAACCACCATGGCGCTGTGGGGCGGCATGGAAGTTTATTGAGTCTTCCTGTCAGGGAGTATCAGCTCACTGGTATGGGATGTAGGGGTAAGCCGATACACTAACAGTGTGCAGGAGACCCGCATGGCATCAGCGATCTGCTAATCGCTGGTGCAATGCTTTCCAGGCTCCTGCAACCAAAAAATAACGAATGCACATTTTTTTACCTGCAAAAAAATGCGCATTTAATTTTTTTTTTTTTTTTTTAAGTGAACTTATCCTTTAAATATATTTTATCTGTTTGCTTATCTTTTTGTTTTATCTGAGCTGTTTGCTTGGAGTTCACAAATATATTAATACCACATTCCTAAAGGAATTCATTTAGTGCAGTGACCACATAGCAAATTTATAGGAAATGCAATGTGTGGGAATTACAAAGAACTGTAAAGTAAATGTACAGAAGATCATAGTAGGCATTCCCTTAGATCAGACCATTAGCTCCCTCCAAGACTCCTGGGAATCCAGCTTTAATGTGTATTCCTGTGTTGTTGTTGTTAGAAATTTACCCTCATTTCCACTCCCGTGAAATAGTTTTCACCGGGACAGTAGGTGAGGGGAAATCTCTCGATAGCAGCAAAAAAAATAACAGAGACCCCGACCTTTCACCACTCTATCTAAAACAAAAAAATGCTTTATGCCTTGTACACACGTTCCGATAATCGTACGATAAAACTCGCTTTCAACCTGATCGCACGATAATCTGATCGTTAGTACACAGCTTTCGACAGCCGATCACGACAATTCATCCAACAAAATCCGAAGGGTCAAACAGGAAACCTTCTGTTGTATGATAGCCTAGCGAACGACAAATGTTTAATCAGTACACTATGCGTCCGCTAAAAATCGATTGACAAAGACTTTGCATTATCAGAAACACTAAAATAGCACGGAAAAAGCCTGGCTGCCATTGTTTTTGTTTTGCACCATCTGATACGTAGCTACGCAACCAGGAAGCTTTTCCCGAATCCTACAAAAAAAATCCTACGTTTATATGCATTGTTGAATTCGATATTAGTATCATGCAACAAAATAAGTCGTCCGATTATCTGAACGTGTGTACGAGGCATTAGCTGGACACTCACTTAAGGGGAACATATTTTACTTCATCTAGTTAAGATACTGTATAAGCAGCTGCCATTTAAATTGGTGATCCATCAAAAAAGAGTGTTACGTCAGTCTTTTATATAAGGCAGCATTGAAAAGCCACTTTCTGACCCCAGTGGTTATCCCTATCCACACATAATCAGTCCAGGTGCACCATGTTGATTGCATTTTCATGCATTGAGGAGGGTTGTGTTGGGTAGCCTATTCACATAAAACCTCATGGCATGAGAAAAAGTCAGGCTGTATTTTATGCAGCCATTGTTGTGATTTTATTGTTGTCTCTTCTCCAGTGGGGAGATTTCCCCTTACTTCCTGTAAGTTCAGGAACAACATAGGAATTTTCAAAGTGGTTATAAACCTCTGACATGAAAAAAAGAAAAAAAAAACAAAGCATATACCTCTGTAGTGTGTGCTTGTCTCAATCCAGAGCATGGAGTGTCATTTCTGTCTGCTGCCTCGTTCCTCTAGTACTGTTATGAATCACTTCTGATACGTTTTTCTGACACCAAGAGGTAAAATGGTGACAGTGGAGGGAGCTCCAACATACAGCTTGTGATTGACAGCCTCAGCTATTTTCATGTGTGCTGTGTGAAAGGGGGTGTCTCTCTTCCTTCCAATCAGCTCTCAAAGAGCTCTGCAGAGTGTAATCTCAGCTCCCCCACCCCTCTTCCTTCTGAATGCCCAGACAAGCTGTATACATTCTTTATTAAGAACAGCTGTCGATAAGAGATGGCTGCAAATAAACAGGTACAACTTATGTAGGAGGATTTGTTTTATCTCTGTGTATCACCTGAAGATAGTCATTTCACTGGGTATATGTAAGGGCTTACAACCACTTTAAGAATGTGAGGTTTTTATTTTTTTTCTAGTCTTTCTGTCTTGGTGACAACCACAGCTCTCATTTTTGTCCTCAATGGAATCACATGTCCAAAAAAATAGCAACCACCCCAACCTCTAACTAGCCTTTACAGCAAGGTGCACATGGAAGGGCAACACACATTGCAAACAAACTGAATATTTCCCAGCACACTTACCAGCCAGTCTGAAAAACAACCAAACTGGCCATGTCTAACAGTTTATGTTCAAAACAGAGGATCTTCTTTGCACACATTTGCAAATATATGTGTAAGTCGCAGTGCCCACGACAAGGGACTTCTGTATATACTGGGGTCCTAACTTTAAAAATGCCAGACTCTCTAAAGTAGGAGCACATATCACAATAGGTTAAGGGCAGCTGCGCCTGAAGGGAGCCCACCCCTTCCTAAAGGCACAGGGACACACATAATGCCCAGCAAAAGCACAATGGCAGCAAAGGCATCCAGTATGTCCTTGCACCCAAATGTGTGCAAACAAAACCCTGTGGTTTTAATGTAGCACTACCCCCACAAGGGCTGCTGGTAACTGGCTCCCCTATTCCTGAACAGCCAGGCAACATGCATTTTCTACTTGCATCCAGACTCAAGAAATTAGTCAATGAGCTTATTTTTGTTGTTTTATTGGGGGAAACAACTTGGATAGGGTATAGGGATTATGGGATGCCCAACTTGACTTGAAGAACACAGATGAGGACAACTTCCCCCCTATATACAGAGAAAAGGACTGCTCTCCTTCCTAGAAACACCCAGTCATTTGGATCAGTGGCAAAGTTCCTTAGGGACTAGGAGTTCTTAGCCCCTCTTTGGAAAATAGCAAAAAATGTTGCAAAATTGCATGCAGGAGTATCTCCTCTCCTCTTTTAGAACTGCTCCCAGCTTCACAGCCTGCAGGTACTACCGCCCTCCTGGCTGATTGTTTACCAGCCCCCCTGGCTGAAGGTTTACCAGCCCTCCCAGCTGCTCCAAAGATCTCCCAGGACAAGAGATAAAGGGTTAAGCACAGCACTATCCATTGAAAGCTTGCTACATGTGGCAGTATCTGATGTACTCACTCTGTCCTCCTTTGCTCCCTGCTGCTCTTTGGTAAGATTCTTTCCCAATCTTGGATTCTTCCAAGCCAGCCTGAGCCCCAGCCTGGAGGCAAAGACCCTCATAGACCCAGGGGACCCTTCCTAGGCCACGGTAAGCTTCCTCAGCACTCCATCTTCCACCGACTCCCCTGCTAGCCCATATATAAGGGCTGACCGAGCTACCCTGCCAAGCCCTCTGCCTGTGGATTCCCTCAAGTATGCAGATCAGGAGCTCCTGGCTTCCACCCACTAATATCCAGAAGCTTCTTTAAGCCTCTAGACCCAAGGGAAGGTACCAGAGACCTGCACTGTAATCCAGCCTGTAGTAACCCAAACTAATTATAGACTTATACAGTTACCACGCGTCAAACAAATATATTTACCTGCACTAACACTAGTAGCACACTAGAGGGGTCTACATTAATGTAAACTGTTAAACAGAGTCAATTCAGTTGTTTTGCAGGGTGGCTGGTAGGTGTGCTGGGAGATCTTCTCAATGAGATAACAGACAAAATAAAACTAATTTTAACTAGTTCCCATTTTCCACCAAAACGAAAACAAAAAATTGTTAGTAAGCTGTAAAGAAGCAAAAAAATGTGACTCTTTCCATATAGTTGTTCAAAATTGCACTTTTGCATAATTTGCATATAAAATGATATGTGGTTGTATAACAACTGTAATAATGCACTTACATTCTATTTATTGTTCCCTTATGCCAGAATGGATCATAAGCTCCTGTGAACAGTACCCAACATTTCTTTGTCTTATTTGTCTAATCACGCAGTGTTAAATCTAGGAAGGAGTCAAACATAGCTGGGTTCTGTTTAAGGTGGGTTTGGTAAATTTTACTGAAATTCAGTTGTGAAAATTGAACCCTGCTGAAGTCAATAGAAGTCCTAGGATAAAAAACAGACCATTTTCTAGGCAAAAAGGCAAGGGATATTCAAATAAGTAGTATGGGGGGCTTGGCATTGCCCTGGGGAACATGTACCAAAGCAATTTTGTTTATAATTTCCTTTTGGCAGGGAGCAGCCATTTCAAAATTGCTTCAAGTAAACATTAAAAATGTAAAATCCTTTTAAATAACATGTGTGGGGAATGCCCTTAACCTGTTTGCGAAATGGAGTATCTGTACAATCTATGCAACCTATTACACCAAAACTGCCATGACCAAAGAAACATTTTTAAAGAGGTTGTAAACCCAATTTTTTTTTTTTCAACCTGAAAGAGAAACCCATAATGAGCTAGTATGCATCGCATACTAGCTCATTATTAAATACTTACCTTAGAACGAGCCCCCGCCGTGCCGCCAGCTTACCTTATGAGGGGTGACATGTTCAGTCGCCTGTCTTCCGGGATCGCGGCATCCAGGCATCTGATTGGCCAGAGCCGCGGTGACCTCACTCCCTCGCACGCGTGCGGGAGCTGACGGTCACGGCGTGGGGCTCTGAAGGAACGGCACCAGCGGCCGTTGCTTCAGAGCGCATGCGCCAGTGATGTCACTGGCTGCATGTAAGGTAAATATCTCCTAAACGGTACATGTTTAGGAGATATTTACAGTACCTATAGGTAAGCCTCATCATAGGCTTACCTATAGGTACAACTTGCAGAGGAGGGTTTACTTCCTCTTTAAATTGCTTGTATATAACAGGTTCAGCTGCTTTACCTCTGTTTGTAAACAAAGGGGTTGGGGATTCCTTTCATCTATACCAGACCCTAATCCTAAATAAGATTAAAGAAAAGAAAGGGTGTGGTGGGGTGGTCCCCTGGGTGATATCATCGATCAAATATGGACATGTCCATATTTAGTCAATGTCATTACCTAAATATGTAAACATGGCCATCTGACCATATTTAGTTAGGGATGTCATCACTATCCCTGCCCCTTTGTTTACATGACTGAGGATTCCCAGCCAGTAACTGAATGGGGTCCTGTGACATTGCTGGTTGCCAAGGATGCAGCTTGCCCAAAACCCACTGCTTCCTTAATAACCACTAAATGGAAGATGTCATATGTAGTGGTGGGTGAACACTGAAACAGGCAAAGCTCAGAATGAAATAATTACCAACATACTGTATATTGCTGCAAAATAAAGACATTTCAAATGCACATAATCTGATGGTGAAGAATATTTTAGGAAATATTCCATAGAGGATACATTTTTTCTTTTAGGATGATTTCCGTTTTTGTCTTTTTCAATAGGATGGATTGGATGACAACTTGCAACTCAATTTATGCATTATTTTTATAGAATTTTATTATGTTTTTTTCTGCTATACCTTGTTATGTGAAATCCAATAAAATATTATATTTACTGCTGGTTTTTATAGTGTTTTCCTTTAAAGAACATTTTTTCGCTTTCAATATGGGTGACAATATTGTCACTGAAATTGAAGAAAATCCCCCTAATGAGGCCTCATACTTCACTAAAAATCTGGTTTCTACACTTTACAATTATATCCAATCCATAGGTGTGCGCAGCCTATTGCATTAGGGTGTGCACCCCAAAGCTCAAACACATATGTGTGTGTGCATGTGTATATATACTGACAGTGTCCGTAGGCAGAGATTGGTGTCAGTAGGGCAGTGGATGGTAGTTTTTTTCATTAATATTTTTAAATTATTTTTTAGTTTTATTTATTAATATTATTTTTTTACAATATTTTGAGGGTCTAAACAGGGGCAATCTGCGCCACATAGGATGATTAGGGTGTGCCCAGGCACACCTGGCACACCCTGTGCGCACGCCTATGATCCAATCCCCAAAAAGAAAATGTTTTTTGCAGGAGTTATACTTTACTGATTAGCAGACACAATTGCAAGACTATAAATGGTCTAAAGCAAATGTACTTCATCACACATACATAAAAGCAACCATGGTTGTAGCAATAGTAAGCTACTTTCTTTGCACTTCCAATAAAGGTAATAGTTAGAAGCACAATATAATTATTATTATTATTCAGGATTTATATAGTGCCAACAGTTTGCGCAGCACTTTACAATATGAGGGAAGACAATACAGTTACAAGACAATTCAATACAGAAGGCCCTGCTCATTAGAGCTTACAATCTAGAAGGGAGGGTCAAGCGAAACAAAAGGCAATATTTGTGGGGGATGAGCTGATAGAGAAAAGGGAGTAGAGTGTTAGGTGTGGGTAGGATAGGCTTCTCTGAAGAGGAGGGTCTTCAGAGATCGTCTAAAAGCTAATAGAGTAGAAGATATTCGAACAGATTGGGGTAAGGAGTTCCATAGGATTGGAGAGGCTCTGGAAAAGTCCTGGAGGTGAGCATGGGAGGTGGTGATGAGGGAGCTAGAGAGCAGGAGGTTTTGAGAGGAACGAAGAGAGCGATTAGGTTGGTATAATGAGACCAGGTTAGTGATGTAACTGGGGGCTAAATTGTGGATGGCTTTGTAAGTTGTTGTAATGATTTTGAATTTAATTTGTTGGGTGAGCGGGAGCCAGTGGAGGGATTGACAGAGCGGAATAGCGGACACTGAGTGATTGGTAAGGTGGATGAGTCTGGCAGCAGCATTCATGATGGATTGAAGGGGGGCTATCCTATATAGTGGTAAGCCAGTGAGAAGGGAATTGCAGTAGTCAAGGTGCAAGATGACCAGGGAGTGAACTAGGAGCTTTGTTGTGTCATTGGTTAGAAAGGGGCGTATTTTGGAGATGTAATTTGGACAGTGCTTGGATGTGGGGCTTGAAGGAGAGTTCAGAGTCCAGGACAACACCTAGGACCTTGGCTTGCGGGGATGGACTGGTATTTGTGCAATCGATTATGACAGAGAGATCAGGGGAAGGGGCACGTGGTGGAGAAAAAATGATAAGTTCAGTTAAGGATAGATTGAGTTTAAGGAAGTGGTTTATCATCCATACTGATATATCTGCTAGTAAATTAGTAATACAAGAGACGACTGAGGGAGTGAGCTGAGGGGCAGATAAGTAGATTTGAGTATCGTCAGCATAGAGATGGTATTGGAAGCCATGGGAGGCTATCAGCTGACCCAGAGAGGAGGTGTAGACTGAAAATAGGAGGGGTCTGAGAACAGAACCTTGGGGGACCCCAACGGAGAAAGGAAGCAGAGAGGAGGAAATAGAATTGTAAGTAACGCTAAAGGTGCGGTTGGATAAGTAGGAAGAGAACCAACGAAGAGTACAGTCATGAAGACCAAAGGCGTGGAGTTTTTTGAGGAGGAGAGGGTGGTCAACCGTATCAAAGGCAGCAGAAAGGTCTAGGAGTAGGAGTAAAGAATAGTGTCCATTGGTTTTGGCCGTTAGTAGATCGTTTGTTAGCTTTAGGAGATACAAGTTCTCACTAGAGTACTAAATTTGATAACATTGTTGGGACTCCAAACAGATATCAGACTATATAATTTTCCCTTGCAATGCAAAGCATGAAGCACACAGTGAGGCTGATGTGCCAAATGAAGCCATTTCACACTTAAGCTGGTGTTGGGATCTTCTGTCCTATTGAATACCATATGGACTTTTAGGTTATGTGATATTGATTCGCCTTTGGAGTTTATATAGACATTTCATATCAGAATTTATATGTAGTGCTGCATGTATACTTTATTAAAACAAAGACCTAAATCCAAAAAAGTATTGGTTGGAAGCATGCCCAATGATTAACAACATTTGCACTTGCGACATATCGGTTCTCACCAGGGAGAACAAGGTGACAGCCGGGCTGGATAACATCTTTGCATGAGGTATAGTGCACCTAGGTAGCCCATAACTTGTTGAAGTGTTTATCTCTACAAGTGACTATTCTCTCCTCCTCAGTTACTTTCTTAATCCATTCATTCCTACTAGGGACTTGCGTCCTTTTCCAATGGATTGGTATGAGGCATTAATCTGCAGTGAGTAGATGTGGTAAGACACAGCGTGTATAGTAGCCGATTGGAATGGTAGGAACATGGAGTAAGAAATGTAATGGCGTGAAAGGAAGATCTATATCGAGAATTGTTGCAAATTGGGCCTTAATGTCTGTCCAAAAAGCAATAATTTTGGAACATTTCCACCATTTGTGAAGGAATGTGCCATGCTAGCCACAATCTCTCCAATATCGATCTGAGGCAGAGGGATAAATCTAAGCCAAAATGGTGGCTATCTGATACCATCAAGTTAACTGTTATTAGTTGTTTTGATGGGCTTTGGATTCTATAGAACTAGAATGAGTTAACTCACATTGTGGATTAGCTCCCATTCTCTGATATGGGCAGGTTTCACACAGCAGTAAGTCATTTATACAGAGCCAAATTCATGTGTATGATCAGTAAATTTGTGATGAGAAAGTGTGGTATCTTAATAGGGAGCATTTTGGATTTAGTGTGATTCATTTTTAAATTGGATACTTGTCCAAAAGCTCTCAGTTCCATCAATATATTTGGCAGGAAGATAGGGGGATCAGTACCATTAAAGAAAACATTGTCTGCATAGGCAGAGAGCTTATGTTTGACCGTGCCCAGTGCCCACAGAAATACCTACGGAACAGAGGTTCTTCTCTAATATTTTTAACTCTGTATAGTTACGTAGAAACAAAACCACATGAACTGAGTACTAAACTATAAAAGGCAATTGTAAAAAAAAAAAGTAAAAGAGCCAAAGTGTACACTTTTCGGGGGGGGGGGGGGCTATCACAGTGCTCATGTATATAAATGTTCGCTGTGGCCAAAGCCGGCTTGCATACACATTTTCATATGCTGCTTCCTCTGAACAGGTTTCCATTGGAAAAAAAAAAAAAAAAACACACACATACAATGGTGGCGGTTTATTGCATCATCGGCCACCAAGAGGTGTGTGAAGTGGTTGTGAAGGGCTGATCATAGAGGTTATGTGTTCAACCACTTCAGCCACTTCAGCCCCAGAAGGTTTACCCCCCTTCATGACCAGGCCATATTTTTGCAATACGGCACTGCATTATTTTCACTGACAATTGTGCGGTCGTTCAACGCTGTACAAAAGCAGATTTTTTTGGATGTTCAATATGCATGCAGCAAATTAGCACTGCACTGATATGTATTGAATATCAGTGTATGATTTGCTTGTTAGACTTAGGGATCCAGTTCACAAGGCGCATATACTTCCACACACTCATTCATCCCCTCCACCCTCCATACAAGTGTACCATAGCAAACTATCCCTGTTCATTTTCTTTATTTAACCAAACCTATTAGTTATCATAATCACTCAATAAGAGCGCACCACCCTACAACAATGTGAATTGCTTTGACTTACATTACCTTGCTTTTTCATGTGTGTTTGTGTGTTTGTTAGTATTCCATTTCATTGAATAAGATGTAGCACCCCTACCCTGAGCTGGCTAAATTTTGTGTATAGCTCTGCTGTAGCTAGCTGAGCTGCAATTCATTTTACAGGACTGTTCAGGCTTTCCTAAAGCCTGGTGGTTGATTGCTCATGCCTACTTCTGGAAACATATTTGCAGCAATAGTGTGGGAGGATCAATTTCACCAAAAGCTCCAGGTACGGAAGTACTTCTTGAGGATGTGCTGCCCAAAGTTGCTCCTTAGGAACTGTGACTGCTCACATACTTACTTTTTTTCCCCTTCTTCTAATACCACCATTACTTTTGAGGCTGCTACTACATTGTCTAACACTGCTAGATCAGAGATATTCAAGATGCTGTCCTCCAAGATCTGTAATGTGCCTTGGGTATCTTGTACCCTAAACCATGCTCCCTCATTCAAGATCTGCAAACAACTCTAAAAAGGCCCCTAGAATGGATCCTGGATCCTGAGTTTGTCGGTGTGCTACTGGGACTGGAAACAGGGAAGAAGCCTCTACACAGGTAAGGGGGACTCTAGTTTTTAATGGCCCCTCCAGGGGTTAGCACTGCAGATAAAACACAAATGACTGCATCCAAATTCAACTGACAGGTTTATTTCCATACACAACACAGAGCATTGGTGAGAATGAGTTTATTTGGAAAAAAATATGTTTGTTGCACCAACATCTATTATGAGGTGTCCGGTAACAATGAACCCTTCAGCAGAGAATGGTTGTCCCATGAGTGAGTCTGCAAGCTGTAGAAACTCTTCAAAGACACATGAAAAGGCTCACTGAAACAAAGTAAGTCTGTGTGAAAAACAAATCTACTTTTTAGGTGATTTAATTATAATTTAGAATAATTTGCAGGAAACATAGTGAATCTGTTCTTGAAAACCTCTATTGATGTGCAAGGAGGTAGAAACTGTTCTTTTATTGAAGCTCCTCCTATGGTTTGGCACCATTAAAAACACAGCTTGGGTGAAGCGCGCCATCACTGAATACAATGAAAGTTGTTCCATGGCATTGTATATAAAAAGCACAGGTTGGTTAGGTGTGTTATTGCGCTTTTTTATATGCATCCTAAAAAAGATATTGCATATATTTAACCACTTGCCGACTGCCTAACGCAGATCTACGTCGGCAGTCAGCCCCTCACAGGCAAAGCGACGTAGGTCTACGTCGCTAGCTTGTGAGGGTCTAGGGAGCGAGCGCGCGCCGCCTGAGGCGCGCTCCCGCTCCCGCGCGGTCACGCACCCCCCCCGCGCATGTGACCGGCGGACCCGATGTCCGCCGGTCACTCTGCGATCGTCGGGGGAGAGGGAGAAAGTCAGGCAGCTTGTGTAAACAAGCTGCCTGTCATTCTCCCCTGTGTATGAAGGATGATCATACGGTTCTACTATGTAGAACCGTTGATCACTATTCATACATCTGAAGCCACAGCCAATCACAGTAGAAAGCACGCCCCTAGGGACACACATAGCCCCTCCCTTTCAAAAAAAGTTAACCCCTTCACTGCCAGTGTATTTTTACAGTAACAGTGCATATGTATAGCACTGATTACTGTAGAAATGTCACTGGTAACCCCAAAAGTGTAAAAAATGTCAGTCAAGGGTCCAATCTGTCCGCCGCAATGTCGCAGTACCGCAAAAAAAATCACAGATCGCCGCCATTTTATTTAAAAAAAAAACAACAAAAATGACAAAAATCTTCCCTTTGTTAGTAAACGCGATAACTTTTGCGCAAACCAATCAAAATACGCTTTTTGCGATTTTTTTTTACCAAACATAGGTAGCATAAAACAAATTGGCCGAAAATGTTAAAAAATTTGGATTTTTACATTTTTTTGGGGGGGAATTTCATATAAAAAAATTTGAAAAATATTGCTATTTTTGCAAAATTTACGCTCTTTTTTTGTTTATAGCGCATGATCAAAAAATCGCACAGGTGATCAAATACCACCAAAAGAAAGCTCTGTTTGTGGGGAAAAAAGGACGCCAAATTCATTTAGATACAGCGTTGCACGACCGCGCAATTGTCCGTTAAAGTCACGCAGTGCCAAATCGCAAAATACCCCCTGGTCAGGAAGGGGGTAAAATCTTCCGGGGCTTAAGTGGTTAAAGAAACAATACTACTACATTGGCAAATAAATGTAAACAGCAATTCAGGGCAACATGGTAAACCAATTTGCAAGCTGCACATGTTATCCAGCAAAAACTACTACTGTAAATAAAATAAGGAGTACTAATTCATGGGTCATGGGAGTAACCTTCTTACTTCATCAATTAAATACAAGCTTCCAGTGCAGGTCAAAAGATGAACCCCTAAGCAGATATAAAATATATATTTTAATGCATCTAGGTATTCATCACAAGTGCAGTGAATGTATTCATTTAAATGCAATGTTCTAAGAGCCAGAAAACTGAGACTATTTGTTTTAACAGAATTATACACCATTCAGATCATCCACCGTTCTAATTCTGATGTTTTGAAATGATGTCTGTATCACTTGCTGCAATGCCCAGACAGGAATGTAACAGTGAGTAGTATGCTATGATAGCTCTTTACAGAGGCAAAGTGCGTTCATTTCCAGTTAGAGCATTCTGAGATTCAGATCCATTTTTTGCAATGTTGTTTAAGGTCAGGGTTCATACTCTGCATGTGCAGTTGATGAGTTTCTTGATGTATTTTTGCAGCGCATTTTTCACAGAAGAGGAAGAGGCTGTTAAACACAATACCCTACCAAAAACATATCTAACACATGTAAATGTGTGTTTGATGTGTTATCATGAGGCTCACATGATGTCTATGGAGCCAAAAATGCACGGCTCTGCGTGTTAAAATAAAAAAGTACATGCACCTTTTCAAAAAACACATTGTAGAAGACTGCAAAGATGTGACTGTGACTCATAAGAAATAATGTTAAATGGATTGTAGTGCAGATCTGCAAATGCACTAAAAAACACAGGAATCAAGTAAAACAGTACATCAAATATTTACAGAAAAGATATTACAAAAACAGACATATAGAAATGAAGGAGCTTTAAAAGTAAAAAAATATTTTGGTGATGTCGCTTTGGGTTTAGGTTCAGTCCTGGTCGGATAACTTGCAGAGTAAAGCCTGGTACACACTAATAGTTTTTCGTTTAACCCAAAAAACCTGACAGCTCCGGTAGGAGCCACTGTACTAACAGTCTGGTGTTAGTACAGCAATCTCCCCCTCTAAACTGTTGTGTTTTGACAGGTGGTCACCCCCATTTGATGAGAGCGCTGATTGGGAGTCGGTCGGCTGCTGGTTTTCCAGCATGCTCGTCTGACAGAAGCTGGCAAAACAGCCATCTTCTGTCAGACCGGCTGACACACACACAGGCTGAATGTTGGTTTTTATTGAACCGGCCAATGTCTCCTGACATTTGGCTGTGTGTACTAGGCATAAGTCTAATCTGAAATTGCAGAGTCACTGGCCCTCTCGGTTGGGTCTTAGTATTCCTTGGTAGTTTTGGTGCTAAAATGAGAGCTAATAATGTAGTCATATTTTCTCAGAGCCCTCCCAACTCAAAAAAATCAGAGGGGTGGCGCATGTGGGTATCAGAGTATTTACTATGCTCTGTGGTCACAGTATTTACTATTACCTTTCTATCTGACAAGGTATCACAATCTGGCAAACAGCATATTATTTGGCAAGTAAAATTATAATTTGTTTGACACCAAACATGATATAGCTCCTATACATAATTCTCTTAGGAGTTCTAATGTTATTAGCCTTCTGGATCTGGTAATTTGGAGGTGGTTGATTCTGATTGCTATTTTTTTTTTTTTATGAAGGTAACTTCCTTACATTAAAGACAAGAGAACGGTCGCCCAGGCGGGACTTTATATGAGGTTGCCACAATAGTCATGAAGAGTCAAAGAGTAAAATTTATTAGTAGAGTAAAAGCATACAATCGATATAAATGTATAGCCATAAGTATAGTTACAAAACATGTACAGCATGTAGAAAACAATTGACAAAATAGCAGCAAATTGCGCATGATGACAGCATTGCAGCATCCGTGTAGCATAGTATTGGGTATATCTGTATTGAAAACTCTACGCGTTTCGTGGGTCTAAAAATAAAATATCAATATTTGCTGTGCGTTTATATTGGCCAATATAAACGCACAGCAAATATTGATATTTTATTTTTTATTATTTACTTTTAGACAGATCTACTTATATACTCCTGATGAGTGGGCATATTAGACCCACGAAACGCGTAGAGTTTTCAATACAGATATACCCAATACTATGCTACACGGATGCTGCAATGCTGTCATCATGCGCAATTTGCTGCTATTTTGTCAATTGTTTTCTACATGCTGTACATGTTTTGTAACTATACTTATGGCTATACATTTATATCGATTGTATGCTTTTACTCTACTAATAAATTTTACTCTTTGACTCTTCATGACTATTGTGGCAACCTCATATAAAGTCCCGCCTGGGCGACCGTTCTCTTGTCTTTACAAAATTTTAGGGATGGAGATGTACACAATTGCAAGTGCTAGACCAGTTTTCTTTTACCATAACTTCCTTACATTAACAATAATATTGTTTAGTATTATGGAGATTGTATGAAATGTAACTGAATTCAGCTGTTAATAAGTATAGAAAAAACACTAGCATTGCAGATGTGTATTGGAGACGGGGCCATTTACTCTAAGCAACATTAGAAGTTTTTTGAAGACCTTCTAGTGGAGGTTTATGACATTTCTATCTTGATCTACGTCTAATCAGCCTTCGTTTACTGCCTAGCACTCTCATGGTATTTAAATCTGATTCTTTTTTGTTACCAACTTAAGAAACTGAGAAATAAATGAGGGTGGGAGTGTGCTCATAACAACTCCTCTATTCTCTCCACACAGTTTGGAGTTTGACGTACCTTACTATTATCACACACCAGAATGCAGTCAATTGTGAAGTCAAAACTTAGAAATAAATTCACAGCTTAAAAACAGTTCAGGGAAGAATCAAATGAAAAATGTAAAAAACAATGTCAATTTAATTGCAATCAATCAGATTTCAGCAAAGTTTTATTCCATCTCCTTGCTGAGACTCAGTACCATACATAGTTACATAGTTACATAGTTGTTGAGGTTGAATAAAGACAACAGTCCATCCAGTTCAACCTGTGTTGGTGTGTGTGGACGTATTAATTTTCCATACCCCTGAATGTTTTGATCTTGGAGATGTATGTCCAAGAGTCTTTTAAAAGTAGCCATACTGCCCCCAGCTACCACCATTTGGGGAAGAGAGTTCCACAATCTTATTGACCTTACTGTAAAAAAACCCTTGTGTAGCCTGAGGTTAAATCGCTTCTCCTCTAGTCGCATTATATGGCCTCGTGCCCTCTTACATTCCTTGTGACTGAATAGTTTTTTTCTATGCAGAGATTACCGTTGAGGTATTTGTAAATCGCTATCATGTCCCCTCTCAGGCGTCTCTTCTCCAGGGAGAATAAATCAAGGGCTTGTAAATGCTCCTCATAATTTAGGCCCTCTAATCCCCTAATTAGCTTAGTTAGCCTTCTTTGGACTCTTTCCAGTTCCAGCACATCCTTTCTGAGGATCGGTGACCAGAACTGGACAGAATACTCCAGATATGGCTGGACCAGAGTTTTATACAGTGGTAGGATTATAGTTTTATCTCTGGAATATATCCACTTCCTTATGCATGCTAATAATCTGCCGGCTTTGGCAGCTGCAGTTTGACATTGCATGCTATTGCTTAGTCTATCTTCTACTAAGACTCCCAGATCTTTCTCCATTCTTGATTCCCCCATCATTTTCTGTCATCGATTGTTTTATGATTTCAACAAACACTTAATTGAAAGTTTGATCATTCTATCAAAGTGCAGTGTATGAACAGTTTCGGTACATGATTTTCACTTGATATCCACCTCTTGCAACCCCCTTAACAACAGCACTTTGTTTGGTAGAGGAAGGGGCAAGCCTGGAAGCCAATCAAGTGTTTTATATGCAAATGAGGTAACAAGAAACATGCTGATAGGAGGGGAGAGCAGAGTCAGCAGATCTTATCATTAGTCTGCTGTTGCTCTTTCACTGCCCAGTCAGCATGCTGGGTGCAGAGAAGACACTGTTGTATCTTTCTATAGCTTGATAGTGCACAGATGTCTATGGAAATCACCCCTAAAGTCCACAAAAGTAGTACAGAAACTACTTTTGAGAATTGGCGCGGCGACGCAAAGTTGGCGTCACACCGATTTGGACGGTGCAATTGCCAACAATTGGCTCAGATTTTACATGCAATTTGACATGTCAAATCGCACCAATGTGAACGTGCGCTTTTTGTCAAAGTTTAACTGAACAAGCTGAAGTTAGAAGCTGATTGGCTACCATGCACAGCTGCTCCAGATTATGCCATCTCCAGTTTTAGTAAATCAACCCCATTATATACTAACTGCTAAAAGTTCCAGTGGACATTCGGTACCTTTACAAAATTCAATATTTGGTTGTAGTTGGATTTAGGACAACTAGACAAGCTTTTGAAACTATCTATAAGCCTAATAATTTTAAAGGGATTGTAAAGGCAGAAGGTTCTCTGCATACTTTAAATCTTTAGACTCTGCAAGTACAGAAAAATACCCAAAGATCTGCCTGATATAGTTACATAGTTAGTCTGGTTAAAAAAAAAAGACTCAAGCCCATCCTATTCAACCAACATGAAAAAAAAAACTTAAAAAAAAACACACACAAACAGAGAACCTCCATATATAAAATACTATACCCACAGTTGATCTTGAGAAAGGCAAAAAAAAAAAACAATAAAGCATGATCCAATTTGCTCCAGCAGGTGAAAATAATCCTTCCTGATCCCCCAACAGGCAATCGGATATTCCCTGGATCAACTATAAATATTAGTATCCAGTTATATTATGTGAATTTAGGAAAGAATCCAGGCATTTTTTTAAAACAAGCTACTGAGCTATCAAGAACCAGCTCTTGAGGCAGCCTATTCCACAGCTCTTACTGTGAAGAAGTCTTTCCATTTTTGGGGATGAAATCTCTTTTCCTCCGCACATAAAGGGTGCCCCCTTATCCTTTGTGATGAAGTGAATAACTCAACACCAAGTTCACTATATGGACCACTTATGTATTTATACATGTTGATCATATCCCCACCCCCCAATCTTCTCTTCTGTTCCTCTAATCGGTTTCCTCATAGCTGAACTCTTCAATGCCTCTTATCAGTTTGGTTGCCCTTCTCTGCACTTTCTCGAGTTTCCTAATATTCTTTTTGTGAACTGATGCCCAAAACTGAACTGCATATTTCAGGTGAGGTCTTACTAATGATTTGTACATGGAGAAAATGATATCACTCTCTCTGCCGCCCATACCGCTCTTCATACAATAAATTATTTTGCTTGCTTTGGACATTGCTGCTTGGCACTGCATGCTATTATTAACCCAGATAGCAAACAATTGTGTTGCAAGTTTGAAAATGACTTGCTCAGTTATTGCTAGACTTGCAAGGCTTCACAAAGTTGATGCACAATTGCAGCAAGTCTGCATTGCATGACTCCAGATCAATTTTCTTTGCAAACATTCTGCAAGTCCGCTACAAATTCTGGTTCAGTTATGTTGTGCAATATTCATCCCACCACAGGGGTCACTGTGGCTGAATTTTTATGCTGTAGACTTGCAGAGCTCTTGCTGTAGACTCACCACTGCAACTTTGCTCTTGCAAGAGACTTGTCACGCAAATTTTCTACAAATTTGAAACGTGTAAACTAGAACTTGTGCTTTAAGTGCTCTGCAAGTGTACAACCTGCCAGTGAAAATGTGCAGCAAGTTAACAGACTTACAATTCAACACTGCCATAAATTTGTGGCAAGTTATTCTTGCTGTATGGGAAAGCTTATGATCTACCAGAACACCCAGATCCTTCTCCACCATTGACTCCCCCAGTTGTACTTGCCCTAATATGTATGACGCATGTCTATTCTTAGTCCCCAAGTGCATAACTTTACATTTTTCAACATTAAACCTCATTTGCCGCACATTTGCCCAATTAAACAGTGCATTGACGTCAGGCTGTAAGTTGGAGACATCCTGTAAAGAAGTTATTCCACTGCATAACTTGGTGCCATCAACAAAAACTGAAATTATACTTTTAATTCCAGACCCTAAATCATTTATAAATATTTTAAAAAGTAAGGGTCCCAACACTGAACCTTGGGGTATACCACTAATAACCTTAGACCATTCAGAGTAATAATCATTAACTACTACTCTCTGAATTTATCTTTTAGCCAGTTTTCTAACCATTTATAAACTGATGTTTCCAAGGCTGTAGACTTTACCTTACATATTAGACGCGTGTGGTGAACTAAGGTTTTACTCGCCTTCTCAAAAAAAGAAATCCAATTTCTCTGACAACTTCTGATATGCACTCAACTTCTATGTCCTTTGGTGGACATCTCACAACTTTTGTTTGTGGATTGAGTGTTGTCAGTCCTCCCACTGTATTTTGCTAAATTACTCATCCATTTCCACTGTTAGGTTTGTACAACATTAAGGCTAGGTTTTCTGTAGTCAATAGGTCAGGCCCAAAAATAATCATTGTATAGGCTCTTTCAGACAAGTGGTAAGGAAATGCCCAGAGGTGAGCTTTGTTCATATGATACAGCTCATTGCTATTTTGAACAATACCTGAAATGTCCACAGAATTGGGGAGGTACTTGCAAACTCAGTCTAACTGACATTATGGCTAACCTTACCCCCTCATAAAGCTGATCAACCCCTGCTCACTTTCACATTAAAGGGGACATTTAGGGGTTAATTTACTAAAACTGGAGAGTGCCAAATCTGGTGCAGCTGTGCATGGCAGCCAATCAGCTTCTAACTTCAGCTTGTTCAATTAAGCGTTGACAAAAAAATCTGGAAGCTGATTGATTTCTTTGCAGAGTTGCACCAGACTTTGCACCCTCCAGTTTTAGTAAACCAACCCCTTATGCCCCGTACACATGTTCCGATAATCGTACGACAAAACTCGCTTTCGACCTGATCGCACGATAATCTGATCGCTAGTACACAGCTTTCGACAGCCGATCACGACAGTTCATCCAATAAAATCCGAAGGGACAAACAGGAAAACTTCTGTCGTACAATAGCCCCGCGAACGACAATCAATTCATCAGTACACTATGCGTCTGCTAAAAATCGATCGACAAAGACCACGCATGCTCAGAAACACTAAAATAGCACGGAAAAAGCCTGGCTGCCATTGTTTTTGTTTTGCACCATCTGATACGTAGCTAAGCAACTGGGAAGCTTTTCCAGAATCGTACGCCAAAAATCATACGGTTTGTACGCATTGTTGAATTCGATGTTAGTATCATGCAACAAAATGCGAACGATAAGTCGTCCGATTATCTGAACGTGTGTACGGGGCATTAGTGTACAGGCACCATTAAAATGTGTGTATATTCCAATCGTTTTTTCTTTTTCCAGTTTTGGCAAGTTAGGAAAGGATGAAAAAAAAAATAAAAAATAACGTTTACTGCCTGTGTCCCTTTGGAAAGATTTCTTCTTATATTATATTCCAGAGATAAAAAAAAAAAGGCAAAGTTAAGGGAGAGGAAATCTCTACAAAGTAAGGAGAATTACCCTTTAAGTCAGTTGTCACCAGAACAGATGTCCTCATTAGAAGATTTCCCCACTCTTTTCTCATTCTGGTTTAAACTATAACATTCTGGATTTCCCATTGCTTTCTATCTCAATAACAGCACTCACCAGGGCAAATAGAGGATGATTTCCCATGTGGGGAGAGGCAGCAATACAAGTTGGATTATATTCCTTCCCTACTCTTTCCAAAATTGAAAAAAAAAAAAATGTTTTGGCTGGAGTTTTACATTACTATTCAGCATACACAATGACAATACTCTAAATGATGTGAAGCCAATATAGCAAGATCCCAAAGAAAGTATCCCTACTTTGAGAGCTGCAGCAGCAGTAAAACAGTATTTAGCAGCACTACATTTGATGGAAAGGACACTGACAATGGCCCAGAGAAATTGGGCTACATTAGTCTTACAGGTTGGGTGTTGGGCATGGGGCTGACATGCCATCATATATAAAAAATATTTACTATAAAACCCATCAGGAACCCAAGTTCATTCAGCAGCAATGGTGCCTTAGGTAATAAAGTAAAGCTGGCCATATACATTAAGATTTCTCTTGTTCAACCCTGTGGGCTGAATGAGAGAAAATACTCAATTACACCATCCATGCTAAAAGTTGTGGATGGACAAATCTGTCCTATCGTACAAAAAAATGGCCACTGCTCTCACCTATAACTGGCCTTTTCAGCAAGGAGCACATGGAAAGGCAACACATGCAAAACAAAACCAGAGAAATTCCAAGCTCAACTTACCGACGAGCCTGCTAATCAAATTGATTCTCCTGTCTAACAGTATGCGTTAAAAACAGGGGTTTAGTCTGCACACATTTGAAAATACATGCATAGGCTATGGAGCCCTGTTAAAGCACCCCAGTATTTTTCCTGATTCAAAATTTGAGAGCCTTCACAGTAGAAGCACATGCATTGTAATGGACAGGCAGAGGGCAGGTGAGCCTAGAGGTAGCCCACCACTCCTGAAAGGCACAGGGGCACAATGGACAGCCAACACATAGCACAATGGCAGCAAAGGTGTCCAGTATGTCCCCTCATCAATATTATTTCAACAGTACAAATAAATGAAGAGACTAGAACTCATTGCTCAAGGTGGTGTGATTGCCTGATGACTCACACCGGTGCATGCCCCGACTCGCCTCCGTGAAAACTTGATAAAGCACTCCAGGTTGAGTCAAAATCCAGATTTATTGACTGGACATCCAAATATGACAATCGTGACAAGGTAGACGTGTTTCACACACTGACTGTGTGCTTAATCATTAATGAAACGCGTCTACCTTGTCACGATTGTCATATTTGGATGTCCAGTCAATAAATCTGGATTTTGACTCAACCTGGAGTGCTGCCAATTCCTTTTCCTTTATCAAGTACAAATAAATGGCCATTGCCCCCACCTATAACTGGCCGTTGCAGCAAGGAGCACATGAAAAAGCAATGCATGCAAAACAAAACCAGAGAAATTCCAAGCTCAACTTACCAACCATCCTGCTAACCAACCAAATTGTCCTGTCTAACAGTATGCCTTAAAAACAGCGGTTTCATTTGCACAGATTTGCAAATACATGTGTAAGCTACAGAGCCCCGTCAAAGCAACCCAGTATTTTATGTAGTCCTAACTCTAAATTTGAGAGCCTCCACAGTGGAAGCACATACATTATAACGGATAGGCAGAGGGCAGATGAGCCTGGAGGAAGTCCACCCCTCCTTAAAGGCACAGGGGCACTCTGGACATCCGGTACATAGCACAATGGCAGCAAAGGTGTCCAGCACGTCCCCTTACCATCATTTCAACAATACAAACAAATGGCCACTGTCCCCACCTATCTGTTGTATCAGCTATTGCATTCAGCTATTGGTAGCTATTGGTATTCTGACAGCTGTGGTACCCATGTCTGTCAGAAAACCTGAACAGTGTCTGCATTTAATTGGATGCAGCCACTGTTCAGCCAACAAGTTTCTGTCTAGCTACTTCGATTATCAGATCAAAGAACTAAAGGAAAAGGATGCCAGGTGGGAGGATGCCTACAGGGTTACCCACAGCTAAAATTAAATCCAGTTCATCAGAAAATGTTAGATATTATCTCCGTGTAAGGCCAGCTGAAACTGACATATAACTGGTGCTTTTACAAAATCTGTTAAAATCTGTGTATTACTCCGACTGAATTGCATCTATGAGGGCTAAAGTAGTCATTGCCTTACAGGGTATTTGATTATTCATATACAGCTAAAGAGAGAGAGAAACAAAGAGAGAGATTGAAAGAGGCAGAAAGAGAGGGAGAGAGAAGGGAATATCATTTCATGTGCTAGTTTATTGGTATAGGGAACGCATGTCTTCTCTATTAATTTAGCACTGCAAAACATGTTTGTATCATATTACTAAAAAAAACAAAAACAAATATACACACATATATATATATATATATATATATATATATATATATATATATATATATATATATACGCCCCTCACATTTTTGTAAATCATTTATTGTATCTTTTTATGTGACAACACTGAAGAAAAAACACTTTGCTACAATGTAAACAATGTAAAGCAGTGAGCGTACAGCTTATATAACAGTTTAAATTTGCTGTCCCCTCAAAATAACTCAACACACAGCCATTAATGTCTAAACCGCTGGCAACGAAAGTGAGTACACCCCTAAATGAAAATGGCCAAATTGAGCCCAATTAGCCATTTTCCCTCCCCAATATCATGTGACTCGTAAGTGTTACAAGGTCTCAGGTGTGAATGGGGAGCAGGTCTGTTAAATCACTCTCACTCTCTCATACTGGTCACTGGAAGCTCAACATGGCACCTCATGGCAAAGAACTCTCTGAGGATCTGAACAAAAAGAATTGTTGCTCTACATAAAGATGACCTAGGCTATAAGAAGATTGCCAATGCCCTGAAACTGAGCTGCAGCACAGTGGCCAAGACCATACAGCGGTTTAACAGGACAGGTTCCACTAAGAACAGGCATCACTGTGGTCGGCCAAGGAGGTTGAGTGCACGTGCTTAGCGTCATATACAGATGTTGCCTTTGGGAAATAGACGTATGAGTGCTGCCAGCATTGCTGCAGAGGTTAAAGTGGTGGGGAGTCAGTCTGTCAGTGCTCAGACCATACACTGCACACTGCATCAAATTGGTCTGCATGGCTTTCGTCCCCAGACGGAAGCCTCTTCTAAAGACGATGCACAAGAAAACCCAAGGATTCCAACACGAAAACAACCCCAAACACACCTCCAAGATAACTACTGCCTTGATAAAGAAGCTGAGGTCAAAGATGATGGACTGGCCAAGCATGTCTCCAGACCTAAACCCTATTGAGCATCTGTGGGGCATCTTCAAATGGAAGGTGGTGGAGCGCAAGGTCTCTAACATCCACCAGCTCAGTGATGTCGTCATGGAGGAATGAAAGAGGACTCCAGTGGCAACCTGTGAAGCTCTGGTGAACTCCATGCCCAAGAGGGTTAAGGCAGTGCTGGAAAATAATAGTGGTCACACACAATGTTGACACTTTAGGCTCAATTTGGACATTTTAACTTAGGGGTGTACTCACTTTTGTGGCCAGCAGTTTAGACATTAATGGCTGTGTATTGAGTTATTTTGAGGGAACAGCAAATTTACACTGTTATACAAGCTGTACACTCACTACTTTACATTGTAGCAAAGTGTAATTTCTTCAGTTTTGTCACATGAAAAGATATAATAAAATATTTACAAAAATGTGAGGGGCGTACCCACTTTTGTGAGATACTGTATATATATATATATATATATATATATATATATATATATATATATATATAGATATATATATATATATATATATATATATATATATATATATCTTTGTATATGTATATATATATATATATCTATATCTATATATATACACACATACACATATATGTGTATAGATAGATAGATAGATAGATAGATAGATAGATAGATAGATAGATAGATAGATAGATAGATAGAGAGAGAGAGAGAGAGAGAGATAGATAGATAGATAGATAGATAGATAGATAGATAGATAGATAGATAGATAGATAGATAGATAGATAGATAGATAGATAGATAGATAGATAGATAGATAGATAGATAGATAGATAGATAGATAGGTAGATAGATAGATAGATAGATAGATAGATAGATAGATAGATAGATAGATAGATAGATAGATAGATAGATAGATAGATAGATAGATAGATAGATAGATAGATAGATAGATAGAGAGAGAGAGAGAGAGAGAGAGATAGATAGATAGATAGATAGATAGATAGATAGATAGATAGATAGATATATAGATAGATATAGATAGGTAGATATATATACATGAGAATATATATATATATTCATATCTATATCTATATCTACATATGCTCTCACTAAAATGAAAACAGCAGCCAGACCACAGTTCACAAAACAATCTATTCACACAGTCTAAATTCAATAGGCATTTGCACCAGATGGAGATTTTTGGACTGCAGAAGTTCCCAGATCTGCCAGAAATCTGTCTTTCAAACACGCCATGCATTCAAACACCACTAATAACATCTAAACATATCGACAATGGTGGTGTATTATACTTCATGTAAAAGTCTCACAAATCACTAACATCTTCTCATTATCTATTTACAAAATTGAAATATATGATTATGACATTGACAGATCATAGGATCAAATGTCTGCGGTATCTAAAATGCATTTCTATGTTTTCTATTATTGTGATATTAATTGATATGACTATAAGGCACAGTCCATGAATATACACTTCATAAGGCAAAGCATGGAAAAGCATCCATGTCCAACATGCCATCAGTTAGTTGGTTGTTAGCATGTGTATGATGCAATTGTAAACATGGCTATAAACAGAGAATTGAGTTTTTTCTAAAATGTGATCAATGATTGTGAGGCAGGAAGACATTTAGAGAACCCCATAAATAAGAAACCATTGGCCACACTACATTGGCTGACATTTAAGTGGACCTGAGTGGTACTTAGCCCTATACTCAGAGAAGTCCTTAGTAAATAAAAGAAATTGTAACTAACTTCAGAAGGGCACACAGAAGGAGGTTTTCTGGCTTACAGACATAAGAGCAGACAACTTGTAGAGTCTGCTCTTAGGCAATACTTTTTCTTTAAAGGTTTAAAATGACAGACAGGGTCCCTTTAAAGAATGATTATTCTCCATCTAGAAGTGCTTAAAGTGCATAAATTAGGTCCTTAAATTAAGCCTCAAAATGTATTATATTGCAGCTTATCCATTGGTGACTGGTTACTTTTCTTTGTTTAGGCATTTTTAACTTTTTTTTTTCACATGGTATTCTGGCTGCTAATCCAACCAGTAAGTAAGTCTAGCTGTGTATGGTTTAGCTTTGGAACATACCATTTACCACTAACAGGGGTGCTTACAATGATTAGCATTTATTCAATTTATATAAAACCTTTATCCCAAAAGGACCAAAAAAAAAAACCTTGCTGTAACTGCTTATAAAGTGTTAGCTGGAGTTCAACTCTATTTGCCACCTGAAGCTCACCAACTTGATTGTATAGTTTCCTTTAGATCTACCAACAACTATGTTGTGTAAGGGCCTGCCTAACTGGATGCAAAGGAATTGGATAGTTTAAGTAGGTCTTCCTTTTACATAGTTTTTGTAGATCTAAAATTTATTGTACAAAGATTGTAAAGCCAGATTATAACAATATTTATGGTGACCCTAAATCTACTAGTACTGAGTACATCTAACAACACTACCTTATCCTCAGATTGACAATGCTGCTGTCCAAATGTGTCTGGTTCTCCTCCATCCACAATGGAGACCTCCTAAAAAATAACAGACTTACTGGCAGGATCATAAGATGGAAAGTAAGTGAAGAAAGGAAAAAGAAAAATAGAAACCTAATGCAGCCACCAAATTTAAGGATTAGTAAACTGTGATATATTACAATTCTGTTTTAGGGTTTAATATGCTTTAATGATCCAAGATCCAGGGATACCAAGATAAAGACAAGGTTGTATAGGGATGGTAAAGCATAAGCAGAAAGCCTTGTCACAGAATGGTCAATAATTGTTCAAATCAAATCAAATAATCACAAATCATAATCCCAAATCATAAAATGCAGACCTGACTTCACCAAGTGAGCAATGAATGCACAAGAACACATTTTCTGACATTTTTTTCATTAGTTCAGAATTATTGGTGTCTACTTGTAACTATTGTTTGTAATGAAGAAATGATTTTGTTCTGTATTAAATCCTGTGAAAGGGAAAAGATTGGTATAGTAGCAGTAAAAGAAATGTATGGCAATGTAGATGTGCTGGAAATGAAGTGTGTATTAATGATGAGGCAGACTGTCACAGGCAGAAAGCCTATTAATTATGACAATGTCCCATTCGGTGAGGCTGGGAGATGATTATATATGTATATAATGGATTTTTACCAGCAGACAAGGATCTTAACCCCAGGTTAGCTTCTACCCGAGCACTTGATCCTTCAAATCGTTGCAAGTCACTTTTATTGGCGGATTGAATGATTGGAGATGCGGCTCGCTGTCTGCCTTGTTTGCTGCCTCTCTTCTCTCTATATTTTCTGCTGTACATTTGTGGAGTTTAACACACTTCCAGCAAATTTACAGACGTCTGACATGAACTAGTATTGTCTACAGGGGATCGTCGTCTTATCTGCACACTGCCTATATGCATATATGAATGAATAAATAACAGCAGAAAAGCCTGCGACACACCATAAATTTGTCTCAGTTTATTACAGGCTGGGAAGGACAAGGGTAACTAGCTAGAAGAGGCTTAACCCTTCCACTGCCAGGCTGCACTGGAATGATAGCAACCCAAAGAGCACTTTATTTACTATGACTCTTTCCAGATACACACTTTGATACCTGCTGACATCAACATCAATCAGACAAAACCAATATGGTATTTAGAATTAGAAAGACAGATAGATAGATAGATAGATAGATAGATAGATAGATAGATAGATAGATAGATAGATAGATAGATAGATAGATAGATAGATAGATAGATAGATAGATAGATGTGACATCTCATTTATATTCTCCCCCTTCTCCCCATAGTTCACCCCATATTTCCTGATAGATAGATAGATAGATAGATAGATAGATAGACAGACAGACAGACAGACAGACAGACAGACAGACAGACAGACAGACAGATAGATAGATAGATAGATAGATAGATAGATAGATAGATAGATAGATAGATAGATAGATAGATAGATAGATAGATAGATAGATAGATAGATAGATAGATAGATAGATAGATAGAACATCTCATTTATATTCTATTTATATTCTCATATTTCCGATAGATAGATAGATAGATAGATAGATAGATAGATAGATAGATAGATAGATAGATAGATAGATAGATAGATAGATAGATAGATAGATAGATAGATAGATAGATAGATAGATAGATAGATAGATAGATAAGACATCTCATTTATATTCTATTTATATTCTCATATTTCCCAT
Organism: Pelophylax lessonae; assembly: GCF_965119305.1. Taxonomy (NCBI): domain Eukaryota; kingdom Metazoa; phylum Chordata; class Amphibia; order Anura; family Ranidae; genus Pelophylax; species Pelophylax lessonae. The sequence continues at coordinate 437,921,462 of NC_138772.1, read as the reverse complement.
AGATAGATAGATAGATAGATAGATAGATAGATAGATAGATAGATAGATAGATAGATAGATAGATAGATAGATAGATAGACAGACAGACAGACAGACAGACAGACAGACAGACAGACAGACAGACAGACAGACAGACAGACAGATAGATAGATAGATAGATAGATAGATAGATAGATAGATAGATAGATAGATAGATAGATAGATAGATAGACAGATATGACTGTAAAATAATCATTATAGCAGCTTTTGTATGTAGATGTACACACACAGTGACACACATATAGACAGATTAGATTGGCACCTTACAGAAAATTTAGGTTTAGTCATTTAGAAAAGCCACAGGTTGCAGGAAGACAGACCTATGTATGCTACACACTTTGATTCTTTATATTTTGTAAGGAAAACGCAATTACACCTCCTTTCATCTCCCTGTTAGCACTAATGTTGGCCCAAAGGCTGGTCTGGGGGCAAGAGGGGTTTACCTGTTCCAATCACAATAATTAATGATTCTGATAGATGAGGATAAGGTACTGCATGGTGTGACATTGAGGATCATACTAGTCTATAGACAGATAATATGAGCTGTATAATTCCTTATAAACACAATTTATAAGCAGTGCTAAGAACTCCAGAAGAGACTTGTCTCTTCCCTATCATTACAGCAGTCTCCTATCTAGACAAAGGATACTTTTGAAGTGTATCTCTCAGACCTAGTAACTTCGTTACATTGTTGAAATAACTTTCCTAACAAAACTTGCAACTTTAGACCTCCATACAAACACTGTTCCTGGTGGTTGATAATCCACAAAATTGTGGACTACCAATACATTTCAATACAATGCAGTAATACTCCCAATTAATTCAGCACCAGTCTAGATACACATAATTACCAATCAGTATAAAACTCAATTGGTTCAGCTACATACTATATAAAATCACACAACTACGAGCTCCAAACCAACACAAATACAGTTCTTACTCCATACAAACTTCTGGATAGATTTTACCAATACTGTAGACTTTACTGAAAAAACAATGTAAAAGTTGTTCATGTAACAATGTCAGATGAAAGGAAAGGGTGTACTGCTGCTCTGTTATTTGTTTTCAATTATTCGTGTGACTATATATGTGCCCCCAGGCTATATATATATATATATATATATATATATATATATATATATATATATATATATATGCTGCCAGCCTACATCCATGCGCACATGTGGCTCTACACACACACACACATCTATATATATATATGCTGCTCTGTTAGGCTATCATTTGTTTTCAATTATTCGTGTGACTATGTTTGTGCCCCCAAGCTATATATATATATATATATATATATATATATATATATAAATATATCTGCTGCCAGCCTACATCCATGCGCATGTCAGAACCACATGTGGCTCTACACACACACACACAAACACACACACATATATATATATATATATATATATATATATATATATATGTGTAATATATATAGTGACTATGTACTGTATGTGCCCTCAGTATATATATATATATATATATATATATATATATATATATATATTTATTTATTATATTTTTTTTTCCCCAGCCTAAATCCATATACATGTCAGACTCAAGTGTGTATGTACTGCTGCTCTAGGGATATCACTTTCTTTAGTTATTTGTGTGACTATATATGTGCTCTCAATATATATATATATATATATATATATATATATATATATATATATATATATATATATATATATATATTTTTTTTTTTTTTTTTTTTCCCCAGCCTAAATCCATATACATGTCAGACTCAAGTGTGGCTCTATATGCCTATATGGTTATATGGTCACTAACGTTTAGTTACTTTAACCAGACATCATTCATTATACGGCAGCTCCTACTTACCTATTCATTTATTCACGGGCTCATTCTGAGCGATCCACTGCTGCTAACATGCTTTTCAGGACTCATAATTATTTGTCAAAGTCTGCAAAGTATATCATCCTCTTTCCCTAGTGATAATTAGTTACCATAGCATCTAATACGCAAATGTGCCCAGAGCACACCATTAACAGTTAAACGGAGGATTCAATTTAACACATGATTATATCTTTGGAAAGCCATTCTATTAGAGAAGTCAATGTCACTCATGCTGGGGCAATCACATGCAAGATTTGGAGAGCAGAAAGGACAAGGTGGAAGGGGTTGGGGGTAGGGGGGGCACAGCTGGAGGTACATAGGAAACTGCCTGTTAAAATAGTCACAAATTCAATTTTGATCAAGCCAACAATTGACTGATAGGATAACTGTGTAACTGTCAAAGCACCTCATTATATTGTGATAAGTCACTGTTTAATCCTGCCCATAGACAGCATGCTTATTCGTAAGTTTTGATGAAGATTTGATGAACAAGGATAACCTTCTAGGTATAAAAAAATGATCACAGGTCACAAGAATTGGAGGTGTCTCTTGGAATGATTTTCCAGCTTGTTGGAAAATCATTTTTTTTTTCTGTTTGTTTTGAACAGATTTTCAGAACATGCGAATTACAATCTTAAAGATGTCTGCTACTGAATCCCAAACAATCGCAAGCGATGACCAATCACATAAAAATCGTACAAATCATATCAGTTGCTTCCAATAAAGATCTTTAATTTATGATTGCTCCAAAAGTGTTAAGGTTTTTAAGTCTTGGCTGAATTTGACCAAAAATTGTTTTGTAGATGGTCTGTCTCAGTTCCTGTAGCTTTACACTATTTATAAATAAAACATTAGGATTTTCCTACATATAGAAAAAAAAATGTTTTTTCAATCATCCACGTTCGTTTTAAGCTTTTGATGTCACTATATCGACATACAAAAGTTTATTTAATAAAATAGTGCAAAAAAAATTTATTGTGGCAAGTTCAATAACTCATAGCAACCAATCACATTTCGATTTAGTGCAGTCAAATGAAGAAAAACAAATGTAGGGAATTCTGCATATAGTTACTGAAATGTACACTGCAAGCACTGACATTGGACTGCTAAAAGTGCACAATCTACCTCTTAAATAAAAGATGATATTCAACAGAATTTAAGTCAAATACATCACATTACTTATGAGATAATTTATTAAAGACTAAAAAAAAAAAAAAAAAAAAAAAAAAAGAAAATAAGACATAGGTCCCTAGAAACCAATAGAAAGTCAGCCTCGTGGTTTCCATACTAATCATACATTTTTTGGGTTGCTTATGTCTTTTATAAATGTGACCTAAAATATAAATTTAAAAGAAATTATGAAAAGTAATTTATCTGAGCAAAAGCTCTAACAATAATGAAATGTATGTTGATTGAAGGGAAAAAGAGATATTGAAAAAATAATTGCTTCTAAATGTATTAGTCTCCATTTATGCAAAGCTTAAGGTAAAAAAAGTGACAGTTATTTTCAGTGGAGTCCAATGATATTTGAAAATTACGGTTATTTAAGGATCTTTAGCTTTGTATTAAACTTCGTCAACTGATCTTATCAATAGTGATATCCTTAAATCGTTTCCCTCAAAAACTGAATCCTGCAGACTTCACAAAAAAGTTCCTCCACCCTAAACTGGCGCAGGTCTGCAGGACTTCATGTGGTCCTCAGCGACAGACTGGCCTGCCCGAGACCCGGGGCTGCCCATTGATGAGCTTCCAGGAGACACGGCCCTATTTAATGAGAAGTATTAAGCAGTAAATCTTGCAGCTAATTTGTCCTATGATGTTAATTTGGAAAAAAATGCTTCTGGTGGTTAATTTCTAATCAGAGTGATGGACAGCAGAGACAGAACAATACAAACTAATGGCCGTGTTGCTGATCACTTTACTCCTTGATAATTACGTCGCAGAACAGTGTCATAATTATGTTCCTTAATCACATCCAGGAGGTCTAATTGCCTTAACGATGTGTTTCATTAAATGAATTTAGGTATTACAGTCGACAGTTTTCATACACAGTTGTTTTCAAATTAACATAATATTAGACATCGTCATGGAAATTGTTTTAATAATCATAATTAGAGGCGCCCAGGCTTTGTGTGGCAATGCTGGAAGACTTGGTGGCCCGGGGCTGCATGTGCCACCCTGTCTGCAGTGCCTTTCCCAGCCCACTGCCCCAACCTAGCACTTAGTGCCCATCTTCCCTGGCACCTCACCAGCCAGGGTAAACTCACATCTGTAGGCAATTTGTTACCCTGCAATACCCAGGGCTACAGGTACACATTATTATATACACTAAATATCAAAAATAAAAGTATACATCATAGGCCAGCGCTGCTATTCCTATAACCAGTTCTGCAATTCCCTTCGAACTAGTGAGGATCAAAAAAAACTAACCATCACCATGTCAGCTTATCAATTTAAAAAAGACTACAAAGAAAAATAGTGCAGTCCCTTTAAATTAGATTGGGGTCTGTTTAAGCTTTAGGAAATCACCCCTGTTTATAGGTTAGGCATAGCACTCTTTCCCAAAATCAATGACAATTAAAGCCTAATTTGGATGGCATTGCAAGATTATAAATATAAACTGAAAGCAATAAATAGGATGAATGCATAATGATTAAATCTAAGGCTGGTTATAAATTATACAATTTTCTGTTAAATTTACCAAAATCATATAATATGAGGTCAAACACTTTAAATTTGTATGCAATCAGGCAGGCCTTGCACTACATTCTTGACGGTAAATCTAAAGGAAATCGAACAAGAAAATTGTATAATGTATGGCCAGCCTTAGAAAACTCTGTACTGTTTAAATCAAAAATTTGACTAGCTCATTGTAATATTTTGTGCAAGCCAACCCTTCACGCACCTTAATGAATAAGCCTTAAAAATTCGCTGGAGTCGATTCAGTTGCTTTTTTTTTTTTTTTTGGCGCAGATGCGCACACAAGATAATATATGTGCGTCGGTAATCTCATTGACCTATTTAATGGGTAGAATTCTTTACACACCCTTGACCTGCCATCAAGTCCATCACCCATTCAATATGACAAACTGAACCTTGCCAAGTACCACAAACAGCAGGGTAGATAAAAGAAACCTTCATTTCCAAGATCACTTATATAAAAAATAAAATAAAACATAAAAAAATAAAAATAAAACATAAACAACCCATATATATAAATCATTTAGATACTCTAAAAGCTTTAAACACACACAAACACAAAACAAAAAGTCATCCTATAAGACAGTTGATACGATTTTCTTTTATTGCAAACCAGGCCAGATGTAGTTATCTCAGATTAAATGGGATCAGAATTGCAATTGATTTAAAAGAACATAATTATGCATACTCCCCAATTAATAATACACATCCTCTTGCAGATTCTTGTGTTTTTTTTTTCTGAGGGAAGCCATTTATTAAAGCTTAGCTTAAACACAGTTAAGTTGCAACTTCAGATCAAAATGGTTCTTTTTTTTTTCCAGTTTCCAGTTCGCAAACATTGAAAATGTCTGATATACTGGCTTTTTATTATTAAGCTTTGAAACACTTGGCACAAGTTTAGAAATTATTTTAGCATAGATCTCCCCCCATCACCAAAAATAATATAAATAATAAAAAAAAAATGCATCTCACTTTCTTTCAACTGGAACACAAGATAAATAAATTGGAACAATTATTGGATTAGTGACACATAAATAACCACTTATTCCCGCACAACATTCCATAATGATCAACAAGGTGCACCAAAAAAAAAAAAAACTTTCACCCCCCCCCCTCCCCCAACCCCAGACACTTCTCTGGTCTGCATGCCAGTTCAACATCCTCACCAAAATATTCGAAGCAATGTCATCATATAAAGTTCAGACAACGATAAAAAATACAAATGATTTATAACCTTGTAAGGTTGAGTCTTTTTTTTTTTTAATTAAATAAGTCTATAATATTTCAAGTGTTTTCCTGGCTCAAAAACATTATCAAATTCAAGTGCCCTTTTTTGTTTTATTTCTAATTTCTCAGAAGTGTCAGTCATAAAGGAAATAGGCTTTGCAATCATTGTTAGCACAGTTTTTTTTTTCCAATGAGCAGCGATTTTGTAACATAAATAATGGAAATTTCCCGCACAGGCTGTTGTCATTTGTCACCACCAGTGATATGGGGACATGGAGAACTGAATTGTCGGGTTTTGTCTATCAAGGTTGGAGAAAACTAAAAAATCAAATGCAAGGTTGGGATGATGGACAAGCCAAGTGGTCTCAAGTTCTTTCCAATGACTTGGTGGGAATTGTCCCTGTGCTGCCAGCTGATGCCAGCTCCTTGGGGTGTCTCTCTGGCTAGAGCTGCTAAGGCTTGTCTGTACACTGCTTGCACAGACTGGAAGAGACGCTGTTGAAGAGGGCACATTTGTCTGGGCAGGAGCTGGCAGCTTGGAGCCCGGTGCTGAAAGGGTAGGCAGCAGCGCTGGCAGCCGCCTGCTCGTAGGCGCCTAGTGCGGGGTGCAGGGCCACAGCAGCGGCGGCGGCGGCAGCAGCAGCAGGGTTGGGGATGGAGGCGGCGGAGATGGCCTGGCCTTGGTTGAGATAAGCCACCAGTCTTCTCATCTCCTCCAGTGCCTGGGCTTGCATGAGGATGTAGTTCTTGGCCAGCAGCAGGGTGGCGATTTTGGAGAGTTTCCGGACGGAGGGGCTGTGGGCATAGGGGATGACAGCTCGAAGCTCGTCCAGGGCATCGTTCAGGTCGTGCATGCGCCTCCTTTCCCGAGCGTTAATGTTTAGCCTTAAGGCTTTCTGCTCTTTCGACTTTTTGCCTGTAATGGGACCGCAGGGGACGTCCGACTTCATGCCCGCCTGGGAGGACCTGTGATCCGTCCTCAGCACCAGATCGCAGCGCCCATCGCTGTCATCGTCCGGACTCTGATCTTCTCCTCCGCTGCTCTCCGCTACCGACACCCTCCCGGTACTTTCCCCGTACTTAGCACACATACTGAGCGCTAGAGATTCCCCCGCTCCCCCGATCATCCCTCCACCCGCTGACAGCGAGGTGCCCGAACTCTGGTGGTGTCGCAGCAGGTCGGAGGGGTCGGTTCCGTCGTAGCAGTGTAGGGGGGAGCGATCTCCCGGCTGGGACAAGTCCAGACCCTGGGGGGAGCGGAAGGCGGACTCCATCCTCTTAGCGGAGACACTCAGACTCTTATGGAACAGGTCCTCTTCTGTCAGGTTCAGAGCCCTCTCCATGGCCAGTCCTTGCTTTACACTTGGCCTGTCACACCAGTCAATCATTCACAGCTTGGGGGGAGGGGAGGGGGGTCCTACTCACTTTAGGGTGGTCACAGCCGGGTGGTCCTTTACCCAGACTAACCGGCTCAGCTGCAGGGCCAGGTTCGGATCAGCTCCAGGGTGTCGGGTTCTGCTCAATTCTTGCAGATATACTGAGGTCCAGGCAGTGCCAGGCTCAACTCCAGTGTCAGCTCCAAATCAGTTCTAGAAGGACATCTCCAATGGGTCAACTCTAGTGGGTCAAGTCTTGCCCAGGACTCTGTATCAGGTTTAACTCCAGTGTAGGGTCCGCTTAGACAAATATTTGGGGGTACAAGTCCTTCTCAGCAGTAGTGGGTCATCTTAGATACAGATTTTGGGGGGTTTCAAGTCCTTCTCAGCTGTATTGGGCCAGCTTAGACACAGATTTGGTGGGTGCAAGTCCTTCTCAGAAGTAGTGATTCAGCTTAGATACAGATTTGGGGGTACAAGTCCTCCTTAGTAGTAATGGTTCAGCTTAGACACAGATTTGGGGGTACAAGTGCCTCTCAATAGTAGTGGTTCAGCTTAGACACAGATTTGGGGGTACAAGTCCTCAGTAGTAATGGTTCAGCTTAGACACAGATTTGGGGGTGCAAGCCCTTCTCAGTAGTATTGGATCAGCTTAGACACAGATTTGGGGGTACAAGTCCTTCTCAGTAGTAGTGGTTAAGCTTAGATACAGATTTGGGGGTAGAAGTCCTCCTTAGTAGTAATGGTTCAGCTTAGACACAGATCTGGGGGTACAAGTCCTTCTCAGTAGTAGTGGTTCAGCTTAGACACAGATTTGGGGGTACAAGTCCTTCTCAGTAGTAATGGTTCAGCTTAGACACAGATTTGGGGGTACAAGTCCTTCTCAGTAGTAGTGGTTCAGCTTAGACACAGATTTGGGGGTACAAGTCCTTCTCAGTAGTAATGGTTCAGCTTAGACACAGATTTGGGGGTACAAGTCCTTCTCAGTAGTAGTGGTTCAGCTTAGACACAGATTTGGGGGTACAAGTCCTCCTTAGTAGTAATGGTTCAGCTTAGACACAGATCTGGGGGGTTTCAAGTTCTCAGCAGTAGTGGGTCAGCTTAGATATAGAATTTGAAGGTACGAGTCCATTTTAGCAGTAGTGGATCAGCTTAGACACAAATTTGGGAGTACAAGTCCTTCTCAGCAGTATTGATTCAGCTTAGACACAGATTTGGGGGGTTTCAAGTCCTTATCAGCAGTATTGGGTCGGCTTAAACATAGAAAGTGGGGGTACAAGTCCTTCTCAGCAGTATTGATTCAGCTTAGACATAGAATGGGGTACAAGTCCTTTTCAGCAGTATTGGGTCAGCTTAGACATAGAATGTAGGGGTACAAGTCCTTCCCAGCAGTATTGGGTCGGCTTAAACATAGAAAGTGGGGGTACAAGTCCTTCTCAGCAGTATTGGGACAGCTTAGACATAGAATGGGGTACAAGTCCTTCTCAGCAGTATTGGGTCAGCGTAGACATAAAATGTGGGGGTACAACTCCTTCTCAGTTGTAGTGGGTCAGCTTAGCCATAGAATGTGGGGGTACAACTCCTTCTCAGCAGTATTGGATCAACGTAGACATAAAATGTGGGGGTACACGTCCTTCTCAATTGTAGTGGGTCAGCTTAACCATAGAATGTGGGGGTACAACTCCTTCTCAGCAGTATTGGGTCAGCTTAGGCACAGATATAAGGGTTTCAAGTCCTTCTCAGCTTTAAAGGGTCAACTTAGGCACAGATTTTGGGGGTGAAAGTCCGACTCAGCTCTAGTGGGTCAGCTTGGGCTCAGTTGTAGTGAATAAAGTCCTGCTCGGTACGATGTTTTAGGCTCAACTCCAATTGTCGGGTCCGGCACCGGGTGACCTGGGTGGCTGAGGTCCGGCACCGGTGACCCAGGCAGTTGAGGTCCGGCACTGGGTGACCTAGGTGGTTGATGCCCGGCTCTAGGATGACCCTGGTGGCTGAGGTCCGGCTCCGGGATGACCCAGGTGGTTGATGCCCAGGTCTAGGATGACCCTGGTGCTTGAGATCCGGCTCCGGGATGACCCAGACGGTTGAGGTCCGGTTCAGTAGTCAGTTTGTCCGCTCAGCTCCAGCCGGCTGCCCTGTGCTCAGGCATTCTGAGCTCGATCCTCTCTCTCCTCTTCTCTGTCTCTTCTCTTGCTTGGATTCACCTTCAAGAGATTTCCGGAGCCATCAAGCAGCGGCAGCCACAGACGGGGGAGTCTTTTACATCATTATCTCTGAGTAGGTTATTATGAAGAAGACTCGCCTGTTGGGACACAGCTTTCTACCCAATCAGGTTAACGTTTTAATTAATAGGATTAAAACGGTAACAAACAATCCCAGTTGCTCGCTGGCCCGGAGTCTGAGCACTTTCATTTCCCAGCTCTGAAGACAGGCAGCAGCAGCAGCAGCCAGAGCTTTATAAAAGGCGCCTGCTCCATTATTCTCCGCACCATCTGTATACACAGCGATCGCATATGTTTGCAAGACGCTGTGTCCTGTTAGTAACCCAACAACTGCCTTTAGCTTGACATGTGCGGCGACTTTCACTCCTCAATGAGCACAGGAAAAGCCCCTCTTTACATCTACCATGCTTCTTGCCTCCTTCAGCAAATTACAACAAGGCTCTGCACATCTTTCTTTTTTTCACAAAGTGCTCCCAGCCAATAAATGTATGTTGTCAATGGGAGAGGTTATTATATAGAGGCTGCTCTCTATTTTATGTGCTGTGCATCTTCATCTCAGCTTCTCTGGAGTCAATCAGCAACTACTTACTCCTGCTTTTATGAAGAGCTATGAGGACTGTTGTCCAGCATTACATAAACCAGAAAATGGAGTTTGCAAATAACCCACCTTAGTACTTTCTGGCAGGACTTTATGGTGGGAGAGAAATAGGCGACTTTATGGATTGATCTGCAAGAGTGCAACTGAACTGATAGGAGTTGGTTTACTAAAGGTATATAGACTATGCACTTCGCAAAGTGCTTCACCCAATAGGTGCAAGGCAAATAAAAAAAAGGAAAAAAAACAGCATATTTGCTTGCACATGATTGGATGATGGAAGTCAGCAGAGCTTCTGCTCATTTACTAAGCTTTGGAGCATTTGCAAAATTCACAATTTATTTGCCTATCTGGACTTGTTTTAGGTGAACTTACTAATCACCAGACATGGGAGTAAGTCACACATGTGCAAGCAGGGCCGCTGATAGGGGGGACCACCAGCCCTCTTGTAGGGGGGCCGAGCACACAGGGGGGCCCACACAGAGAGGGGGATTAGTGATGGACAACAAATACAGAAATCTTCCTCCAGCACCTGAATCTGATCTGTCCCCCTCCCTGCTATCAGCTTTTATCTGTTGAGAAAGAGACAGTTGTCCCTCACTAATCCCCCTCCCTGTGTAGGCCCCCCCTCCCAGCACTTATCTCTGCTCAGGAGTTTATTTGTAACCTTGTTTCTCTCTCTCTGTCTCTCTGATCACTGAGCTCCAACTGCCCAGCCTGTATATTTTTCTCATCTCATCTTCTTTTTTATTTAACATAGTTTTTTTTTTAGATTTAGCAGGAATTATGCAAATTATGTTATATTTGTGTCTGATAATAGTGATTTTGTTGTAATTTTAGCTAAATATATCTTTAATATTTTCTTGGGGGGGGGGGGGGGGGCTGCCAGGTAGTCTGTACGGGTCCCTGCGATTTTTAACAGCAGCCCTGTGTGCAAGTAACAAGCAAGTCTCAAGTTTTAACCTTCAAGTCTCAAGCAAGTCCCAAGTTACTGTGATGAAAAGCAAGCAAGTCAAGTCGAGTCCCTGCTAGAAGTCAAGCAAATCAAGTCAAGTCATCTATTTTGGTCAAGTCACAAATCAAGTCAAAATACTGATCTACCCCAATTTTCACCTTTAAATCAGTTAAAAGTTAGTGGTCAGGAAAGGTTTCAACATTAACAAAACTGCTTAGTGCTTTTTTTCTTGGCATATTAAAGAAACACTTTGAATGCCCAAACAGCTCAAAATCCTTCGTCCGGCCATGTTTCAACACCACAGTCACTAAAAACATGTTACGTATTTCCATTGTAACAGCCAGCAGTGGCGTAGCGTGGGGGGTGCAGGGGGGGCGGGCCGCACCGGGCGCAACATTTGGGGGGGCGCATCCCGCACCAGTGTCACTCTAGCAAACTTTAAAAATTCTTCCTAGTGTGTCACTCCAGCCGCCGCCATCTTCAGGCTAAACGATGGCCGGCGCCCTGTGATTGGGCCAACATTGTCATGTGCAGCAGCAGGGCTGGCCAGTGGCAGGGCCCGCCTCGCTTCTGGAGCCCGCCTCGCTGTCTTTTAAGTCAACTCTGCATGTGCCTCCGTCCCGCCTCCTCTAAGCTCTCACAATCCTCCCTGACCCGCCCCCTGTAAGGGCTCGTCTTCACCATGTGACAGAGCTGATGGATCATGAAAACAGGTAAGTCATTTTGCTGGCTGCAGGACTAGACACAGCCTAGGGAGGAGGCGTAGTTAACAGTGTAGTGTAGTGGGTAGTGTAGTGTAGTGTAGTGGGCAGTGTAGTGTAGTGGGTAGTGTAGTGGGTAGTGTAGTGTAGTGGGCAGTGTAGTGTAGTGGGTAGTGTAGTGGGCAGTGTAGTGTAGTGGGTAGTGTAGTGTAGTGGGTAGTGTAGTGGGTAGTGTAGTGTAGTGGGCAGTGTAGTGTAGTGGGTAGTGTAGTGGGCAGTGTAGTGTAGTGGGTAGTGTAGTGGGTAGTGTAGTGTAGTGGGCAGTGTAGTGTAGTGGGTAGTGTAGTGGGCAGTGTAGTGTAGTGGGTAGTGTAGTGGACAGTGTAGTGTAGTGTAGTGGGTAGTGTAGTGTAGTTGACAGTGTAGTGGTCAGTGTAGTGTAGTGGGCAGTGTAGTGTAGTGGGCAGGTAGGAATCAGGTAGGTCAGTGTAAGGGTCAGTGTCGTGGACAGGTAGGTCAGTATAGTGGCCAGTACAGGAATCAGGTATGTTAGCGTAGTAGACTGGTAGGTCAGTATAGGAATCAGTCTAGTCAGTACTATTGTAGGAAGGGACTCAGGGAGTGCTAAAAGTCTGCAGGTTAGGGGGTGCAAATTACTTTCCTTGCCCCGGGCGCTGACAACCCACGCTACGCCACTGACAGCCAGTGTCCTAAAAATCAGAACACACTGAGGTGTTTTAAGTGACTGTGGTGTCAGAAACATAACAGGCACATTATTTTTCTTTAACACATCTTGAGAAAATGCAAATATTTAATAACCTAAAAAAGTAAAGTAATTTCGAGTCATTTGTCTCAAGTCAAAGTCAAGTCTCAAGTCATGAATACCAAGTCAAAGTCAAGTCGAGTCTTTTATTAATTTTAGTCAAGCAAGTCTCAAGTCCTCAAACTGGTGACTTAAGTCTGACTTAAGTCAAGTCATGTGACTCAAGTCCCCCACCTCTGCTAATCACCTTACTAGCAGTCCTTGGAACATAGAAATAAATCACTTGCTCAGACACAAGGTATGTATGAAATACAAATAAAATGCCCATTCATGTATGTTGGTGGTAAGACAAATAAACTCAAATGTTCCTTACAATCATAAATGTTGAAGGGAAACTTCTTCCTCAATTAGGCACATTGAGAGGAATTTACTAAGACGTTACATTTACTAAGGCACAGCAATCATCTTTTAGCTTTTATTTTCAAAGCTTAAAGTGAATGTAAAGTTATTATCATTATTATTATTATTATTTTTTAACAGCTAACCTGTCATACTTACCTGCTCTGTGCTTTGGTTTTGTACAGAGCAGCCCTGATCCTCCTATTCCGGGCTCCCCCGCCACTTCCTATGGCACATGTGGGTACCATCCCTAGCCACACTCTGTTGGGTGGATTTACTAAAGGCAAATAGACTGTGCACTTTGCATAGTGCAGTTGCACTCTGCAAGAGCAGTTGCTGAAGAGCTTAGTAAATTAGAAGCCCTGCTGACTTCCATCATCCAATCATGTGCATGCAAAAATGTTGTTTTTTAAATTTTGCTTGCACGTAATTGGGTATTCTTTGCAAAGTGAAACTTTACCTCATTTACTGAGCTCTGGAGCAACTGCTCTTGCAGAGTGCAACTGCACTTTGCAAAGTTCATAGTCTATTTGCGTTTAGTAAATCAACCCCTGTGTGTCCATTGACATACACAATGCAGTTCAGCCCAGCACCCACTCCCTTATCACTAGATTTAATTGACAGCAGCAGGAGCCAATCACTTCTGCTGTTCTAGCGGAGTCTAGTAAGGAGGGAGAGAGAGATAAGCTTCACTGCTCTGGGGCACAGGTAAGTATTTGGGGTGGGGGCTGACAATGGATGTTTTTTACCCTAACACAGAGAAAGTATTATGTTTAAAAACCTTCAACCACTTTAACCGAACAAGCTTAAACTGGAAGCTGATTGGCTGCTATGCACAATTACTCCTGATTCTTTCTGCTCCAGTTTTAGTAAATTTCCCACATTATCTATTCTTTAAAACATTTCCCAGAATAAAAAAAAAATATTTTATTGCAGTTTACTAATTCTTAGTATTCCAACAGACCAATTTGTCCTGCAGAAGTGGCAGTTAGAGTGTTGTGATTAACCATTTAAAACTGGCAGGGATGCTTACAATGTTCAGCTATAATTTACTTTTCTCTGCATTAAGGTAAAAACCCTTCTGTGCCACAGGATCCTCCCCAAATCCCCCTTTTACTTACCTGAGCCTCATCTCGATTCAACACTGTGCTCAAGAGCATAGGGCCTCTTCACTCTCTCCCCCTTTTCATAGCAGTGGGAGCCATTGGCAAATGCTGTTGTCAACCAAATCCTGTGATGGGCAAGGCCAAGCCATGTGGTTTGTGTCTATAGACACAGGCAGCGCAGCTTGGGTTCAAGCCTGCATGAGTGCACCCATAAAAGGGGCTTCCTATGAGGGCACTCTCCGAAAAGGTGGAGCCAGGACCGCCAGTGGGGGACCCCAGAACAGGAGGATCAGGGGCTGCTCTGTGCACAACCATAGCACAGAGTAAATATAACATGTTTATTATAAAAAAAAAAAAAAAAAAAAAAAAGATCACAACTATTTTAATGCAAAGAATGCATTAAGGTAAAAAAAAATCATTTTTCCCCTTATAACCACTTTAACCCATTAAAAAATGCCCCACGCAGATATACTGCAGCAGGGCAGCTCTCGTGCATGAAATCACGTATCTGTATGGGATTTCATGCACTGTGTCTGGGACACGCACACGTGCCACCGGCGACCGGCTCCCGCTGTGATTGGACACAGTGAAAGCCAATAAGCGGGTCCAGACGACGCGATGTCTATTGGGTCACTCTGATCATTCACAGGAGAGGCAGAATGGCGATCTGCCTATGTAAACAAGACAGACCGCCAATCTTTGAGAGGGGAAGATGGAGATCTTGTGTTTCTGCTAAGGATCCTTGTCTTCCCCCAGTTAAAGCATCTCCCCCACACAGTTAGAAAGCACTCCCTAGGTCCCTAGGAGCACAATGAACCCTTTGAGTGCCCCCAATGTTAACCCCTTCATTGCCAGTGTCATTAGTACAGTAACAGTGCATATTTTGTAGCACTGATCACTGTATTGGCGTCACTGGTCTCCAAAAAGTATCACTTAGTGTGAGATTTGTCTGCCGCAATGTCGCAGTCCCATTAAAAATGGCTGATGGCCGCCATTACTAGTAAATAAATAAATAAATAAATAAAAATGTAATAAATATATCCCATAGTTTGTAGACGCTATAACGTTTGCGCAAACTAATCAATATATATTTATTGGGATTTTTTTTACCAAAAATATGTAGCAGAATACATATTGGCCTAAATTGATGAAGAAATTCGATTTTCTAAATTTTTTTCATTGAATGTTTTATAGCAGAAAGTAAAAAATATTGTTTTCTTTTTTCTAAAAATTGTCGGTCTATTTATGTTTCTAGTGCCAAAAGAACGCTCTATTTGTGTGGAAAAAAAGGGCAACCGTTGTATTTAGGTACAGCGTCGCACAACCGCGCAATTGTCAGTTAAAGTAACGCAGAGCCGTATCGCAGAAAATGGCCTGGTCATGAAGGGGGGAGACCTTCCGGGGTTAATGTGGTTAATTAGGAACTGTTAACATTTGTAAATACAACAACCTAATATTTACACATAGTTCTCATAATTAGCATGAGCTCATTTGCAGCCCACTGTATGACAGTTTTGAAAACTCTGTGTGTGCCCAACCTTTTCACTAGATAATGCTAATTGGAAGCTCAGCTGGTACATAGCGCAGCACTAAACCCCTACCTTGCATCACGGTCTATTTCTATATGCAACTAGTAGAAGTACCTGAATTTATCGTGCTATGGTTTTCCTCCCACTGTGTAATAGGGCTTAGACTGTAAAGCCTGCCATACATGGATTGAAATTTGTTTGGTTCAGCAGGGCCCGGACGAATTTAAATCCATATACAGGCGGGGTGGTTGCATGGGAATCGATCTACCAGCTTACTTCTATACAACCACCCTATTGGAAAATTTCCACTCGATCAACACCACCGGCCGTAGCATGCAATGCTGATCAGCGTATTCTGATGGCAGAGAAGTCTCCCCTCTGTCAGAATACAATAGCTCAGCCGGGAGGATTCCAAAATCCATATCAAGTGTGTTAATGTGGGAATTGAGCCCTAATAAATAATGTATGGAAAGCTTTGGAGATAGGGTCAAGCACAACGACTAATAGACCTCTGTTTCATACACATGTGCTGACAGGGAACATGCTGACAGGATAAGAGAGCAGGGTTAATGGGTTAAAGGGTTAATTGTGAGCCTAGGGGAGTGTTTTCTAACTGTGGGGGGAGGGACTCATGAAATGATTATAGAGAACTGTGTTCCTATATAGAAGGATCACAGGCACTCTGTGATCATTTCAGAGAGAAGAACAGTCAGCTGTGTTTACAACAGCTGACCGTTCTTCTCTCTCAGCTGGGAGCGATCGATGCCGCCGGTCCCGTGGATCGGTATCCCCGCTGCGCTCGCCCCCCAGCACCACTCCCACGAACCGACGTACCAGTATATATGCAGCTGGTGGTCGGCAAGTGTTTAAAGCAGTTCTTTAGTAATTTTTTCATCTTTCCATCTATCAAATCCTCAACCCTTGTTGTTTTACCTTTGATAGTAAAACATTTATTTTCTGCCAGTAAACACCTTTTACAGCCCATTTCCTCTTTCCTGTCTGGTAAAAAGTCTAGGCTAATGACATCATACACAGCTCTCTCTCTCTATCTATCTCTCTCTCTCTCTCTCTCTCTCTCACTCTTGTGAGAGTTTCCCTGCAAGGGAGGAGGGATGAGCCATAGGAGAGCCAATGAGAGCTGCAAAGCTCTGTGTGTATGTAAATCCAGGAAGTGAACAGGCAGCAGCTTTAGCTGCCCACAGTTAAAATGGCTGAAGCCATATTTAGCGGAGGGAGATTCCTGCAGCCTATTTGGCAAGTACAGAATCACAGTGTATATAAAATAACATGCAAAGTGGTTGGAGGGAAGCTTCAGAATGGCAAATGTGTTTTTATTACAAATTATGCAAGCAGACTGAAGTTCCTCTTTAACTTTCCAATCAGCAGGGTTCAGACTGAGTGAGCTGGAGTCAGCGCTATGAGCCAGTAAGGCACTGCTACATGCACATGTGTTGACAAGGAGCGTGCTGACAGATAAAGAGAGCAGAGTGAGCAGAAGGCACTATTAGTCTAAAGGTGTGTTTTGACCAAGGTTCTAGACCAATCTGTTCTACTGCAACAATGTAAGTAAAGGATCATGGTATATTGTCCGGAAGAAGTGCCTGGATCACAAAACTGGCTGCAAATCCATTGGCACGTTCAACCACTTCTGGACCGGAAGGATTTGCCCCCTTAATGACCAGGCAATTTTTTGTGATTCGGCACTGCGTTACTTTAACTGAGAATTGCGATGATGTACCAAAATAAAATTGATGTCCTTTTTTCCCCTCACAAATAAAGCTTTCTGTTTGGTATTTGATCACCTCTGCAATTTTTATTTTTTGTGCTATAAACAAAAAAAGAGCGACAATTCTAAAAAAACAAAAAAAAAACAAAAAAAAACAAAACAATATTTTTTACTTTCTGCTATATAACATTCCCAATAAAAAAAAAAAAATAAAAATCTAATTTTTACATCATTTTAGGCCAATATGTATTCTGCTACATATTTTGGGTAAAAAAAAATCACAATAAGTGTATATTTTTGATTGGTTTGCGCAAAAGTTATTACATCTACAAACTAGGGGAAAGATTTATGTAGTTTTTATTTATTTATTGTTTTTTTTTACTGGTAATGGCGGCGATCAGCGATTTTTAGCAGGACTGCGTCATTGCGGCGGAGAGTTCGGACACCTAACTGACACTTTTGACACTTTTGCGACGACCAGGGATATTACATGCACTATTACTGTACTAATGACACTGGCAGGGAAGGGGTTAACAAAGGGTTAAATGCGTGCCTAGGGAATGCTTTTCTAACTGTGTGGGGGATGGGCTCACTGTATGAACACAGAGACCTGTGTCCCTAAATAGGAGGACCACAGGATCCTTGTGTTCATCACTGACAGAACAGCGGTCTGCTGTTTTGTCTCCACGGGGAGCGATTGCGGGTGCCCGGTGGACATCGTGGCCGCCAGACCCGTTGATTGGCTCCCCCCCAGCCAATCGATGTGTGTGTGCGCCCACGCTAACTGCTACACAAAGCGATGCACACGTACATCATTTCGAGTAACTACAGCAGCTGGTGAGCAAGTGGTAAACAGTCCATATATATATATATGCTTTTAAATTATACTGTGTATTCATCTGCTTGCCTGGAGTTCAGCTTGTAAGCACCCTCACCCATGAATGCTGTTCCACCAGATTGCATATAATCCGGCAGTTGGATCTTTCATGTTCCAATGAACATTGTACAAACATACAGGTTCACATCAGGTTTATATATACAGTATCTCACAAAAGTGAGTACACCCCTTACTTTTTGTAAATATTTTATTCTATCTTTTCATGTGACAACACTGAGAAATGACACTTTGCTACAATGTAAAGTAGTGAGTGTACAGCTTGTATAACAGAGTACATTTGCTGTCCCCTTAAAATAACTCCACACAGCCATTAATGTCTAAACCGCTGGCAACAAAAGTGAGTACACCCTTAAATGAAAATGTCCAAATTGGGCCCAAAGTGTCAATATTTTGTATAGCCACCATTTTTTTCCAGCACTGCCTTAACCCTCTTGGGCATGAAGTTCACCAGAGCTTCACAGATTGCCACTTTAGTCCTCTTCCACTCCTCCATGACGACATCACAGAGAAGGTGGATGTTAGAGCCCTCACATGTGTACGCACTCTGCCCCCCTCACACGTGTACGCACTCAGCCCCCCCTCACATGTGTACGCACTCTGCCAAAAATCAAAACAACATCTGTGTAAATTTTCAAGTGCTCATATATACATACTGTATATTTACATATAGAGTGCTTCACCAAAACGCATTCAACACATGTGAAAAGAAATTCCAATAATTTACCGTGTCCATGAAAATTGTATTAATAGTGTCCACAATGTCCGTGTTCAAGGGGACATTATAGATGCTCACTACTTGTGATCATAAATCATATCCACTCTTTGACACTGCACACGTGCTCCTCCTTTCCACTCAAAGTGTTTACTCACTGGAATTTTTTTTACCCCTAATAATTAAATAAGTAGGCCAAACCATGTTTTATAGCAGAACAAGTCTCTCCAGAATCCTCCTCCACTCGCCACAGGAATCCCGAATGTATGACCACCAGTGGTCTTTAAATGCACCTCAGTTGCTCAAGAATTTTAAGAAAAACTCAAGCCAGAAATGCCATCGTCGAATAACTCTTTATTTACTACTTGAGCTCCAGAAAATTTTATTCCTTCATGACCTGGCCATTTTCTGTTATTTGGCACTGTCCTATTTTAACTGGTAATTGTGCTGTCATGCAAAGCTGAACCCAAATTTAATTTAAATAATTTTTTGTTTTTCTTACACAAATAGAGCTTTCTTTTGGTGGTATTTGATCACCACTGGGTTTTTTATTTTTTTGTGAGATAAATGAAAAAGCCCGAAAATTTGGAAACCCCCCCAGATATTTTCATCTTTCTGCTGTAAAACATATTAAATAAACAAATGTAAAAAACTGAATTTCCTAATAAATTAATTCTGCTACATATTTTTAGTAAAAAAAATCCCAATAAGTGTACATTGGTTGGTTTGTGTCAAAGTTATGGTGCCTAAAAAAAATGGTATCAGAGAATCAGAGAAGAGCTACTAAACTAGTACATGGATTGCAGGAAAAAACTTACCAGGAAAGGATAAAGGACCTTAACATGTATAGCTTGGAAGAAAGAAGAGACAGAGGGGATATGATAGAAACTTTTAAATACATAAAGGGAATCAACTCGGTAAAGGAGGAGAGCATATTTAAAAGAAGAAAAACTACCACAAGAGGACACAGTTTTAAATTAGAGGGGCAAAGGTTTAAAAGTAATATGAGGAAGTATTACTTTACTGAGAGAGTAGTGGATGCATGGAATAACCTTCCTGCAGAAGTGGTAGCTGCAAATACAGTGAAGGAGTTTAAGCATGCATGGGATAGGCATAAGGCTATCCTTCATATAAGATAGGGCCAGGGACTATTCATAGGATTCAGATATATTGGGCAGACTAGATGGGCCAAATGGTTCTTATCTGCCGACACATTCTATGTTTCTATGTTTCTATGGTATAGAATAGATACTGGAATTTTTTTATTATTTTTTTTTCTACTAATAATGGTGGTGATCAGTGACTTATGGTGGGACCTGCCTAACTGCCACTGGCATCTCCAGTGACTTTAATACAGGGATCAGTGCTAATAATATACACTTTCACTGTACTAATGACACAAAATAATGTCTGGAAAGGAGTTAACATCTAAGGCGATCAAGGGTTTACTGTGTGCCTAACAAGTGTTAATGACTTGCCGCCAGTAATATGTTCATGGACGTCCTCAATTTGCAGTGGTTATACCGGAATGATGCCTCCACCTGCACTTTTATGGGCGGCGGGAGAGGTGCCCACCTCCCGTCATTTTTCCTGCTTACCGGAGCCGTCGGTAGTGGGGAAAACGAGCCGATCCTCTCTGGTGCTGGACAGGATGTCAAATGAGGACAATATGGTCCCCACTCCACTCTACGCCTTTGGAGGACCGGAGGTATGTCAGATGTCGCTTCCATCAAACAGCCTTAAAGGGCCACACTTTTTTTTTTTTGATTAAAAAAAAATAAAAAAAATTTTAATCTTTTCTTTTTTTATTGCTTTTAACTGTAGATGTAACATCTGAGGTCTTTTTGACCCCAGATCTCACAATAAAGAGATCATGTACTGCTTATTTCTATTACAAGGGATGTTTACATTCCTTGTAATAGGAATAAATGTGATCAAAATTTTTTTTTTTTTTTTTTTTTTTAAAGGGACGGTGTTGGTATCTATTTACTCTGCATAACATTATCTTTCACATTATAGGAAAAAATGGGCTATCTTTACTGTTTCTTATTTTTTAATTCAAAAAAGTGTAATTTTCCCAGAAAAATATGCATTTGTATGACCGCTGCGCAAATACAGTGTGACATAAAGTATTGCAACGATCTCCATTTTATTCTCTAGGGTTTCTGCTAAAAAAATATATAATGTTTGGAGGTTCTAAGTAATTTTCTAGCAAAAAATACTGATTTTAACTTGTAAACAACAAGTGTCAGAAATAGACCTGGTCCTTAAGTGGCTAACAAGCTTTAGTACAAAAGGGATGACACCATTAGTAGCTCTCAGACACAGCACTTATTTAATAATTATTTATTTTATTAGTTATTTTTTGTGAAAGCCCACTATTTTTACATGTATACTGTAAATCCCATATTTGTCTGGTACAGTATTTCTCTCTGCAATGAGCCTTACGCTATTAGATTTTTTTCGTTCAGCTTGCAGATTCAGACCAAATAAATTTAAGAGATTCCTCCATCCATGCTATACAGCTATCCCTCTGCTGGGCTATTCTATTCTAACAACTGTTGGTGATGGCTGTCTAGATACCTGGCATCTGATTGGATGCAGCTGCTGTTTGACTGACATTTTTCCACCCTGGCTCCTTTGATTTTTCAACAAAGGATGTTGGACAGGAGAGGGCTGATAGGGCCAACCACTAAGCAGTTTTTCAACCAGTTCATCAGGACCAACCAACATTTGAACAGGGTATGGCCTGTATCTGGTATCTTAAGCCCCGTACACACGTACCGATCGTCGGCCGAACGATCGGCCGCCTTTTGTCCAGGGCTGTCGTGTCTGTTGAAAACTGCAAAAGACTGCACACGAATTTTGTCGGCCAACAACAGCCGACTGCAGAAGTGATGTCATGTGATGGTTAACTTTCCTTGTCTTTTTTCTTTTCTGAGCATGCCCAGTCTTGCAAATCTGCTGTCTGTCGGCCGAAATCTGTACTGACTGGCGAACAATCGGCCGTTCTGGTGTTGGCCAACAAAAATTTTAATGCTTGCACGACAGATTCTGTTCGGCTGAAAATGCGCTGTCGGCTGTCGGAAGCATCATACTAACAAGCCTACAATCGGCCGATCGGTCGTCGGCCGAATATTTACGGCCGACAATCGGTACGTGTGTACGGGGCATTACACTGGCAAAATTAAACTACTAGAAAGCAGACTAAGACAATGCAATGTGTGCCTTTGTTGAGTAGTTACAGTGGAAAAACATAAGGATTAGGCCTTTAACTTTAAGTGAATCCTTTGCTGTACAGGAGTTACATAGTCAGAGCACTTGATGTCCTTCAGTGCCTGAACATGACAAAAATAATTAATATCAGGGCTTTTCCAAGAGTGAATCGAGTAGATTTCAAAGTGCAGAATACATGATAGCATGATAATTGGATTTTAGGAGTCTCTCAGAATCCCATGGTTTGGTCCTTATAGCAAATCCCCAGGAGATTCAACTATTTTGAGGCTAAATGATTTGCTGCCTGAATTTGGAATATTTCTGGGCATGAGACATGGAAGCCCCAAAACTACCTTGGGTTTTTTAAACAATTTGGAATAAAAGGGTTAATCTGGGTAGGTGCAGAGATTTGTTTTATATAGAAAAAAGAGAGGTCCCTTCTTTGATTTACCCATTAAAAGTGAAATGCATATTGGTGGGTGAATACCAAGAGACCCACATGCTAGCACTCCTCTTGCCAAGAAAACAAATATCCATGTGTCTGGTGTGCTAGGCTAGTATTTTCTCCTGGAGAGGAGCCATGCCTTTTTATTTAAAAAATATCTGTGGATTTTGCTGCCAATGAGGCTGACTGACAGGTCTTAAACCCCATTGATTAGTTTGTTCATCTTTATTGTTGACAGAGTTCCATTATTTATCATATCCTTCTCAGAACATGTTAGATGTCATCATTACATGACAGTACAATCTGCATGAGGTTTGTATGCTGTACCGGTGTTTTGAGTGGGTTGTGTGAAATGGAACATATATAGATTTATTGACTTCTTCCTATATGGAACTAGTGTGGGCAATTAGGGTAAATCACACTGTGAGCACCTTTGCAGAGACATGGACTGATGAAAATGGTTTAAAAAAATATATAAATACGGGGAATTGATATGTTGGTAAGTGCTGGACTACAATAATATGGAGAAGGAGACATCGCTCTTTATTTGCCACTCCCCTCTACTGTGATATTAATGTTTTGCTGCACCATCCTCCTCCATAGGGAGCGCTAAAGCCAAGCAAGCCCGTAGACTTCTATGCAGAAGGCTGAAAATGCTGGGAGTTGTAATTTGAGAGGGCAGCCATATAATGGCAACACTATAATGGTTACACTACAGACAGTGGCGACTGGTCATACAGGGTGCAGGGGCACCGTCCCCCCTATCCATGCGTCCGGCCCCTAATCTAAATGCGGGGCACCAGACGCATGGAGTTCAATTGGCGTTTTTTCTTTTTTAGCCATGTGATTAGAGCCAAAGGCTCTCACAGGCTAAAAAAAAGGGTGGGCTTGGGGCGCAGAGCATTGCGCCCGAGCCCACCTAGTTATGTGACAATAGCGAATGAAAATTCGCTATTGTCACATGGGTCCTCCTCCTGGCCAATCAGGAAGCGGGTTTTGAGACCCATCTCCAGATTGGCCGAAAGGAGAAGCCATGCCATTGGGCATGGAGGAGGAGGGATGAGACGCAAAAGACGGGGAAGAAGCCGAAGCCTCCGCGGCCGCCTCCTGCTGCATGCAGGCAGGGTGAGTGAGCGGGGGGGGTCCTGTCTGTCCTCTCTGTCCTCTCCTCTCCTGTCTCCCCTGTCTCCCTGTGGTCCGGGGGGGGGGTGATGTGTGGCCTGGTGTGGTCCCAGGGGGGGGGTATGGTGCAGTAGTCGGTCTGCCGCCCCTCCCGGCCCATGGAGCACCAGCCGCCACTGACTACAGATCCAAATATGATTGTACAGTAGAAGGGGTGGAAAGAGGATTTTTAATAAATTGCCCGGGAAAGTTCTTCCTCTTAGTACTGAGAGGGGTAGAGGGAGAACACTTCTGTCTGCATATATGCCTGCCAGCTAGAACTTAAATCCCGAGCCTGGGATTGAGGACACTCGGGGGCAGCACAGCACTGCTTACATTGCAACACCTTCACCTCTGCAGCAGGGAGACTGGAGCATCCACTCACACTGTGCTTCCAACCGCTGATCACCAAAGGCTTTCCCGAAGAGACCTAGGGGGTCCCACTTCTACAGCAAGAGAGCATCCTAGGGACGGGTGAGAGGGTTGTTCGTTCACTGCTGATACTGCTAGCAGGGACTGAGCCACTGACAGCAGGACACCAAGTGCAGCCAATCCATACTGCACCCATATTGCGCCCATACTGCACTCTATACTGCACTTATTCCAAACCTAGACTGCACCTATACCAACCCTTTATCGCATTATACTGAACCTTTACCGCATCTGAACCACATCTACCTTGACTATACAGTACCTATAATGTACCTATACTGCATGCAGGTTAACTAAGACTGTCAACAGTACAGAGGACCCATCCTATCCAGCGGCTCCTACAGGGGAGGAACTACAGATAAAATACAATTTTTTTTACCATTTTATCTAGCTCACTACTATCTTAGTAAGGAGCACAGGCACTGCATAATAGGGAGCTCATCTGGGCTTTGGGCATACACCTAGTACTTAGCGACAGGGTCTTGTTCTTGTGACATCTGTAAAAACAATATTTCCCAACACATCAGTAAATCATTATTATGTGACAGAATCACTGAAGGCAATGATTTTTTTTGTTTCTCTGGTTACATTAAAGAGCTTTTAATTGTGTCTTTCAGAGTTGGCCCCAGGTGTTGGACTTCTTTCATTACATTTTGCTCTAATGTGATGAAATTCTAATTCTCTCCTTACCATATGGTTAAATTTCCCAACTGAGAATTAGTTGAAAAAGAAGAAATAATCTATTAATCTCTGTAATAGATTCACAAATGAGGTTTGCCACAGAACCTGTTTTTCACTGGTGACAAGGAAAAAAAAAAATCAGCTGGGTGCTCCAAAGGCCTGTGTGCTTAAGACAACATGTGTGCTATCTGCACTGACACCTACAGTGTTCATTTATAAGTGCAAGAATAGATGTCATAATACCTAAGGATGGAATATAAATAAAGCTAAAATAGCAAGAGGAAAACAGAACAATAAATCACTGTGGACATAACAATGACAAATGATTATCTGCAGCGTCCATGCACGGGGCTGACTCTTTCTAGCTTCTATGCATCCTTTAGCAGAAGGGTTAAATAAAGGGTCCAATCTGTTAATTTTCCGTCTCTAACTACTTGTCAATGGCTTTATGCATTTAAAAATAAATTAGTACATAATCGCATCAATGTGCATGTTATATTTTTGAAACATTAATTTATTTTCTTTTACCAGAAACATGCATTTCTATGTACAGTATAAGCCATAAATATGTAGGTACATAAAGGCAGCCATATTTGATTATTTCATATGTAGGTTCTACTTTCCACCTTACAGTGATATTCAGTGGCTGTGCTTTAATGTTCCTTGTCACACTTTTAAAAATAAACTCTCTGGGTGGTGGACATACCTCCCAACTTTTTGAAATGGGAACGAGGGACACCTATTAGCAAAAGTTTGTAAGCATAGGACACACCCCCTGCCACGCCTCCTTAGAGGGGAATTATACATAAAAAAGACTAGTCAAGTGTTTTTTTTTTACCACTACTATTTATTGGCTTATGGAATTTACAAATGCAGCAGTTTAGAAATTGGATGAAAGGTTTGGCACTGGGAAACACTTTTTGAAAGATAAAAAGTGCGTTTTATATACAACTATATAGATCAGACCAAAATGAGGACAAATGAGAAGGAAAAAGGAACAGATGGACTTTGTTATAAACCAGGGACGGTCCCTTTAAATCAGGGACAGTTGGGAGCTATGGTAGTGGATATTTTATCTCAACCACTGTTAACCACTTGCCGCCCGCCGCATGCCGATCTACGTCGGCGGTCAGCCCCTCACAGGCAAAGTGACGTAGGGCTACGTCACTAGCTTGTGAGGGTCTAGGGAGCGATGTCCGCCGGCCACTCTGCGATCGGCCGGGGAGAGGGAGAAAGTCAGGCAGCTTGTGTAAACAAGCTGCCTGTCATTCTCCCCTCTGTATGAGAGCTGATCATATGGATCTACTATGTAGATCCGTTGATCACTCTGCATACAGCTGAAGCCACAGCCAATCACAGTAAGAATCACGCCCCTAGGGACACACACAGCCCCTCCCTCTCAAATAAAGTTAACCCCTTCACTACCAGTGTATTTTTACAGTAACAGTGCATATATATAGCACTGATTACTGTAGAAATGTCACTGGTAACCCCAAAAGTGTCAAAAATGTCAGTCAAGGGTCCGATCTGTCCGCTGCAATGTCGCAGTACCGCAAAAAAATCGCAGATCGCCGCCATTACGCGTTAAAAAAAAAAACAACAAAAATGACAAAAATCTTTCCCTTAGTCAGTAAACGCAATAACTTTTGCGCAAACCAATCAAAATACGCTTTTTGCGATTTTTTTTACCAAACATAGGTAGCATAAAACAAATTGGCCGAAAATGTTAAAAAATTTTGATTTTTACATTTTTTTGGGGGGAATTTCTTATAAAAAAAAGGGAAAAATATTGCTATTTTTGCAAAATTGACGCTCTTTTTTTGTTTATAGCGCGTGATCAAAAAATCGCACAGGTGATCAAATACCGCCAAAAGAAAGCTCTGTTTGTGGAAAAAAAAGAACGCCAAATTCGTTTAGGTACAGCGTCGCACGACCGCGCAATTGTCCGTTAAAGTCACGCAGTGCCGAATCGCAAAATACCCCCTGGTCGTTTAGCAGCCAAATCCTCCGGGGCTTAAGTGGTTAAAGCGGAGTTCCGGGCACAAAAACAACCTTTTTTTTTTGTGCCCATCCGCTTGGTCTCCTTCACCTGAAAAGGAATTGGATAGTTAGGCATTTTTTTTTTCACTCACCTTGTATTTGTAGATTGAAAATACTCACCTCAGTGAACTTCCTCCCTCTGAGCCGCGGCTCCGCCGTCACTTCCTGTCTTGCGATGATTCCTGGGAGCTGAACGTCATCGCTCCCAGGAGTCAATGCGATGGCGCCAGCCCCGCTCGTCACTTCCGGGGCGACGCCGCATTCCCCCGCTAAACAGCTTCTGGGCACACCCAGAAGCTGTGGAGGAATACGGCGCCGCACCGGAAGTGACGAGAGGGGCCGGTGCAGGCGCATTCTGGGACAAGAAGACGCGGAAGAGGACGCCGAAGAGGACCGCGCCGGCTTCAGCTGCCCACAACAGAGATGGCAACGCTGTGGAAGAAGTTTTATAAGTGAGTATTTCTTCTAAAAGGTAAGTGCGAACCGGGACAGATCAGAGGCTAGCCATTGTGGAATGTACTAGCCCTGACTGTCCCGGGGGTATGTTTGTTGAAAAATGGTTTCTGTGCCCGGAACTCCGCTTTAAAGTTTATTGCTCAAATTTACCCCCAACCCCCTTCTTCCCCTCTAGATCATGTTCCAATAATATTTTTTTTCTTTTTCCTTATTCATGTGCAAAATAAGTTATATTACTTGCTGTGATGCCATTGCTATTCTTGTAAAACTCTTAAGAGAGTGCTACTGGAAGGTCACTTCCTATTGACATAGGCATACCCCCAGAATTACATCTCCCAAAAGCCTTTTCTCTACACAAAATATATGGGCAAGCCCTTGGGAGTCAAGAAAGAATTGGCTGTTAAAAAAATCATTGTATGTAAATGGTGAAGGACAGACAAGGAATTTGGATTGGTGGATTTTTTTAGTCCAGCAGGCAAGGTTAAAATGCTGGTTGGTATTTCAATGCATAAAAGACGCTGTTTTGCCAGCCCAAACATAACATTTGCAGCACATTCGATTTTTCGCAGATCTACTCATATTTGTCTGTACTTATCTGGAATGGGTATCTATTGCAGATGTAGCAGGATTTCCATGCATTGGGCCTGATGTGGGTCTGCCATGGTTAGCGGTGACACCTTCAGCCCATTTAAGCTGAATACCCAAGTGTGAGATTTGAGTCAAAGACCAGTCCGGCATCTTTGGTTTGTTTTGTTTATTTGATATTGGGGATGGGAGAAGGGAATGAGTGGGATACTCCTCTGGCTCAACTAGGTACAAATGGGACACTTTGAAGAAAAATGCCTTTCAGCGCTGTCTTGACGCCGGCTGGATGCCGACCAACGCTTGCTGGCGCTTGAAAAAACACTGACTTGCTGAACTGTACTTGAATTTGACTTCTGACACTCTGGTTAGCTCAAAAGTCCCAAACACTTCTCCCTCCAGTCCTTCCTGACTGAGGTAGCCTCTGTACACTGCTTCTGTTGCTGCAACTCTCAACACTGCACACTGCACGCTGTACACTGTACACTTCAGGGCCCAACCGCTGGCGCCCCCTCTGTACTTCAGGGTCCTCTCACTAGGCAACCCCTCTATACTTCAGTGTCCTTTTACTAGGCACTCCCTCTACACTTCAGGGTCAACACACTGGCACTTTACATTTGCTCCTGCACCGGCTAGCTAGCTCCTGGATCCCTCTGACCTTCACCGTGGTCCCCTCTCTCTAGGCAGACCCCCAGGGGCAGTTTGCAGTACTCACGAACTGGGAATGCTTTCCTGAAACTTGACCCCTCTCAGCTCAGCTCAGCCCTCTGTCCCTTCAGGCAAGCCTCCTGGGACACCCGCTTACTCTGACAGGAGGAGAGACAGCCGCACTCTCCCTCCTTGGACTCTGCTTCCCACCAAAGAAGCTGCGTCTTGTGCTCCCCCTCAAACTTATACCCACTCCCAGAATGCTGTGTGGCAGAATCTGCCTTCCTGGGGTAGATACAGGCCTGAGTGTGCCATTGGCTGGGTTTCCTCCACTGCCCAATGAGAACCCTCTCATGAAGCACAGTGGGGAGACTCCCCAATCTCAACAGCCACACCTGGGAGACATGACAGCCCAGCTGAAAATCATGGCCCTGCTGATAAGCAGACAAGGCCCACTATACTTTACCTAGCACCTATCTTGTAGGGTGCTACACAGAGTTGTGCTAAATGTGTTTTTCTTTTATTTTTCCCAAGACATACACTTGACACAGTTACACTGTCCTTTTAGATGTTTAACAATTTGAACATGGAAGAGCAATTTAACAATTTCAAAGTGACAACAAAAAATACATCAGGTAAACTGTGCAAAAAAACCCTTAAAATACTTTAAAGTATAAATATACTGCTTAAAGTGGTGGTCTAGGCCAGATATTGCAGGAAACAAGTACGCTAATGATGCAGGTGTGTGCTGGGTTTATGTTAGAGACAGAGTAAGGGTCCTTTCACACGGACTATCCGCCCGGCGGACTCCGTTTTGCTCTGTGGGGATCAATCTGCCAATTCCTGCTGTGCAGGCAGATGACAGTTCTGTCTCCACTTACTTTGCAGAGATGGAGCTGTCAGATCCCTGCTCTCCTTTATGGGAGATCGGATGAAAACGGACCGCTTGTCCATTTTCATCTGATCCGATCCTCCAGACGGATGGAAAATAGGGTTACCATCCGTCTGGATTTCAAGGACCACATTGGATCGGCGAGCAGCTTGTGTCAGCGGACATGTCACCGCTAACATCCTCTGCCCCATAGGGGTGCATGGAGCATCTGATCAGGCTGCTTGAAACTGACAGGCGGACTTGATCGGAAATCAAAGCATTAATCACAAACCAGGCGCTCCTGGGGTGCCTGTAGGGTGAAGGGATAGAAGTAAGCCTGTGAGGCTCCCCAGCAGTTGTTCTGCTGCTAGCCAATGAGCATGGGAAGAGTGCTGATATGGACAAAAAAACATGAGGAAGGCAGCGCATGAACCACACCGGGATGCAATGGATAAAGGAGTCAGGTGAACATCCAGTATAGAAATCGTTAACAGTTTATTGGTATTGATAACCAGAAAACAAAGTACATAAAATGCTTACATCCCCTTCGGCTGGAGTGGACAAGGGCACCTGGCAGCAAGCAACACGAGTGCGAGGAGGTCAGTCTCCCAGAACCGCTGAGCGGTGTGTGCACAAAGCCGGAAACCAGCCGGCGCGAGGATGAAAGAACTCTGCTGTAGTTCCGGAGCGGTGACATCAGCAGGACAGGCGCCACTTGTGGGAAAACACCAGGAACCAGGGTAAGACACAAGCTATATGGTTGCCATGACTACATTTTTCACGCCATGCGCTTTATCAAGTCCTGCAGCGGAGTCCTTTCATCCTCGTTTTCCGGCTTTGTGCACACACCGCTCAGCAGCTCTGGGAGACTGACCTCCTCGCACTTGTGTTGCTTGCTGCCAGGTGCCCTTGTCCACTCCAGCCCAAGGGGGTGTAAGCATTTTATGTACTTTGTTTTCCGGTTATCAATAATATGTTAACTGTGAACTATGCACTCTGTAAGTAGCGCACCCCTAATCCCTGCATTCTGTACATAGCACTACCCTGAACCCTGCACTCTGTGCATAACACACTCCTGAACCCTTCACTCTGTATGTAGCACACCCCAGAAACAACTGGTCCTTTGAGGGCAACCATACTGCTGACACGGCCCGCAATTAAATTGAGTTTGACATCCATGATGGAGTATGTCTTGTTGTGACAAACATGCTCAAAGAAATGTTAGAATCATAGAGTGTACAACCATTTAGGGGCAAATCTACCACAAGACAAACAAGGTGTTTGCCTTGGGCAGCATTTTTCAGGGGGGCGGTGCCCCCCCTAGACGCCCTCTCCCTGCCACTTCCACTGATCCCTCCCCCCCTCACAAACTCGATGACCTGCAGCTGCTTTGGATGCTTCAGGGCAGCCACAGAGGGATTTGCCTGACCAAATAGATCCCCCCTCCGTTCCTCCGACCCCCCTTCAGTCCTCCCCACCTCCCTGATCACCAGGGGCCCCTGTCAATGCAACTGCTGACCGGCTCTCCCTCCTCCCCCTCCTGCCAGCTGCAGATGCTGTTAGTGTGGGAGATCGCTGTCAGGATGGAGAGCGGGGGGCTGGTATGAATTTACCAGCCCCCTTCCTTTCCTGAAAGAATACAGACAGCGATCACAGTACTGATAGCTTCTGTATTCATTAATCATGGAAACATAGTAAACTGCGTTTACTATTTGTCAGTTTGTTAAAGAAATATATTAAACACTGTTTACTATATTTCATTTTATGAACTCCACAGTGCAGCTCAGGCTGCAGAGAAGGGGACTCTCTTCAGTCCCTTTCCCTGTCTCAAAAAAGAGACATTAGAGGTCTGTTTAGACTCCTGATGTCTCTCCAAAGCTCCCCCCCCCCACTAAAAAAAAAAAAAAAAAAAGTATAAGAAAATGAAATAAATAATAATAATAAAAAAAAAAAAATGCACCTGTACAAAAAATAAATAAAAGTGTAAAACAAATTAAAATAAAATAAAAAACATAGTAAGAGCCCTCTCACACAGGCCGGCTCTATAAAGTGTATCAGCCTGTATTCAGCAGGGGATCTGTCCGCTATGCAGAGCGAACACGGACACAGCCCGCTCTTCTCTATGAGACGGTTGGATGAAAATGGACCGCCTGTCTATTTCCATCCGACTGCCATCTGATCTGCCAGACAGATGGGGAAGAGATCCCCCATCTGTCTGTTTTTGGAGGACAGGATCGGATTGGATGGCACTGGGTGTCAGTGGACAGGAAGGGGTGGGATTAATTTAGATGGGGGGGGGGTTGCCTGATTTTAGTCTTGCCTAGGGCAGCACAAAACCAAAATACACCACTGCAGCCAGTGTATATCTTGCCATCCTCTTCTGGGTCAGCAGAACTTGCTTCGAACGCGCACACCTCCCACTCCACCTTCTATCTGGAAGTAAAGTTAGCGGCTTTTCTCTGAGGGACATTGCATACCAGGAAATGCTTGGAGCCACCAGCACAGCCAGAACCAGTGAAAATTCCCTGCATCCCTGCTGCTTGTCCTCCCACTGGAGTGGATGAACCCTTTACATGCCGGTTTATCATGCCCATCCTGTGAGTTTGCATTTGTCTGTTGTTATTAAATGCATCATTTATACTGCACTTAGATGGGGCTGCTCTCTTTTCTTGTACCATGGGGTACTGCTAATTAGGGCTGGATATTACAGGCTGTACTGGGCATAGATAGCCAATGTTGGAGTTATATGATCCAATGATCAATGTTAATGGTAAAAGTTGTCTCACAGTGTGCTGGATTGTTTTATACTGATGTTGTATGTGAGAAGGGGGCTCAGTGTGTGAAGGGAGCTCTGAGATGCATATCACAAAGTACTGTCCAATGCAGGACAGCCCAAAGAGCCTACGAGAATGTACAGTAGCAGCTGGAAGCTGCAGGAGAAACTGTCATGCCGATAAAGATAGAGCATTGTATGCACAAGCAATGGGACTGTGTGTTTGACAGTCTGGAGGACAAAGGCATTAAGCCTGAGCATGTTATGTTGCATTGATGGTGAGAACCCCCTGCGTGGGAAACTATTCAAGTGTAAAAATTTTGCTTGGTTTTAAATAAAAGTGGTCAGAAAAAGCCCTGAAACATACTGTACTTCTACCATGGAGTAAATTCACTGTTTGGTGCTTTTAATGAGCTACAAATTCCCCAAAATATACTGTATAACTACAGTTCTTTTTATTTTGGATAAAGTAACGGAGCCACATTTTTATTTCTTACTTTATCATTTACCTTTTTCAAATGTTCGGTGACCATTATTGCCAAGATAAAAAGTGAGAGAAAATCAAACATTTTAGTTTTCTCCGAAACAGGAAGTGAGGGAAAATCTTACATTTGGGACTTCTATTCCCGTGAAAACTGTCTACTACTTTGTAGAGATTTTCTCTCACATTGTGTTGTATCCCCCAACTGGAAGTGAAGGGAAATCTACCCAATGGGACACAGACAGGAAAAATAGCTTGATAGGCATTCTATCTCATCCCTACACTAAAAAAAAAAAAAAAAAAAAAATTTTGGTTACACATAGACTTTAAAGTGGTTGTAAAGGTTCGTTTTTTTGTGGGTGCTGGAATGGCATGGCAATGGCATTAATTCCCGCACCAGCTACCACCCGCAGCCGAATCTTGCTGCTCTTGCAAGACAAGCAGGGCTGCCATTTATTCTGGATGGAACCACCACGCATCTCAGCCCACAGCGCGATCAAGGGTGCCAGAACCACAGGGAAACTGCATGGTCAAAAAGACCATGCGGTTTCCCTGTGGCCACATTTTTAAAAAGGTGCATGTGCCTTCTTTGTGCAAATGAATGGGCTTCCTTACCCAAGCAAATGCGGGATGCACGAGCCCACACTAGTGTGAACAGAGCTTTAAGGCCCATAGTCCAGTGATCTTACATAGTTTGTAAGAGATTTGGCTTCAATGGAATCGAAAAGGATAAGTGCAGGTTTACAAATTAGAACGGGGACATAGATGCTGCACTTCCTGCAAATAAATTAATATACTGTAAGTACCATATGATCCTGATACATATTTTGAAAATCTCTAAGCATAAGTTCAGCAGCAGATGCCACTAGATTGAAAGAGAAACCCCCTTAGGTTTGTGGGACTTTAAGGGTAACAGTAAAGGCTCTCATAAGAGAAGTTTTAACGTGAAGTAATTATAAAATTATTTATTTTGTAAGGTTGTGGTTGTAACAGACAATCATCATAAACTGTACATGTTTAGGTCATAGAATTGAAAAAGCATGAATGATACAATACAGTTGTAGGTACATAGCAGAGTCCAACGCGTTTCAAACTGTTTGTTTTAGTACATAAATCTTCCTCAGGGAGTCTGCATATGTTCCTGAAATACATGGTCAAATGTAAGTTCCAAGAAACAGAATATATATAAACATTTTACAGTGAAAAGTTTTTTACATGTAAAAAGTATTATTAGCATCTGCGACCACATGTTGCCCTTAAAGAGGTCCTGGAAAGCCTCTTGCTAGTCCAGGATACTCCTAGAGAGGAAGCCTACTCCCAAAGATTGAAAAGGAAAAAGGAAAAAGGGGGGAAGGGGGAAGAAGAGGAAAGGGGAGGGGACAGAAAGAAAGGGGAGGGAAAGGGGGGGAAAAAGGAAAAGAAAAAGAAAAGAAAAAGGGGAAGGATGAAAGGACCCCTTGTGTTAAAAAGACATACCTGCAAAACAGTAGAGCCCAAAAGAAGGTTCCCCTTCGGGGGGATTGAAACTCCCATGCGTTGAGAGCTAGAGTCAGGTATAAAGATTTATTTTGTATCTGAAACAGTGAGTGTATTTACAACTGTCAGAGATCCAGGGTTAATGTAAGTATGTATATAAACATTATTACAGAAAATATTCATGTAAAATTCACCTGTTATGATGATTTTCATGTAGACATATAAAGAGGGGAAAAAAGAGAAAACGAAACCAGGAAAAATAGGGAAAAAAGGGAAAAAGGCTAATTTTTCCCAGGAAAATATTATCTTCCGATGTATATATCTCTTGGATTTATTGAAGTGGGACCCTATCAGGGGAAAAGGAGATATATCTTTTCAGCTTTGGTAGATCAAGAAAATGTATATATTATATTAAGTAATGTGATTAAAATAGCTCTTACCTCACTAATTTATTGGAGGGTGTGGGGTATCCCATCAGTTTCCAGG
Organism: Pelophylax lessonae; assembly: GCF_965119305.1. Taxonomy (NCBI): domain Eukaryota; kingdom Metazoa; phylum Chordata; class Amphibia; order Anura; family Ranidae; genus Pelophylax; species Pelophylax lessonae. The sequence goes on along the minus strand of NC_138772.1, from coordinate 437,886,891 downwards.
GGTTTTGGGGAGACCTATATCTTCCCACTGGGAACCTTCTTTTGGGCTCTACTGTTTTGCAGGTATGTCTTTTTAACACAAGGGGTCCTTTCATCCTTCCCCTTTTTCTTTTCTTTTTCTTTTCCTTTTTCCCCCCCTTTCCCTCCCCTTTCTTTCTGTCCCCTCCCCTTTCCTCTTCTTCCCCCTTCCCCCCTTTTTCCTTTTTCCTTTTCAATCTTTGGGAGTAGGCTTCCTCTCTAGGAGTATCCTGGACTAGCAAGAGGCTTTCCAGGACCTCTTTAAGGGCAACATGTGGTCGCAGATGCTAATAATACTTTTTACATGTAAAAAACTTTTCACTGTAAAATGTTTATATATATTCTGTTTCTTGGAACTTACATTTGACCATGTATTTCAGGAACATATGCAGACTCCCTGAGGAAGATTTATGTACTAAAACAAACAGTTTGAAACGCGTTGGACTCTGCTATGTACCTACAACTGTATTGTATCATTCATGCTTTTTCAATTCTATGACCTAAACATGTACAGTTTATGATGATTGTCTGTTACAACCACAACCTTACAAAATAAATAATTTTATAATTACTTCACGTTAAAACTTCTCTTATGAGAGCCTTTACTGTTACCCTTAAAGTCCCACAAACCTAAGGGGGTTTCTCTTTCAATTTATGACGGGATTATGGTAACCAATTACCTGGTAGCTATCTATACTATTTTACACTTTACGTTTCGGGTGGATAACACACCCTACCCCCATCTTTTTAGATAACTACCTGGTAACCCACTTTTTTGAGATTAATTAATTTACTAGTTTTCTTACATATTAAAAGGGCTAAGGCGGGAAATAGTTTCCACAATAGATTTCCCCTATATACCCGCTATCAGGCTATCTATATAGCCTGCTCTATACCGCATCTTCGAGATGGGAGGGTTTCAGGGGGATGGATGGGAGGAGTTAATGTCAGGTATTGAGAGTAAATTCCAACAAAAGGAACAAATAGAATCAGACATCTACACTCTATTTTCTACTCTAAAGAGATTTTTAGAAAAAAAGTCAGCGCTACACTGGCATATTAAAACATTCGATAAATATGTGAAGGAAGGTCTGAATCCTCTAGGATTGAGGATTCAGATCTTCCCAACGTTGGAAAATATTTCGCAGGAATTGAAACAAGATTGGGAGAGAATTCTTAATGAATGCTCAAGAAATTTAATGGTTCTTCTCCAAACGGAATATTTAAAACAATTGAAACATATAGAATCAGAGGTTTCTACCATTAATAAACAACTTACTCCTTTAAAAACATCTCCTCTTTATATAGAACAAGAGGTAAAACTAAAAACTTACCTGGAGGACTATAACAGAATAATATTACAAAGAAAGGAGAAAAAATACTGGAGAGATCGGATAGCCTTTAATGAAGGTAAAGCGTATAAATGGAATTCAGGACAACGGAATATAAGACGCAGAAATGAATACAAGAGGAGTGACTATCATTCCTCTGACTCATCTGCCTCTAATTCCTCTCAATCTAACTCACGTGGTCGTCCTCGAGCGGACTATCCACAAATGAGAAAAAACAAAGATAAAACTAAGACTAAAACCAACACACCACGAGGACAAGCATCACAATCTAGAAATAACGACGCTACAACTAGTGAAAATATGAGTGGCCCTAACGAGAATCAAGATCCTAGCGGATCACAACTTGAAGGGACGACAGGCAATAAAACTCAAGGCACGGTAAATAAGGGGATTTTTTTAGGGAAGCCTCACACGCGACTGGCAGTCAAAACACAAGCCAGCATGGACTCCTTTGCAGTAAAGATAACCGACAAAATCGATTAACCATTATAAACCTCTCTTCTCATATTTTAACCCAGGAGGAGGAGGATTTACTTAATTTAGGATTATCTTTCTGCCCAAGTCAGAAAACAGATAAATTTAGTGTCATTAAAGACATTAATCTTTTTGCAAGGGATATTTTTTTCAAAAGCAAATTTTTCAAACAAGCGGATAAAATGCAGAGACCTGACTCCAAATTAAAAGCGGCAGAATATCGAGCCCTCAGGGACTTAAATATATTGTTACAGGAGAGTGGTTACGATGACCAAGAAATTTGGGAAAACCTCAGCAGTTCTTCTGATGAGGAATCCATACAAACACAAAAAAAGGATCCAGCTCCAACTAAAAAATTCAAGAAAAAATCTCCAAAATTTCCTCAATTAAATCAAAATCCCACAATAGCCTTGTTTGTGAGACAAGTCTCAAAAGATATCAACAAACTAAACGTCAACCCTACTATAGATAACCTCCTCCCAAACCAACGTAAAGCCCTTAAAACCCTCCAAAAAGATAATAACATCACCTTAAAACCAAGTGATAAGGGGGGGAACATTGTTCTAATGAACAATGTGGATTATGAGAAGATGTGTTATAAACTTCTAAACAACACAACGTGTTATCAAAAAATTTCTGCCTCTATAGTCCAACAATTCAATAAAGAATACTATGCTATCATTGATGAAGCCAGAACTACTGGCACCATTACTACAGAGATGTGGGAGTACATGGGGATATCACATCCACGTACTCCCACATTCTACTGTTTACCTAAAGTCCATAAAAACCTGAGAGATCCACCCGGCCGCCCCATAATATCGGGTAACGGTAGTATAACAGAAACTGCCAGCCGTGTTGTGGACGCCCACCTCAAACCCCATGTAATTGGCTTAACATCCTACACTAAAGACACTATTCATATGCTTCAAATTATAGAAAATGTTACCATTCCGTTGAACGCTATTCTAGTAACCATAGATGCAGAATGCCTCTATAATTCTATACCACATGACAAAGGCCTTTTGGCCATCAAAAATATTCTGCTACAAAGGGGACAACAAGAACCAAACTACAATAAATTTATTGTGGATTTGTTGAAATTTATCTTAGAACACAATGTGTTCTCTTTTCAAGGCTCCCACTACCTCCAGGTACAGGGAGTAGCAATGGGGACTTGCTGTGCCCCATCCTACGCGAACCTGTACCTGGGGGAGTGGGAGCATAAAATCATTACCAATGAAGACTTGTCGATGTACTCTTGCCACTTTCTTTTGTGGCAGAGATACATCGACGACATCTTCATGGTATGGGATGGCCCGGTGGATTTACTTAAAGAGTGTCTTACTAAACTGAATGAGAATAATATGAACTTATTTTTCACTATGAAGTATGACTTTAAATCTGTGGACTTCCTTGATATTACCATCATCAAAGAGGATGATGGTCAACTATCAACCACTTTATTCAGAAAAGCCACAGCTGGCAATACACTGCTTCATGCAGAAAGTTTTCATCCTCAACCCCTTAAGAGATCTATTCCATACTCACAATATTTAAGAATTAAAAGAAATTGTTCCTCTGAGAAAAACTTCAAAGAAAAGGCAAATAAATTGACACAGAGACTCTTAGAAAGGGGATATTCCAGATCATGTCTCAGGAAAAATTACAACAAAGTACAAATCCTAAAAAGACAGGACTTACTGTTCAAACCTCAGAAACAGGAAGAAATACCCTCCAGGAATCCACCAAGAATAATTTTAAATTATTCAACTGAACATGAGAATATTTATGGAATTCTAAAAAAACACTGGGCTATACTCAGGGAGGATCCTATCCTCCAACATATATTGACACCAGCCCCAGCCATCACATACAGAAGAGCCACCTCTATAAAAGATACTCTAGTACAAAGTGAGTACAAAGGCCCCAATAGAGAGGACCCATGTCAACAAAAAGGCACATTCCCCTGTGGTAGATGTGATCAATGCAAAGTGATAGTCAGATGCAAAACAACCACACTGCCCAATGGTGAAATTTTTCAACCCAGACATTTTGTAAATTGTAAAACTAAGGGGGTCGTGTATTTGATGCGCTGCGAATGTAAGGCCTTCTATGTCGGGAAGACCAAGCAAGAACTAGGAAAACGCATCAATAAGCATATGCAGAGTCTCAATATTGGAGACCTCTATCTACCACTCGGTAGGCATATGGCAATTACGCACAAATACAGGACCCCCAAGGTAACTTTTTATGCCCTTGAAAGGGTACATATACCGGCCAGGGGGGGTGATTGGAACAAGCAGCTACTCCAGCGGGAAATGCGCTGGATTGCTAGGCTTGCGGCAACCACCCCCCCTGGCCTAAATGAGGCGGAAAGTTATAGGCCTTTTCTAGAGGGATTTTCCTCGGGGAAAACAGACTGAGGGTCCTCACTCTCTATGTCCCTTTTCCCTTGGGAAATATACTCCACACTTCATATAAATGTGGATAAATTTCTCACTTAGATCTCAAATACCTTTTCCTTATTCAAACTAGGACCATTACTACATTGTAAAACCCTCCCCCTCTTTTCTTTCCCCCCCCTCCCCCCATCGTGATTATGTGATAGTACTAAGATACCAAACTTTATGAGATATCAGATCTCTAAGTGGGTCACAAAATCATCAACATTATAATATACTAATATATCCTAAATTGGATATACATTTAAACTGTCCAAAATAAATATGTGATGCATTCTGCGACTAACATCTTTTCCTTTGGTCACAGGTCAACTCTGGGTGGGTGGATTTACAACTACAGACCGGTTTTGGGTCTTCTCTGTGCAAATATCCCCTGATTGGGGAATTTTTGCCCCTCCTGCCCCCCCTCTCCTGTGCACCAGAGGTTTTTCCTTTCCCTCTTTTTGAAAAACCCCCCCTTTCCTAGATTCTGTTATCTCTTTTTTTCTTCCCATTGTGTAGGCCTACCAGCCAACGTGTATCCCTGTCCATGTAATTGACACCAACATGGCATTTATATCATCCTTTTTTTCTTTCCCCTCGGGGGGCTCCCCTGCAAATGAGAGCCCGGCACGGGTGAGACATCTCCTATGGGGACCATCAATAGGCCCCTCAAACATCTGGAGAAACGAGCGTTTCCGGGATGTTAACATTTGGTTGCTATGCTCCATATGTCTCATCCTGAAACCCCTGGTCAATCTTTTCCAGGGGATATACGCATCACCCGTGCCTGGGGCGTTATCTTCTACAGATTTCCCCTTTCTTTAAAACAAGTGTCCACTAGCAGTCTCTATATACAATATAGATAGGTATTATTTATCCCATTCATAAGTCTATTTCACTTTCAATTAAAAATTAAATTTAATTAAAATTATCCCCCCTCTATGTATCTACCGCATGACTATACCGCTACAACTTAGGCGGACATATTAGCGGAGTCTATTAGAGAAAAGGGCGGATATGACGTCACCGCCAGTCCAGCGGAATAATCTCCGGGCATTTCAGGCGGAAATGACACACGTCGGAGCCTTTGATTTGGGCGGATGTGATGTCACCGCCAGTCCGGGGAACTTCCGGTGGTAAAAGACGGATATGACGTAACTATTTACAAAGCTCCCGCGGGAATCACCACGAGACTCTGGACACTTGGGTACTTAAGGGGACGCCGAGAGCCAGAACGGAGAGCTATCTCTCCGATGCAACACCGAACGCCTATCGCTCCGATATCTATACATAACAGTGAGTACTCTGGAGGAGACCTATATAACTAAAAACTCTTTTCTTAATTATGATGGCAACTTATTACAAGAGGGTTTTATCTTATTTTTCTCTTTATGTGACTATCAGGATCCATAGGACGAGTAATTTTAGATCACATCCTATATCTCATAGGATGATATGTTGCTGTCCTCATTGGATACGGTGACGACAGGCTTCAATCAGAACGGTATGATCGTTTCAGGTGGAATACCTACTTTTAACCAATAATAAGATATGCAAAATGTATACCTATATAGGCATATTATCCCTGTCCTATACCTTTCAGGCAAGGACTTATATTCCCAGTGGGAAGATATAGGTCTCCCCAAAACCCCTGGAAACTGATGGGATACCCCACACCCTCCAATAAATTAGTGAGGTAAGAGCTATTTTAATCACATTACTTAATATAATATATACATTTTCTTGATCTACCAAAGCTGAAAAGATATATCTCCTTTTCCCCTGATAGGGTCCCACTTCAATAAATCCAAGAGATATATACATCGGAAGATAATATTTTCCTGGGAAAAATTAGCCTTTTTCCCTTTTTTCCCTATTTTTCCTGGTTTCGTTTTCTCTTTTTTCCCCTCTTTATATGTCTACATGAAAATCATCATAACAGGTGAATTTTACATGAATATTTTCTGTAATAATGTTTATATACATACTTACATTAACCCTGGATCTCTGACAGTTGTAAATACACTCACTGTTTCAGATACAAAATAAATCTTTATACCTGACTCTAGCTCTCAACGCATGGGAGTTTCAATCCCCCCGAAGGGGAACCTTCTTTTGGGCTCTACTGTTTTGCAGGTATGTCTTTTTAACACAAGGGGTCCTTTCATCCTTCCCCTTTTTCTTTTCTTTTTCTTTTCCTTTTTCCCCCCCTTTCCCTCCCCTTTCTTTCTGTCCCCTCCCCTTTCCTCTTCTTCCCCCTTCCCCCCTTTTTCCTTTTTCCTTTTCAATCTTTGGGAGTAGGCTTCCTCTCTAGGAGTATCCTGGACTAGCAAGAGGCTTTCCAGGACCTCTTTAAGGGCAACATGTGGTCGCAGATGCTAATAATACTTTTTACATGTAAAAAACTTTTCACTGTAAAATGTTTATATATATTCTGTTTCTTGGAACTTACATTTGACCATGTATTTCAGGAACATATGCAGACTCCCTGAGGAAGATTTATGTACTAAAACAAACAGTTTGAAACGCGTTGGACTCTGCTATGTACCTACAACTGTATTGTATCATTCATGCTTTTTCAATTCTATGACCTAAACATGTACAGTTTATGATGATTGTCTGTTACAACCACAACCTTACAAAATAAATCATTTTATAATTACTTCACGTTAAAACTTCTCTTATGAGAGCCTTTACTGTTACCCTTAAAGTCCCACAAACCTAAGGGGGTTTCTCTTTCAATTTATGACGGGATTATGGTAACCAATTACCTGGTAGCTATCTATACTATTTTACGCAGATGCCACTAGATGCCTGCTATTACTTTTGTTAGCCAGAATATTCTCCTCTTTGAAACTTGTTTTATTTTGTTATGAGGGTGCAGAGTTCCCATATTTCATTACTAAGCCCCACCAACTGTTATCTCTAAGCCCCTCATTGGCCATTGAGACACATTCATTGTTTGGGGAAAGGCAATAGATAGGGCTTTAGTCCCACAAAATAATCTGTTTACTCTAAAAAATCAGAGGCCTGTTTCCTTGAAGTGAATTAGCCCCTATCAAAAAGTGCTTGGAAAAGGATTAGTTTGCTAATTAGATAACATAGCATGCTCGCCAAGCCCATTAGTGTCTTGATGAATATTACAATGTGAGAGTAAATGGTGAGCATGGTCATGTGAATGTATATTTGAAGTTTCCAGTCATAAAGCTAGAGCCTCCAACAACGTTTTCTGCTGTAGAGTTAGAGATTTTAATTAAAAAAAACATTTTTTTCCATTTTGCACCAGTAGTTTCTTACCAGGGATGTATGAAAGGAAAAAGTAAAAGCAATTTATTTTCTGTTTTGGTATTGAAGAACTTGAGTGTGCTGTGGAGAGCCCTGACTTCAACCTTACTGGACACCTTTGGGATACATTTTATATATATATATATATATATATATATATATATATATATATATATAGATTGCAAGCCAGGCCTCACAAATGCTCTTTTGACTAAATGGGCACAAAATCCCACGGTGTAGTGAGGCATATATTGCACTCAGGCACCAAATCTCCAGACCTCTACCGGTACTAGGAGCATATTCCAATAGTCGGCAGCTACTATCACGGTTTGTGCAATTCCAAAGAAGGACTGGGGAACCTCTCACCATATAAAAAAAGCGTAAGCACAGTTCCTACATCAAACACTAATCCATCTGATATAGAGACCCCCCCCAATGCGTTTCACTCTTTTAGGCGCCAAATCATATGTAGTGCCTGACCAAGTGAAACATGCCTGGTGGTTGTCTGGATATTGGATGGATCAGTCTGTGTGATAGAGAATTTAGTAAACCGTTCTGAGGATTTTATATACTAAGAAGTTCCCCTGTCCCTCTTTGGAACTTCACAAACAAATTCCCATGGGCACACTCCAATATCTTGTGGAAAGACTTCCCAGAGGAACTGCGGCTGTTATAGTTATAAAGGAGGTGTAAACTCTACATTAATTCCCATGGTTTTTGCAATGGGATATACAATAAGCTCTCGTACTTGTGATGGTCAGTTGTCCACAGATGTTTAGTCATATAGTATATGCGGACTGATGCGCCTCCTTTAATAAGGAAAGAAAAGAAAGAGTGGGCTTAAAAATATCACTGGAAAGGAAATCACCCCTCTGCATTTTGACTTTTAGTAAATGAAGGCAGTCAATGGTTGCTCTTAGCAGAACCAAATACATACATATTACAGTAAACCCCCGCTCCATCGCGGTTCAGTTTTTGCGGTCCCGGTATATTGCGTTTTTTTTTGTAATGTTATTTTACTATATAAATCATTAAAAATGAAATATTTTTGTGTTTTCCATAGCTCTTGCTATGTCTCTCAGTATCTTTTATGTGTTTAAATGAGTTTCTATTGTTTTAAAAGTGTTTTTAAAGACCTTAAAATGCTTTTACACGTACAGTGACAGTAAAAAAAAACATGCCTACAATGCATTTTAATAGGGTTTTTCTATTTCACGGATTTTCACTTTTCGCGGCTGGGTCCGGAACGTAACCCCCGCAATGGAGGGGGGTTTACTGTAAAGATTTTTAAAGGACTGTTTTGAGCTTGTTCCAGTGCATTGCATTGTAGGTATATTTGCAGCTCTTTAGTTATCAATGTTCTGTAAAATGTTTGCACATTTCCAATTTTTCACAGGCAGAAAAAAAAAAAAAAAAAAATGAAATCCTAGTGCCCACTTCTTGCATTTGGCCTGATTCCAAAGGTTCAATGCATGTTTTAAAAACACCTTTTCATTTCCCTGCTTGCTACCACAGGGTTGGCATTTGCCAGTGTTTTAGGGTTACTGTTCCTCAATTAGCAAGCACCGGTCCATTTTGATGAGATGGTAATCAAGGCTCTTTGCAGAAGCTTATTATGTGTACATCCTATCAGCACAGCGCCCAGAAAGTAATTATATCACTTTTAGATGGCAATCACTTTTATTGTGAAAAAATATCGTCTAAGCATTGGCTGCATGTCCTGGTTCAGTGAGCCTTTGATGTTGCTATTCTGCAGAACGGCTACGCTGCATCCTCTGTTAGGTTTTGAGGGCCAGTGTTGAGGGGCTTTATTCATTCAGCAATTACCTGCTCCCTGTTCACTTCTGTGAGGAGATGAATGTGTCATTAGGCAATGCAAAATTAGAAACATTTCATCATTTTAACGTAGAATAAAAAATGAGCCTTTACTTGTCTAGATGAATAATGTACTGCTGCTATTGAAACGTGCCCAGCTCTGTAATAGACAGTTGTCGGATATGGTGCTGAATGACTATACACAATTTATACACAGAGACAGTACATAAGGGCTATTATCTCTTGTCTAAATAGGACCTACATGTCTGTTATCACAGCTCTTCATTCAGATCCTCTTAACTTTACTTGATGGGGTTTACCATTGCGTTTATGTCAACAATGAAAACCTGTAATCACCTGTTAGCGGAATGGTGATCGGCTGGCTGGAATAAAAATAATTTCTACCCACAGACAAGGTGTTTCATATCAATTGTATTTTTTCCTTAGGGAGAAAATGAGATCTGCAATCTGATTGGTTGCAATGAAGCACACTTCTGTTTTTATTTTTTCTTCACCTTTCATTAAAAAATAGTGTTGCCTTATGTTGATATGTATTAAGATTAAAGCCATTTATAAAGCACCAACAATTTACACAGCGCTTTACATACTGTACTTTCACATCAGTCACTGCCCTCGTGGAACCTTCAGTCTCAAGCCCCTATCTCCCATGATTATATATACACACACTAAAGCCAAGGAGACACATGTCGAATGTCCGCTGGCATTGGCCAGTTCAATAGAAACCACCCGACATTAGGCCCGTGTGTATGGCAGCCAGTCCGAACGAAGCCAGCCAGCTTCTGTCGAAGGCTCAGGACCAAAAAAGGTCTGCCGACCAGCTCCCGGTCAGTGCTCTCAGCCAATGGCTGAGAGCAAAGACTGGAGTGTTCTGACGGAGGGTCGTCCCCCTATCAGAACACAATAGCTCAGCAGGGGAGATCGCTGTACTAACATCAGATTTTTAGTACAACGGCTCAGATCTGGGCTGTCAGTTTTTTTCATTATTGTACCAGACTTAAGGCTAATTAACCAACCAGCATGTTTTTTGGAGTATGGGAAGAAAGTGAAGTACCTGGAAGAAACCCAAACCAGTGATTAGCTTGAGTTTGTTCTGAACCCAAAATTCATGCCATTTATCCTCAGGTTCCACCACACTGTTTCTGTGGTTGCCCCCAACCTGGCTCATATGTACGCATTTTTGGGACTGTGAGAAGATAGCCTCGGTGTGGCAAGAGCTCTTTAACATAACATCCCAGTTAACTGGTAAACAGATCACTCTAAAGGCCTGTACACTACACACTTGACAGAAATCGGACTAAATATCCTACGATTTTTCTTTCTCTCTTGCTCAGCGTTCATAACCGTTTTTAGTTGACAGTGCAAAAATGTTCACAAAATTTCTCGTCCGATTTTTTTTTTTTTTGGGACATTTGTTCCTAGACTTCCGGGTCGTCAGCAACTTCAGATCATGCACGGCCTTTCATATCTGATTTTTCACGGACGTACTGCATACACATTAAATGAAAATTGGTCGTCTGGGGACGGACGATAAAAATTTTGGTGTTTGTCCCTCCATTTTTGTTCGTTGAAAATGTTGGCATCGGCTGCTGAAAGTTGTGTACACACTAGCCGAAAATCGTACGATTTTACCTCGGACGGGAATTTTCGACAGATTTTATACTAGTGTGTACCCCACTTAAGTCTAATTGCCTGTTATTTTCTCACATCCAAAACCTCTCAAGAGCATTAGAACAATTGATACACACTCTCTGTGGTTGATTTACTAAAACTGGAGAGTGCAAACTCTGGTTTCACTGTAGATGATAGACAATCAGCTTCTAACTTCAACTTGTTCAATTAAGTCTTGAGAAAAAAAAAATGAACACTGACTGGTTTCCATGCATAGCAGATATACACTGATGTTTTGCAGATTTATATTGCCTTTCTTCTGTATGCATATGATGTCCGCTGAAATGTTTTGATAATGTCCCATTTTGGACCTACTCAAGAAAAATTTGTAAACAGAGTTTAGTTTAAATTCAAGTTTATCCAAACCCTGAAGTTAGCTTTCATGGTGGGGTACATGGATATATTAGATGTTAATCACTAAGCCACTGTGCTTTGCTATGTAATATGTCATATGCTAGTAAATAGCAGGAGATAAAACTACACATATACAACTGAACAATGCAGTGGAGTGATAGGGATTTTCAGTTAGTCAGAAGCAATCAATGATTAAAGTGGTTGTAAAGTCACTTCTCAGAAATCCTGTAATCCCCTCTCTTACAGGAAGATATAATGTGCAGTATCTGTATTTTTTAAAAATCATTCTGCAAAATATCTTATTTTCAGCACCGCTGGGCGCTCACATGACTTGCTCTCCTTCCCTGACATGAGCACCACAGTGGAAGAGGCTGAGATTCCCCGCTGATGTCAGCTGGGAGGAGAGGAGGAGAGCGTTGGGTGGTCACGTGAGCACCCAGCAGTGCTGTAAATAAGGTGTTTTGCGGAATAAGAGGGGATTACATTATTTCTCAGTAGTAATTTTACAGCTATAGCTGCAGGAGGGGAGGGGTGGGGAGCAGATGGATAACACACAGATTCCTGAGCTGACAAGCAGGGAGGGAGGGGGAGAGGGGGGAAAAAGGAGAGACTGCGGGACCAAGGTAATTAGGGATCAGCAGCCATGATTATCGTGGTCAGCACATGGAACACAGAAACAGGCAGGATCAACCAGGTTTTTTGGAACACAGAGAAGGACAAATGACACAGTACAAGCACTATGCTGTGTATCCTGCTTTAGAACATCAGGATCATTTTATTTTTTTGTTTTTAGGGTTATAGCCACTTTAGGCAGGAAGTGCTGGAGTTTGTTATCAAGATATGCTGTGCATACTGACATGGAAATATCTTGTGCTAAATGTTGAAAAGTAAAGACTTAAAAACAAAATAGTTTAAAATCATTTCACTATAGGACATCAACCAAAAACCATTGTAGATTCCCTATAAAACTTACTTAAAGTAAACAACTTACCAGATCACTAAAAGTAAAATAACCCCACATCACATTGGGCAACCTTCAGTGCCACATTTAATCATTAGTGCTCCAGCCTGCTGCTAGGATCTACTGTTTTAGCCCCTCTAAAAAGCCAAAACTTCCAGGTGGGTCTTATACAGGTACACTGTTTCCACCCTTCCGTGACCTAGTGCTTGCTTGGTTCATGAGTGGCCATATGCCAGGCCCCAGTGATGTTATATAGGTATAGGGGAGATTTTTAGTGGTGTGCAAATGCCAATTTTCTTAAAAGTTGTCATTTACATAGGAACTGGACAAAATCACATACTACAGGAGGACAATGCATTTGGTAAGATGGAGCTTTGGGGGGTGCCTGCTAAGCAGTGTTGGGGTTTTTATTATAATCTAGGTTGCTAAATAGGAGCAATGTAGGGAAGTCTTTGTGAATAAACAGAACCCTATTAAAATGTAGTTTTAGAAATGTATAGAAAACAGGACTAATAGTGGAGTATTCCTTCAATTCTTTCTTATTCTGTCATTGCACAGATTTGCATGGTATCCATATTAACTCATCTACACATTTACATACTGTCAAACTTTTATAGTGCAAAAGGTCAACCTCAGTTCCTAGTTGGTGATTCAGAGGAGAGACTGAAGAGTGTCTGTGCTAACTTTCGTTTTTTTCCCCCTTTTTTGAGGAGCATGCAGACAGAAGAATTTATTGAGGCGTTTAAATGCTGGGCTTATAAAAACTACCCGAGGATTGGTCTTTGAGGTTTTATGCACTCGTAAACGTTTTCTGATTACTTCTGGGAAGTTGTCAGGCATTTAACACTGCATTTATCTTACAGTGCAATGAAAACACATCTGTCTATTGTCTTGTTACCTGCTTTAATTGTTACCCCCACCACAGCGGGCTGTTGTTTTAACCCCCTTTCATTATTTCCATTTCACATTTAACTAGTTACAATCTTTAAATTTTAAATCTAATTGCTGCAAACATAAGTGGTTCTGGCATAAGTGTCTGTTCATTTCTGTCTCTGCAGTAGAGCGCATTGTTCCATAAAACATCTGCCTCTTAGTAATTGATATATTTGCAAATATTGTGTGTTTGCTGTGTGTGTGTTTAATTGTTACTTTTATGTTAAGGCCCCTTTATAGCTGTGAGGAGCTGCAGAATGTTGCAGAGTAATCTGTTGGCAGTGCAAAGGATGCAGAGAATAAAATGAGCTGAAAGGCAAGCAGAATTGAAATTCCAAACACTGTAAAAATAAATTGTAGCTAATGAAAGGACCAGTAAATGTAAAATATAAGTCACTTTAAATGAAAATATTTATTAAAACCATTTGCACATATGTATGTAAATGTCTCTGCACCTAATTTTTTGTAGTGTTGCTATTGTTCTAGGTTTCGCTTTTTTGGTTTTCGGAAGACTTAGAGGTGACAGTCGAACTGCTCTAGGGCATAACAGATTTATCTGACTTGTCTTCGGTTTTACCTAATTTATATATATATATATATATATATATATATATATATATACATATATAGATAGATAGACATATATAGATATCTATCTACCGTATATATATATATATATATATATATATATATATATATATATATATATATATATATATATCTATATATATATGTACACACACATATATATATATATATATATATCTATATATATATGTACACACACATATATATATATATATATATATATATATATGTGTGAATTTAATCGGAAACGACTGTATAGAGACTACTTTGTGGCATTGGTCCCTCAGTTTATATTAGTAAATCTTATAATCAAATGCAAAGAGGATGGAATTGTGGAACTGTAAGTTCATAGAAAACAATGCTTAGAGGCACAGCAATAAAGAGTGTAGCCATGTGGCTCAACAAAATATATGTATATATGCAAATACAACAAATATTTTTGATTAGTATTGCTATAGATCCAGCACCTTCCAGTTACATAGTTTGTCTGGTTGAAAAAAGACACAAGTCCCTCTTGTTCAACCAATAAAAAAGGAAAAAATATCCTAAAAAAACAAAAAAAAAACATACAATCCTATATACACAATCCTATACCCACAGTTGGTCCAGAGGAAAGAAAAAAGAACCCAGCAAAGCATGAACCAATTTGCTCCAGCAGGGGAAAAAAATTCTTTCCTGATTCCCCAAGAGGCAATCGGATATTCTCTGGATCAACTTTACAGTATCCAGTTATATTATGTACATTTAGGAAAGAATCCAGGCATTTTTAAAGCAATCTACTGAGCTGGCCTGAACCGGCTCTTGAGGGAGTCTATTCCAAATTTTCACAGCTCTTACTGTGAAGAAACCTTTCCTTATTTGGAAATTAAATCTCTTTTCCTCTAGACATAAAGAGTGCCTCCTTGTCCTCTGTGTTGACCTTAAAGTGAATAATTGAACACCAAGTTCACTATATGGACTCCTTATGTATTTATACATGTTGATCATATCCCCCTTAATCTCCTCTTCTCAAGAGAGAATACATTCAGTTCCTCTAATCTTTCCTAATAGCTGAGCTCCTCCATGCCTCTTATCAGTTTGGATGCCCTTCTCTGCACTTTCTCCAGTTCCCCAAAATCCTTTTTGTGAACGGATTGCCAAAACCGAACTGTATGTTCCAGATGAGGTCTTAATAATGATTTTTACAGGGGTAATGATATCTCTCTCTCTCTCTCTGGAGTCCATACCTCTGTCAATACAAGAAAGGACTTTGCTCACTTTGGAAACCGCAGCTTGGCATTGCATGCTATTATTAAGCTTATGATTTGCCAGAACACCCAGATCCTTCTCCACCATTGGTTCCCCCAGTTGTACTCCCCCTAGTATACATGATGCATGCATATTCTTTGCCCCCAAGTGCATAACTTTACATTTATCAACATTAAACCTCATTTGCCACATAGTTGCCCAATTAAACAATGCATTGAGGTCGGCTTGTAAGTTGGAGACTTACACCACAGCGTTATTCTACTGCAAAGCTTGGTGTCATCTGCAAACACTGAAATGGTACTTTTAATCCCAGACCCTATATCATTTATAAAGATATATAAAAGTAAGGGTCCCATAACTGAACCTTGGGGTACATCACTGACAACTTTAGACCATTCAGAGTAAGAATCATTAACCACTACTCTCTGAATTCTATCTTTTAGCCAGTTTTCTATCCTTTTACAAACTGATTTTTCCAAGCCTGTAGACTTTACCTTACACATTAGCCATGTGTGGGGAACTGTGTCAAACAATTTTGCAAAATCCAAGTATACTACATCCACAGCCACCCCTCTGTCCAAGGTTTTACTTACCTCCTCATAAAAAGAAATCAGGTTTGTTTGACAACTTCTGTCTTTAATGAATCCTTGCTGTCTGTTGCTTAAAATATTTATTTCCAGCAAGAACTCATCTATGTGGTATTTTATTAAACTCTCCAGTATCTTCCCGACTATAGAAGTTAAACTAACAGGTCTATAGTTAATTGGTAAAAACGTTGATCCTTTTCAAATATAGGCACCACATTGGCCTTACGCCAATCCAGTGGTACTATTCCAGTCATTAAAAGTCCTTAAAAATGAGAAGCAATGGCTTTGAAATGACAGAGCTCAATCATTTTAGGATCCATGGGTGGATACCATCTGATCCAGGTGCTTTATTCACCTTTTATGTTGTCTAAATTCTTCTGGACCATATCAATTTTGAGCCATTGTAGATCATTTGGGGCAATTAGTATAACACTAAAACATTTACATATATACAAAATTCATGAAATTCATACTGAATATTCATACATGAAACACTAAAAAAGGAAGCCTGCCCCAAAAAGCTGACAATCTAAAAAGGAAAATGAAGATTTTCAGTAGTATGTTCGTTGTTAAAGTTAGTGTAAACTATTTTTTTTAAAAATAACAAGCATGTTATACTTACCTGCTCTGGCTCCTCCCCCAGCCAAGTGCCCTTATAGAAAGGCACTTGCTATAGGGGTACTCATATGTGATAGCTCCTGGGCCAGCTCCGTGTGTCCATAAGACACACGAAGTTTGGCTCAGCCCTGCCCCCAGTCTCTGCTCACTGGCTGGCATTGACAGCAGCAGGAGCCAATATCAGTAAAAGAAAAAAAAACAGACTGGGGGGGGGGGGGGTTGTTATTGGTGATGGAGCTGTATATTAAAGTTTTTTTTTACCTTAAAGTAATGTACTAACCTGCTCTTTGCATTGGGTTTGCACAGAGCTGGCCAGATCATCCTCTTCTTGAGTCCCTCAAAGAAGCTCCTGGCCCCTCCCTCCTGCCTATTGCCCCCTTAGCAAGCAGCTTGCTATGCGGACACCCGAGTAGGCTCACTCCCAACCTGCTGCTCTGTTTGTAATTTCATACAAGGATCATGGCTGAGCCTGCCCCTTCTCTCTCTCCTCATTTGCTCCCTGGCTGTGATTGACAGTAGATTGCTGTCTCAGCTAATGAGAAGGGAGAGTCCTGGGAGAGCCAAGGCTCCTGTGCACAGCGCTGGAGGTAAGTAGTGGGGGGGAGGGCTGCTGCACACGTAGAATGCATGAAGGTAAAAAAAAACCTTGAGCCTTTACAATCACTTTAATGCAGAGAATGCATTAGGGTAAAAAACCTTTAGGCTTTAGAATCACTTTATCAGTCATGTGGAAATTGGTTTGGGGGTAAAAGATGGGAATCCAGGAAATACCACCTATATTAAAGCATTGTTTGTGAGAGTACATTTAAAGAAATAGAAGCTGGATGAACATTTGATGGTATACAGAAGGGAATTCAAGACAAGGAGGGCAAAACAGAAGTCCTGGAAATCTGAATAAGTGACTGAAAAGAAAGAAAAAAAGACTGTAACTAGAATAAAGGTTGCCCATAGATATATGCCTGAAGATAAATGAAACTTTCATGCTGGTGAGGGCTTTGCACAAATTAAAGCGGAGTTCCGGGCACAAAATCGACCTAATCGATTTTGTGCCCATCCACTGGATCTTCTTCACCTGAAAAGGAATTGGATAGTCAGGTATATTTTTTTTTTAACCCACCTTGTAATTGTAGATAGAAAATACTCACCTCTTCTCTACTTCCTCCCTCTGTGCCGCGGCTCCGCCGTCACTTCCTCCTTTGCGATGATTCCTGGGAGCTGAATGTCATCGCTCCCAGGAATCAATGCGACGGCACCGGCCCCGCTCGTCACTTCCAGGGCGATGCCGCATTCCCTGCTAAACAGCTTCTGGGCATGCCCAGAAGCTGTGGAGGAATGCGGCGCCGCACCGGAAGTGACGAGAGGGGCCGATGCAGGTGCATTCTGGGAGAAGAAGACACGGAAGAGGACACGGAAGAGGATCGCGCCGGCTTCAGCTGCCCACAAGAGAGATGGCAACGCTGGAGAAGAAATTTTATAAGTGAGTATTTCTTCTTGCAGGTAAGTGCGAACTGGGACAGATCAGAGGCTAGCCATTGTGGAATGTACTGACTGTCCCGTGGGTATGAAAAAAAGTTTTCGTGCCCGGAACTCCGCTTTAACTAGGATTTTAAATAGTGTAGACAATTGGAAGCTAAGGCAGAGTGCGTCAATGGAGTATCAGAGCTTGCTATGAGTGTAGGGAGGATGCTTAGTGAACACCTCAACTGAGGCTGTTATAGTAGAGAATGTGGGTTATCATTAGAGCATGCACCAATATGTGATTTGATGCAAGCACAAAATAATTATCAGCATAGACATACCCTTTTAGATCTAAGGCAATTTTTTGGCCAGGTATGGCACTCTTCAAACAGAATTTTCCTGACATTTATCAGAATGCAAAATATAATCATACCAAGACCACAGTGGTACCTGTATGTAGTATTTATAAAACTATACCTATGGTCCCCAACATGTGGGTGTTTGGATCCATTGTGATTGCCCATCTCTGTCAGATTTTCTTGATGTACGTTTGTATCATCTTTTGAGTGTATGGAGGATGTTTAATGAAGAACTCAATTGAGGCTGTTATACTAGAGAATGTAGGGTATCATTAGAACATGCACCAATATATGATTTGATGCAAGCACAAAATAATTACCAGCATAGATATATCCTATTAGATCTAAGGTGACTTTTTGGCCAGATATGGCCCTTTTCCAACAGAATTTTCCTGACATTGATCAGAATGCAAAATATAATCATACCAAGACCACCATGTTACCTGTTTGTAGTATTTATAAAATCGTACCTATGGTCCCCTACATGTGGGTGTTTAGATCCATTCTGATTGCCGTCTCTGTCAGATTTTCTTGATGTATGTTTGTATCATCAATAATTTTTATTTTATTTTATTAAAAAACCTAGGCAAAGTATTCTTTAAAAAAGCAATTTATGATATAGTATGATGTTGGCAATTAAAAAGAATATCTTTAAAACAATTTTGTCATTCCCAGTAAGATTTAAGTTGCTGTTATGTAAAGGATCTCTTCAGAGTAGACTGGAAATATCACCGCCTTTCAAATCATCTTTATGTGCTTGAACTTTTGGTGTACAATTCAACTGCTGCAGCTCAATATCACAGGCTTTATTGCTGTTTAAATGCTGTATGTTTAAAGACATATAACAAGAAATACAAAAGATACAGTACAGCGCGCACAATGCCTAAAAATCAATGGCCAATGCAAACTAGCAGTCCCTAATAATTGATAACTATAGGTAATATTTAGACAAAAGAAAATAATAAAATATAAGAGGCACTCTGCGGTGAAAAGCAATTCATTTCATTGTATTGTATGTAAATTTACATCACACGTGAAATAAACAATCTGACATATATAATCAGTTAATGCCCTTAACGTATGTTTGCTTTGCCTACACTTGAGTCCGTGATATGCAATGCAAATACCTTACTTAGATGTAATGAGCATTCTAAGCGGTAATTGGCCACTTGAATGTGTAGGATATCTCAGAGCAAACCCAATTATTTATTAGTGTATTTAGTTACATGAAAGCACAATGAACGCATAGGATATCGGGGGTGGATTTACCATTTGTTTATAGATACATGTAGATGCTGTGCTTAGAACACTGTTAGGATAAAGAAACGGTAATGATTTTTATTGTAATTATGCAAAATTTTGATATATTTTTTTCTATTGAGAAATAGCTTGGAAAATTTGATAGTGCTGCACAATCTATTTAGTATAGGTACAATTGTACAAAAATAATTTAATTTTAATTTATACAGTAGTAGTCCAAAAACAAATTCTAATTTTTAGGTGGAAGCTGTTGGACTGAGTCATCTGCTGGTATCTTATGTGTTCCCCAGTATACTCCAAATCATAGTTCCTAACCCTCTTCCCTCCCACAAGGTCTCACTTTTTCTGGTCTGGTAGGATGACAACATTGTCAGATTTTTGTAGGGGAGCAATAGAATGTCACCAGCACACCAAGGATCTCCGGAATTTGTCCTAAGCTATAATCAGCGATCACATCATTACAGCAGATTGTAACATTTAGGAGCCATGCAGGACCCCTTCATCAGGCACGTGACAACATCACATGCCTGATGAAGGAGTTCTGTGTGGCTCCGAAATGTTGCAATCTGCTGTAATGATGTGATCGCTGATTATAGCTTAGGACAAATTCCGGAGATCCTTGGTGTGCTGGTGACATTCTATTGCTCTGACTTGACACGGTTTCGGCCAGCAGTCGCTATAGCACCCACTTATACGCACAACCATTTCTATAGGAATGTGTGCATTTGGAATAGTGCATTGACATTATTGTAGGGGATTCACAATGCAGTTGCAATATTGAATAGAATATTTTTAGAATTTTGCATTCAGATTGTCCTACAGTATCTAAACTCTAACCATGAACTTCTATTATTTGCTGAATTTTGGGTTGTTATACACAATCAGAAGTGTTTTGGTATATCTGTTCAACAAATTACAAAAAATACCTGTTTGTCCTGCTAGAAATGTTTTGTCATGAGTCCTGTGCACTCTGCAGTCTTATTTCCAACCAGGGCTGGGACAAGGGGTGGGCAGGAGGGGAGCAATGGTTTATTGCAGGGATGGGGGGGGGGGGCGCCTTAATGCTCCTTGACCCTAAACCTAAAGGAATGGGTGGGGCGAAGTTTGGCATCCTTGCCCTGGGCGCTGGATGACCTTGTCTCGGCACTGTCTCCAACAATGCTATCGTGAAGTGCATTACCACTAAAGAAGACCTCAAATAATGTTATGGGGTTCAAGAGAGAGGTTCTTGGTAGACCTAACATACTTCCTATCTTCTATTTTGATACATAGAGTAAGTGAGTGTAGTCACTGTAAGACATTGTGTCACTAGCCAAATCACTAGGTCACAAAAAAGAACAAAAGAATGCAGGTACAGTACATTTAAGGGCTGGAAAGTAGCAATACATTATATATTTGGTTTTGGATTTGCTTTAATTATTGTACCAGTCGGAAGCAGTCATTTTCAGGGATCTCTTTTAAATGAATAGTTAAAGGGAGCTGAATGCAACCAAAGCTGAAAGATCCATCACACAGATGGATATTTCACTTATGGACAGATGACGCTAAAAGATATCTCCACCAAAGTTCATGGGACTGCTTTGGCAGTGGAATCTCATTCCACTTTTAAGTAATGTTGGCAATACAGACTATTGGTTATACGCAGGGCTTTTTTTCTCAGAGAGGAGGTGTAGGAACTCCCCCCTTCTGAGTCGTCTCTTGTCTCCGCCCCTGACCCACCCCCAAGCACATCCCTTGGTCCCACCCTCTACCAACCTCCCAGCACTGCCCCTTTTAGAGAACACATAACCAAGTATCATTCTGTGGTGCTAAACAATTTGTATTGAACTTGTTAATTATAACAAGAAATTCAGCAAAATAGATGCCCTGCAGCCAGCAACAATAGACCCCCAAGAAACAAGAGATCACCCACACAACAATGCACCCCCCCCAACAACAACAAAATACCACCCCAGCAACAATAGATCCACCTCAGCGACAATAGACTACCAGCAGCAAAATTAGAGTCTCCAGCAGCAAGCAACAATAGACCACTCTCTCAACCGTAGATCCCTCCTAGCAACAACTGACTCTCCAGAAATATAAGATCCCTCCCAGCAACAATAGATCCTCATCCAGCAACAATAGACCCCCATGCAAAAATAGATTCCCGCTAGCGACGATAAGTCTCCCAGCGGCCATCATCAATAGACCGTCCAGCACACCCCATCACCCCTTGCACTTAAATGCATTCTGTGTTGGAGGTGCCGGAACTGCGTTCCCCTGCGTTCCCCCTGAAAAAAAGCCCTGGTTATACGTTACATACTTTCACAATAGAAACGGTTGGTGGTAGGTTTGATTTTCCAGCACAACCCCATCACCACTTGCACTTAAATGCATTCTGTGTTGGAGGTGCCGGAACTGCTTTCCCCTGCGTTCCCCCTGAAAAAAAGCCCTGGTTATACGTTACATACTTTCACAATAGAAACGGTTGGTGGTAGGTTTTATTTATCACTTTTTGAGACTGAGATTAGCTGAAATTGCTTGAAAATTGCAATAATACAGTATATCAATGTGAGAAACCTCTACTAGGGAGAATTTTAGACTTTCTGTGGTACATGGGCAGCCCAGAGGAGCTCATGTGCAGAGATGTCCCCACGGGAGTCCTCACAAGAGATTCTATCCACCAAAAAAAAAAAAAAAAAGTTAAAGTTGACTTTTTCCAGAACATAATTTGTGCAAATAAGGGAACCCAGAAGGTATTAAAGAAAAACTGTAAAGCTTTGTACAAAGTTAATTTATTGTATTATCATACCTGTAGGCCATTTGGGCATGCCCAGTAGCCTTGACAAAAAACTCCCAGTTAGCAATGCCCATGTTTCTAAGACATGAAATCCATTGGATATTCGATCCCAGCATTACAGGTGTGACCAACAGTTTTCACGTCTTAGCAACAAAGCAGGATGTGGAGACTTTTGAGGGGCCCTAATGGCCTACAGGTATGACAATATAATTCGTTTTTTAATACCTACCGGGATCTCTTACTAAAAAGGCTGGAAAAAGTGAACTGTAAAGCTGAGCTTGCTTAGGTGACAGTTATGTCATGTGGTTAAATCTTTCCTAGATTTGTTTGCAGGAGCATTTAGAATATGATCTTTGTTTTATTTGCACTAATAGATGTGATTTTAAAATAACAACATAAAGGGACAGATGTGGTCAATATAGTCAACTGTATTGAACAGTTATTGTTTTCACCTAAACACAATATTTTTTCTGATCAGTTTATTCAGTTACTAATCCGGAAACAGTGACAATTATGATTTAGAGTTAACTAGTATATGAAAAAAAAATTCTGTGTAGAGTACTGCAAAAAGTGATTTATATACATTAAAGAACGTTGAACACCCAGTAAATGTGCATCTTCTTTTATATTCTAATTCCACAGCACCATCTACTGGAAAGGTTATGCACAAGCAGGATTTTTAAGTTTGTGCGAATAACCAGAATGTACATGACACATTTGAAAATAGTTTTGATGGTCATGCAATAATACTAAGGAAGGAGGAATTTAAAAATAATACTGAACATATGGCAGTAAAAAGCAGCCAGATGGCTAAAGTATATTTTTGGGGGCCTACATATTATTAAGTGAATAATGTAACCCAAATTGAATTATCCCTTTCTTTAGATACATCACATATTCAGAAAAGCTATACAGTCACACCCCTCCAACATATGGACCAATTTATGTCCCTGAATACATCCCAGCTTTTCAGAAGGAAAAAAAAGATACAAAATGTGAGGTTCAGTTCTTAAATAGCTCTCATGAATTTAGATACCTTGCTAAGAAATTTCAGCCCCCATATGGCAGCTCTCGCCAACCAACAACCTGCATACTGTCCCAGAACGAGGAAGATCTACTGTGAATTGGGTAAGTAACCCAGAACTAGAATTAAGTCTTTATCTACATACTTTGTGAGAAGCTTTAGACCTAAATATTGAAACAAGAAGGACAGTCAGACAACTAGCATCTTGTGAAGTAATGTATGTAGACAGCAGTATATATTTTATGTAGTCACCCTGTAATTCAGTAGTGTGTAGTAAATTTACCATTTTCTAGGTAGTAGTTTGCCTGGGACAATTTGTTTCTCCCTTATGTTTGAGACTGCTGCAATTTCCTACTGCTGCCACCGAGTGTTGCCGGCATTCAGGGCAGTAGTTATGGGACAGTAGCAAATTTTGTGTTATTGAGCCTTTAGGTCCCTTCTGGCTACCACTAGGACATTCAGGCCAATCGCGCATGCTGGGGAAGCCTATAAAAGCTTGGGGAGTGGCCTGGTTAATGCTCACTCTTCCCAGGCTGCAGTCTGGGGAGGATGCATCATGCCAGGTGTTGTGCTGTGTAGGCCTGAGTCCTTTTGGGCCTTGCACAGAATTCTTGAAGCTGGAGTGCCTGGTGGAGGAGGGTATGTCTTTTAAGGTGGAAGAGCCCAATGGATGTCTGCTAAAGGGGAATTGGTGTCCGCCATTAGAGAATCCTGGCATTTCCCTGGATTAGTGGAGTCTAGAAGCTCTTGTTGCTGCTGAAGACCTAACCTCTCTCTCTGTGAAGCTGGAGCAATAGAACTTTGAAAAGACGAATGTTAACTGGTGCCCTTCGTTGTTGTGTGATGCTCTCTTATGCAGCCATGGATCCACCCTGGGGTAAAGCCTCTCTGCTGAAGGTGAGTCCATTCCCCTACCCAGTGCAGGAGGGATGCTACATTTATATTTTAATTTATAGATTGCTCTCTTTGCCTTTAGTTAGGCTTTTAGTTATATTTTAGGTGCTGCTACAGCTAGATTTGTAAACAGAAGGGTGGGGTGTACCTAACTTGCACTCAGAAGCACTGTGGACCAATGAGAGAGACATTAAGGGGGGAAGAAGGAAGGAGAAGGGAAGAACAGCTGTCATTTTCTGGAGAAGTAGTTGTGGTGTGTCTAGAGAGAGACAAGCTGCTGATTATCTTTCTATGACAAGGTGAGTGCCCTCATGCTGAGGAAGTGCTGGTATCTCTTCTATCTCCGCTCCTGCTGGTTAGAACTGTGACAGTAAAGAATTTGAGCCTAAGACTACTCAAAATGAAGTAGCAGCTTGACAGACAGAAGGGAGCTCACAACTCAGTGCTGGAGTTGTAGTAAAGAAAGAAAGAGTTAGGATTTTTGTTTGGAATAATGCAAGTTTACCACCTATGAAGTTGCCTGCAGAAGATAGCATTGCATTTAAAACTGCTTCTACAGTCCCTGTCCACATAGGAGGAGAGCAGATGTGTTGCCAGTGGCCCATTAAATGGGCTTTAATGCAAGAGGTGGATTAGCTCTCACAACTCTAACATGATTGGGAACCTGTCCCTCTGGCTGCCACCCAGAAGCCATGGGGTTGTGGGAGATTGCTCAGTTAGTGTGCTGGAAGTGAGATTACACTCAGTACACAAGTTCACACCAACATGGATGCATATGTACAGCGGCTGGGCATTAAAGGCCGCTTTTCCTGCCACAGCATATATGTGTTAGTCAACTGGGAAGAGACGATGAACAGAGACTCTGATAGCAAGTGCTTCTTAGAACCCGCATTGTATTTATATGCTGTTGTAGCAGAAAGCAATAACAGTGCTATTTACAGGTGCATTTCAAAAAAATTAGAATATCATCCAAAAGTTAATTTATTTCAGTAATTCAATTCAAAAAGTGAAAATCATATAATATATAGATTTATTACACACAGAATTATATATTTCAAACATTATTTTGATGATTATGGCTTACATCTAGTAAAAACCCAAAATTCAGTATCTCAGAAAATTAAAATAAAACATAAGACCAATAAAAAAAAAAAAAGTGATTTTTAATACAGAAATGTTGGCTTACTGAAAATGATGTCCATATACAGTAAAGTATGCACTCAATACTTGGTCAGGGCTCCTTTTGCATGAATTACTGCATCAATATAGCGTGGCATGGAGGCGATCAGCCTGTGGCACTGCAGAAGTGTTAAGGAAGCCCAGGTTGCTTAAATAGTGGCCTTCAGCTTGTCTGCATTGTTGGGTCTGGTGTCTTTCATCTTCCTCTTGATAATACCCCACAGATTCTCCATGGAGTTTAGGTCAGGCGAGTTTGGCGGCCAATCAAGCACAGTGATAACATGTTTACTAAACCAGGTATTAGTACTTTTGGCAATGTGGGCAGGTGCCCAAATAGTATCTCCATAAAGCTGGTCAGCAGGGGCAAGCATGAAGTCCATTCGAATTTCCTGGTAGAGGGCTGCGCTGACTTTGGATTTTTTAAAACACAGTGGACCAGCACCAGCAGATGACATGGCTTCCCAAATAATCACTGACTATGAAAACTTCACACTGGATCTCATGAAACTTGGATTCTGTGCCTCTCCACTCTTCCTCCAGACTCTGGGACCTTGATTTTTAAATGAAATGCAAAACTGACTTTCATCCGAAAAGAGGACTTTGAACCACTGAGCAACAGTGCAGTCCTTTTTCTCCTTAGACCAGGTAAGACACTTCTGACGTTGTCTCTGGTTCACGAGTGGCTTGGTACAAGGTATGCGACAGTTGTAGCCCATGCCTTGGATACATCTGTGTGTGATGGCTCTTAAAGCACTGACACCAGCAGTAGTCCACTCCTTGTCAATCTCTCCCAAATTCTTGAATGGCTTTTGCTTCACAATGCTCTAAAGGCTGCGGTTATACCTTTTGCTTGATCACCTTTTTCTACCACACTTTTTTCTTACACTTAACTTTCCATTAATATGCTTGGATAGAGCACTCTGTGAACAGCTCATCTTCTTTAGCAATGACCTTTTGTGACTTATGCTCCTTTTGGACGGTGTCAATGACTGTCTTCTGGACAACTGTCAAGTCGGCAGTCTTTCCCATGATTGTGCAACCTACTGAACCAGACTGAGAGATTATTCAAAGGCTCAGGAAACATTTACAGGTGTCTTGGGTTAATTAGCTGATTTGAGTGTGACACCATAAGTCTACAATATTGAACTTTTTCACAATAATCAAATTTTCTGAGATACTGAATTTTGGATTTTCACTAGCTGTAAGCCATAATCATCAAAAAAAAAGAAAGAAAGAAATGCTAAAATACATCACTCTGTGTGTTATGAATCTATATAATATATGAGTTCTACTTTTTGAACTGAAATAAATTAACTTTTGCATGATATTCTAATATCTTGAGATGCACCTGTGTGTGAATCTGCTAGTGATTTGCATCTATTCTTGGTATATACTTGATATTCCTAGTCTTTCCATGTACCTGCGACTGCATAAAAGGAACAGCACACTGCCAGCCAAGTCCTAGAAGGGCCACAGGTAAACAGTCATTAACAAAAGATTGCCATGTACCTATTTCTGATATCTGTGGACGATCATCCTTTACTTCTAGATGACTTCTCCTTAGCCACCTGTTCTGCACTTGTGACTATAAAGCAGGCCAGTTGATCTCCAGTGTTTCAGGGCCCTATTGCAACATGATGAATTTGTAAGCTGTTTCAGCCAACTTCTCCAATCAACAGGAGGGTGGATTACAACCCAAACACAATTTAAGCTGATTAATTAAAGAAACGGTGTTCCAAAAGGACAGAGACAGAAAACCATATACGGGTGTCTGGCCCACAATCTGCCAAGCTCTCTTATATTACTATGCACCTACAAAACTTAGTGGGGGTGATTTACTAAAAGCAAATAGACTGTGCACTTTGCAAAGTGCATTTGCTCCACATCTCACATCTCACTCCAATTATCTCTTGGAGATGTCATTAGTCTCAGGGTTCACATACTTTTTCACCTGCACTGTGAATGTTTACAAGGTGCGTTCAATAAAAACATGGCAACATTTCATTCTTTTTGTGTGTTATTTAAGCAGACTGTGATTGTCTATTGTTGTGACTTAGATGATGATACATTTTATGACCAATTTGTGCAGAAATCCATATCATTCCAAAGGGTTCACATACTTTTTCTTGCAGCTGTATATATATATATATATATATATATGTGTGTATATATACAGTATATATATATATATATATATATGTATACATACATACATACTTTAACTTATTTGTAGTTTTTTATTATATTATAATTTATGATTTTGTGTTTCAAACTTTATCATACCCGAGATGTTATAAAGAAGAACGCACAGTAAAAAAAAATCATATGTAAATAGTTGGTTTGGGCTGCTCATTCTTAAGAATTACATGCAAAATAATGGTACCGCTTTAAGCACCTAAAATCGGAAAGAATCAAACCGCCAGGGAGGTTAGTCATCACTAATCGATTCTCTTCTAGAATGGCAACCCAATAAAAATAAAATATTTAAGCTGGTGTGGCAGTGTGTTCTGGGTACCAATTGAGCTGTCAACACTGGCGGAAGGAAGGAACACCCTGCAATGAAATCTTACCACGCTTACAAATGTCGGCTACTTAAAGTTTTTTAAACTGCTGTAGTCTGAATAACCCTGTATTATAAAATTATTAATTTCAGCATATTTTGGAAACTGAAAAAATTCAGCTTACTCTAGTAAGACTGCAATATGCATTTATTTCCATCTGATTTGTAAAGGGCGCTATGTGCATTTGTGCGCTCCATTGGATCGCTGTCACAATCCATTGCTAGATAAAGTAGTAGGGAGGCAGAAGCTGTGTACTGATAATCACAGTTATTCAGTGGGCAAGGGGAGAAGGGCAGCACAAGGAAAAGGCTTGCAGGCCATCATCCCTTTTATTCAATTTAGGAGGAGGCATTACTTCCCTTTTTACTTATGAAAACTTAAAAATCATTCAGCTTGTAATAATGTTGGCCTTTTGTTTTTAGTTTCACAGCTTGGAATAAAAAAAAAAAGAGATTTCAGCCTGCAGCATGATCATATGTCTTACAATGTACAGTACTATGTGTCTGCGCAATCTGGACAATTTAACAGCCAATACCTAGTAACCAGTGGCGGCCGGCCCATAGGGGGCGCAGGGGCGCCGCCCCCCCCCCAAAAAAAAAAAGAAAAAGAAAAAAAAAAGATTAAAAAAAAAAAAAAAAAAAAAAAAATTTTTGCCCACAAGGGGCGCCCGTCTCATTGGTGCCTATGGGGGTGGGGTTTTCCACCCGCAGAGGCGCCGATAGACGGCCTTCTGGGGCGTAACTGTAGCGCAGAGCTCTGCGCTCCACCACCCCTCTTTCGGCGTCCGCCGCATTGGTGCCGATGGGGGTGGGGTTTTCCACCAGCAGAGGCGCCAATTGGCGGCCTTCTGGGGCGTAACTGTAGCGCAGAAAAATGCGCTACACCACCCCCTTTTGTGATGTCTTGGATCATGATTGGTCCAGACTCCAGCCTGGACCAATCATGATTCAGGACATCCATGGTGACCTCGTTGGGGGCGGTGCCGGTGCGTGCATCAGTCACTCACCGTCACCGCCCGGTCACTTTCCCGCCGCAGCCCGCGAAGAAGAGGAGTCGCGAGGAGGGGAGAAGCCGCCGCCAGGAGCCGAGCAGAAGAGGACGGACATCAGAGTCGCGAGGAGGGGAGAAGCCGCCGCCGGGAGCCGAGCCGTCGCCAGGTAAGTGCCTATTCCACCACCTGCGCCATGCCTGTGCCATGCCTATTCCACCACCTGCACCATGACCTTACCACCACCTGTGCCATGACCTTACCACCACCTGTGCCATGCCTGTACCATCTGTGCCATGCCTATTCCACCACCTGTGCCATGCCTGTACCATCTGTGCCATGCCTATTCCACCACCTGCGCCATGCCTGTGCCATGCCCATTCCACCACCAGCGCCATGCCTGTGCCATGCCTATTCCACCACCTGCGCCATGCCTGTGCCATGCCTATTCCACCACCTGCGCCATGCCTGTACCATCTGTGCCATGCCTATTCCACCACCTGTGCCATGACCTTACCATCACCTGTGCCATGACCTTACCATCACCTGTGCCATGACCTTACCATCACCTGTGCCATGCCTGTACCATCTGTGCCATGCCTATTCCACCACCTGCGCCATGCCTGTGCCATGCCTATTCCACCACCTGCGCCATGCCTGTGCCATGCCTATTCCACCACCTGCGCCATGCCTGTGCCATGCCTATTCCACCACCTGCGCCATGCCTGTACCATCTGTGCCATGCCTATTCCACCACCTGTGCCATGACCTTACCATCACCTGTGCCATGACCTTACCATCACCTGTGCCATGACCTTACCATCACCTGTGCCATGCCTGTACCATCTGTGCCATGCCTATTCCACCACCTGCGCCATGCCTGTGCCATGCCTATTCCACCACCTGCGCCATGCCTGTGCCATGCCTATTCCACCACCTGCGCCATGCCTGTGCCATGCCTATTCCACCACCTGCGCCATGCCTGTACCATCTGTGCCATGCCTATTCCACCACCTGTGCCATGACCTTACCATCACCTGTGCCATGACCTTACCATCACCTGTGCCATGACCTTACCATCACCTGTGCCATGCCTGTACCATCTGTGCCATGCCTATTCCACCACCTGTGCCATGCCTGTACCATCTGTGCCATGCCTATTCCACCACCTGCGCCATGCCTGTGCCATGCCCATTCCACCACCAGCGCCATGCCTGTGCCATGCCTATTCCACCACCTGCGCCATGCCTGTGCCATGCCTATTCCACCACCTGTGCCATGACCTTACCATCACCTGTGCCATGCCTATTCCATCACCTGTGCCATGCCTGTACCATCTGTGCCATGCCTATTCCATCACCTGCGCCATGTCTGTACCATCTGCGCCATGCCTATTCCACCACCTGTGCCATGCCTGTACCATCTGTGCCATGCCTATTCCACCACCTGCGCCATGCCTGTGCCATGCCTATTCCACCACCTGCGCCATGCCTGTACCATCTGTGCCATGCCTATTTCATCACCTGTGCCAAGCCTGTGCCATGCCTATTCCCCCACCTGTGCCATGCCTGTACCATCTGTGCCATGCCTATTCCACCACCTGCGCTATGCCTGTGCCATGCCTATTCCACCACCTGCGCCATGCCTGTACCATCTGTGCCATGCCTATTCCACCACCTGTGCCATGACCTTACCATCACCTGTGCCATGACCTTACCATCACCTGTGCCATGCCTGTACCATCTGTGCCATGCCTATTCCATCACCTGCGCCATGCCTGTACCATCTGCGGCATGCCTATTCCATCACCTGTGCCATGCCTATTCCACCACCTGTGCCATGACCTTACCATCACCTGTGCCATGACCTTACCATCACCTGTGCCATGCCTGTACCATCTGTGCCATGCCTATTCCATCACCTGCGCCATGCCTGTACCATCTGCGGCATGCCTATTCCATCACCTGTGCCATGCCTATTCCATCACCTGTGCCATGCCTATTCAATCACCTGCGCCATGCCTGTACCATCTGTGCCATGCCTATTCCACCACCTGTGCCATGACCTTACCATCACCTGTGCCATGCCTATTCCATCACCTGTGCCATGCCTATTCCATCACCTGTGCCATGCCTGTAACATCTGTGCCATGCCTATTCCATCACCTGCGCCATGCCTGTACCATCTGCGGCATGCCTATTCCACCACCTGTGCCATGCCTGTACCATCTGTGCCATGCCTATTCCACCACCTGCGCCATGCCTGTGCCATGCCTATTCCACCACCTGCGCCATGCCTGTACCATCTGTGCCATGCCTATTCCATCACCTGTGCCATGCCTATTCCACCACCTGCGCCATGCCTGTACCATCTGTGCCATGCCTATTCCATCACCTGTGCCATGCCTATTCCACCACCTGCGCCATGCCTGTACCATCTGTGCCATGCCTATTCCACCACCTGTGCCATGACCTTACCATCACCTGTGCCATGCCTGTACCATCTGTGCCATGCCTATTCCACCACCTGCGCCATGCCTATTCCACCACCTGTGCCATGGCCTTACCATCACCTGTGCCATGCCTATTCCATCACCTGCCCCATGCCTGTACCATCTGTGCCATGCCTATTCCACCACCTGTGCCATGACCTTACCATCACCTGTGCCATGCCTGTACCATCTGTGCCATGCCTATTCCACCACCTGCGCCATGCCTATTCCACCACCTGTGCCATGACCTTACCATCACCTGTGCCATGCCTATTCCATCACCTGCGCCATGCCTGTACCATCTGTGCCATGCCTATTCCACCACCTGTGCCATGACCTTACCATCACCTGTGCCATGCCTATTCCATCACCTGTGTCATGCCTATTCCACCACCTGTGCCATGACCTTACCATCACCTGTGCCATGCCTATTCCATCACCTGTGCCATGCCTATTCCATCACCTGCGCCATGCCTGTACCATCTGTGCCATGCCAATTCCACCACCTGTGCCATGACCTTACCATCACCTGTGCCATGCCTATTCCATCACCTGTGCCATGCCTGTACCATCTGTTCCATGCCTATTCCATCACCTGCGCCATGCCTGTACCATCTGTGCCATGCCTATTCCACCACCTGTGCCATGACCTTACCATCACCTGTGCCATGCCTATTCCATCACCTGTGCCATGCCTGTACCATCTGTTCCATGCCTATTCCATCACCTGCGCCATGCCTGTACCATCTGTGCCATGCCTATTCCACCACCTGTGCCATGCCTGTACCATCTGTGCCATGCCTATTCCATCACCTGTGCCATGCCTATACCATCTGTGCCATGCCTATTCCACCACCTGCGCCATGCCTGTGCCATGCCTATTCCACCACCTGCGCCATGCCTGTACCATCTGTGCCATGCCTATTCCACCACCTGTACCATGCCTGTACCATCTGTGCCATGCCTATTCCATCACCTGTGCCATGCCTATACCATCTGTGCCATGCCTATTCCATCACCTGTGCCATGCCTGTACCATCTGTGCCCTGCCTGTACCATCACCTGTGCCATGCCTGTACCATCACCTGTGCCATGCCTGTACCATCTGTGCCATGCCTATTCCATCACCTGTGCCATGCCTATACCATCTGTGCCATGCCTATTCCATCACCTGTGCCATGCCTGTACCATCACCTGTGCAATGCCTGTACCATCACCTGTGCAATGCCTATTTCATCACCTGTGCCATGCCTGTACCATCACCTGTGCCATGCCTGTACCATCTGTGCCATGCCTATTCCATCACCTGTGCCATGCCTATACCATCTGTGCCATGCCTATTCCATCACCTGTGCCATGCCTGTACCATCACCTGTGCAATGCCTATTCCATCACCTGCGCCATGCCTATACCATCACCTGTGCCATGCCTATACCATCACCTGTGCCATGCCTATTCTACCACCTGTTCAATGCCTATACCATCTGTGCCATGCCTATTCCATCACCTGTGCCATGCCTGTACCATCTGTGCCATGCCTATACCATCACATGTGCCATGCCTGTACCATGACCTCAAAGTCATGCAATTTTTTTACCTTGTTTTTTGCCGCGAAGCAATACCTATTACATTTTTGTTTTTGCGCCCCCCCAAAAATTTTGAGCACCAGCCGCCACTGCTAGTAACAGTGCTCATTGATTCAGTGCTGACTCCTTTCTCTTATCTACTTCCTCTCAACAGAAGAAGTTATTCTTACTACTTACCTCTCATGAGATTGTAACATTTTTCATGTGGTTTTTACTGCAGCCTACAATCATATAAATGGACATTAAAGTGGGCCATACATGATACTTTTCTATCCTTGTTCAATTTTTCTTTATATTTACTAAAACTGTATAATATTTGGTCAAACCTAAACACTTTCAATTTGTATGCAATCAGACAGGCCCTTGCACTACATAATTTAAGGTAAACCTAAAAGAAATTGAACCAGAGAACTGTATTATGTAAGGCAAACCTAAGAATATACAGGCAGATAATAAATGTTCACAGGTGTTTTTGAGGTGACTGTAGTTTTCCTTATTCAATCTCTATTTTCTGAAAAAGATAAGGCTTGCATCAACTGGCCAACCTAAAATTCAAGAACTGCAAGGTCCTAGATGCTCTGATGTGAAGATCCTTACTTTAGTGGAGAATGCTAAATCCAGGATTTTGCCTCCAGTACCCCTGATGAAATGAAAATGAGGTCATCTGTCACTCTAAGGAACCAATGTTGAGATGTTGGCAGGGAAAGTGGGCCAGAATTTGTCTTTATATCTTTGCTGCCTTGATTTTCATAATAATTTGTTCTGGCTAAGGAAGAGCAAAAACTGAGTTTTTATTTTCCTACAATTGTGGTTTCCATTGGGAGATTATGGCAAAACTTTGACATTTTAGCTAAATGTTTTGGAGTCCAGTTTGCTGCTAATACAATTAGACACCAATCTATTCTGAATCAAAATGTTTTATATTGATTGCAGTTCTTGTATTCGGCTTTAAATAAGAATATTTTTTTGTAGAACTGAAGAAAGAGCAAATTTATTAAGGATGTCACCAAAAACTAAACATTTTCTATTATCCCTCTCTGTGTTCTGTAAAATAGGGGTGATCCTGTCCAATATCAGACTTTAAAGTGGATTTCCGGCCTATTTTGCAACGTTAGTGATTCCTGGAGTGCTCGCTATGCTGATCAACAATTGGGCATTTTCAATTTTTTTCGGGGGTCCCTTACCTTATTTTCAGGGCATTTTTGATTGTATTTCCTCCTTCTCCCCCCTCTGTAGCCACGGCCACCGACATCACTTCCCCCTTTGCATTGCATCCTGGGAGCTTTTTGTCATCACTCCCAGGAGGCTGGAATCAGGAAAAACTCCCAGAACACTCCCTGGAATCAGGAAGAAGGACACAGCAGATTACACTGTGGCTTCAGATGCCCACATCCAAGATGGCTGTGCCCAGACAGCGTTTTTAAAAGTAAGATTTTGACTAAAATCCAATACTATACACCTTGTAAGTACGAGAATAGCGGTTGTGTAAAGGGTGATGGATTAGTATTATAGGGGTATTTTTAGTTAAAAAAGGTATTTGAGGCCGGAACTCCGCTTTAAACAGTTTTTTATTACAATTTGTAACTTTCAGAAGAGAGAATGAGGTTTGTTATGCAGTAGACTGCAAGTTATGGTCAAACAAAATCTTATAGCAACAAATGAGTTCCTACAGGTCTCCATTTTCAGCTAAATTATCACAAAATTTGCAGAAGAACAAGGTTTCTTTAGAATTAGAAAATTTTCTTTGGAACTGAGACGTATTTTCTGCAATAAAATAAACCTACCTGCCTGCATGTACATTTTTTGTGCATTCTTTAAACTGCACACTGAGCTGCACAAGGGCAGCTCAGTACATATTCTGGCATGGTGTCTGTGGCTGATCAGGATGGCTGCAGACCAACACCTGGAAAAATACATGGAATACCGCCAAGGTACCTTGAGGATATTGAACAATTGGGTCTAAGGTACTGTAAGTATTGTGAACTTCTGTTTTTTATGTCACTTTGTTTTATCTGACAAAACTGTTTTGGGCATATAATGGATCAAAGTTTAACACTTTGATAATTTTTCTTCCAGGATGGATGTCGCCTGTCTAAAGACTATATAGGAAAACCTATAATAAAATAATTCAGAGGGTTAGACGTCCTTTCATGACAATTCTCCAGGCATTTTTGTTCTTTGTAAGCTTTATTTGGTTTTCAATTACAGCAATAACAGAATGCTTTAGATGGGTACAGCTTGCCTTTGTTACAAATGATTCCACCATTGTTTATACTAAAAAAGTGAAAAAGCTGCCCTTACCCTATTGTGACAATATTTAGTAAGCTCTCAACAAATAGCCATCATGCAAAATTTATCAGTACATACAATTAATTAAAGTGCAAATCAGCAATATAAATCAAAGTGCAATAATGCAAAGAAAATGTGCAATCCGATTGTTTTATAATTCATGCCAATAAAAGTGACTTGTGCCTTCATTCCACCTGACTCCACTCAATGTCACCACCAATGTCCCCTCCAGGGACCGAAATCACCCCCGTATGCGTTTGCACAGGAAGGTCAATACAGCTTTATATCATAGACTGTCTGTGTACGGATCCGGATTCATAGCGTAAAACATTTATTTAAAATTCCCACAATAAATATAAAATTGCCACTCACAAATATAATGCCATGCCCAGCACCAGGAACAATCTGCCAAAATGTTTGTATGACGCTAATGATAGAAGAGTGACCAACATAGAAGAACAAAAAGCTCCATGGGGTAGTAAATAATGACTCGTTTATTGAAAAAAATATAAATAAACTCACATTTAAATGGAGTACAATAAGCATGAAATCAATGATATGTCCTCTGATAAATCAGCTGGCAGCACTTCCGGGTTTGCCTATCATTTACGTCCCTTTGCAATAATGTACACGTGTATTGGATACCTCTGATTGCATCTTCTTGATTTTCCTGTGGTATCTTTATATTATTGTTAATTATTATTGTTATTTTTTATTACTAATTATCAACTTGCATCACATTTTTCTTCACATTTGTACACCTTTTACAACATTTGTTTTATGTTTACAATTCTCTTTGGAATCATATCACTCATTATATTTAATTAGCGCAGCTCAACATTTTCTCCATTTTTGTATGACGCTGACACACCGGTCCTTGTGGGAGCCGGCGTGTGTTCCTTCATATACTCATTCCACAAGTGTAGTTAAGTTTCAAATTGAATCCCTGAACATCATAACATGGCAATTTCTACCATTCATCTTGCCTGTAAAATATCAAATACATGTTTGCAGATACTCTGGATTGGACTAGCAATATAAAAGATTTGACAAACATGAATGAAATAAGCAATGTTTCATATAGTGTCCTAAAATGAAGCAGCTTTATTATCAAATCAAGGAGATTCAGCAGTGTATTCCAATATATTTGAAAGGTATACAATTTCTTCAAAGGCCTATATTGGAACCAAAGATGGTGCATGATGATCTTGGCTTGCTCCACCATATAGTATCACCAATTTTCTTAGATCTAGAAAGCTTTTTAGGCTCTTGAACCTGAGCGCAGACCTGTTCAGTCCAAATAGAAGAGCATTTGTAGGAATCTAAGAAAGATCTGTTTTTTTTTCTAAGAGTCCAAAGAATTATTTCACACGAGTGGCACACTGTGTAACATCAGTAATCACCAAATTAAGAACATAGCATTACATGTATACAGGACTGCACAACATTGTTTTGATGTGGGCATGGTCTTCATTATATATAAGATAAGTCTGTGTGCAAAATATGAAAGAAAATAAAGTTAGAAGCTAAACGCAAAAACAAGGTCCCAGCAGCTTGCAAAAAAGACTAATATAAAATTCTTCTGTCTATAAATCTTTCCAGTGTTGTAGTGCTAGCAGTGAAACTCCCTATTCATCAGATATATACAGTCAGGTCCATAAATATTGGGACATCGACACAATTCTAATCTTTTTGGATCTATACACCACCACAATGGATTTGAAATGAAACAAACAAAATGTGCTTTAACTGCAGACTTTCAGCTTTAATTTGAGGGTATTTACATCCAAATCAGGTGAAAGGTGTAGGAGTTACAACAGTTTGTATATGTGCCTCCCACTTTTTAAGGGACCAAAAGTAATGGGACAATTGGCTGCTCAGCTTTTCCATGGCCAGGCAGGTGTGTGTTATTCCCTCATTATCCCATTTACAAGGAGCAGATAAAAGGTCTAGAGTTCATTTCAAGTGTGCTATTTGCATTTGGAATCTGTTGCTGTCAACTCTCAATATGAGATCCAAAGAGCTGTCACTATCAGTGAAGCAAGCCATCATTAGGCTGAAAAAAACAAAACAAACCCATCAGAGAGAAAGCAAAAACATTAGGTGGGGCCAAATCAACTGTTTGGAACATCCTTAAAAAGAAAGAACGCACCGATGAGCTCAGCAACACCAAAAGACCCGGAAGACCACGGAAAACAACTGTGGTGGATGACCGAATAATTATTTCCCTGGTTAAGAAAACACCCTTAACCTCCTTAGCGGTAATCCCGAGCGTGACTCGGGGTTGGTTTTTCATATCAGGAGCGGTAACCCCGAGTCACGCTCGGGGTGGATTGCAGAGAGCGCAGCGGTGTTCTCTTACCTTATCCTGGCAATCCAGCGATGATCTCTCATTGCTGTGACCGCCAGCCGAGAGTCCCGCCGCTCCTCCTTCGGTCTCCGTCGCTCTGATCACTTCCTAGTTCCGTTCCCTGCAGCAGCAATGCTGCATGGGAGCGGAACTAGGGAGGGAAATTGAAAAAAAAAAAAAAAAAACATTGAACAAAACACAAAACACATTTTATATTATATATATATATATATATATATATATATATATATACACACACTGGGATGTCTACTAGACTCTTGTTTTGGTCAGGTTTAAGTCAGTAATTACTAAGAATTGTAGGCCTATAATACATAACGCCAAATTTCCATGAAAAGAATTGTACCGCTTTTGGTATGTAATTCCTGCCATAATCATACCGCCAGGGAGGTTAAGAAAGGCGGTTTAACCTTAAAGTGCGTAAGGGGTTCTTCACTGTAAGAGCGGTAAGGATGTGGAATTCTCTTCCACAAGCAGTCGTATCAGCAGGAAGCATTGATAGTTTCAAAAAACTAGTAGATGGGCACCTTAGAGACAACAACATACAGGGGTATACGATGTACGGTTAAAAGCAAACACACACACACATCATAGGTTGAACTGGATGGACTGATGTCTTTTTTCAACCTCACTAACTATGTAACTATGTAACTATGTAACCCTTCACAACAGTTGGCCAAATCAAGAACACTCTCCAGGAGGTAGGTGTATGTGTGTCAAAGTCAACAATCAAGAGAAGACTTCACCAGAGTGAATACAGAGGGTTCACCACAAGATGTAAACCATTGTTGAGCCTCAAAAACAGGAAGGCCGGATTAGAGTTTGCCAAACAACATCTAAAAAAGCCTTCACAGTTCTGGAACAACATCCTATGGACAGATGAAACCAAGATCAACTTGTACCAGACTGATGGGAAGAGAAGAGTATGGAGAAGGAAAGGAACTGCTCATGATCCAAAGCATACCACCTCATCAGTGAAGGTGGTAGTATCATGGCGTGGGCATGTATGGCTGCCAATGGAACTGGTTCTCTTGTATTTTTTGATAATGTGACTGCTGACAAAAGCAGCAGGATGAATTCTGAAGTGTTTCGGGCAATATTATCTGCTCATATTCAGCCAAATGCTTCAGAACTCATTGGACGGTGCTTCACAGTGCAGATGGACAATGACCCGAAGCATACTGCGAAAGCAACCAAAGAGTTTTTTTAAGGGTAAGAAGTGGAATGTTTTGCAATGGCCAAGTCATTCACCTGACCTGAATCCGATTGAGCATGCATTTCACTTGCTGAAGACAAAACTGAAGGGAAAATGCCCCAAGAACAAGCAGGAACTGAAGACCGTTGCAGTAGAGGCCTGGCAGAGCATCACCAGGGATGAAACTCAGCGTCTGGTGATGTCTATGCATTCCAGACTTCAGCCTGTAACTGACTGCAAAGGATTTGCAACCAAGTATTAAAAAGTGAAAGTTTGATTTATGATTGTTAATCTGTCCCATTACTTTTGGTCCCTTAAAAAGTGGGAGGCACATATACAAACTGTTGTAATTCCTACACCGTTCACCTGATTTGGATGTAACTACTCTCAAATTAAAACTGAAAGTCTGCAGTTAATGCACATCTTATTTGTTTAATTTCAAATCCATTGTGGTGGTGTATAGAGCCAAAAAGATTAGAATTGGGTCGATGTCCCAATATTTATGGACCTGACTGTAAGTGCAAATATCCCCTTAACTGTAAAAGCAAATGGCAACTCACCCGCACAAAATGTGAAATGCAAAATAATGGCTGTCATTCTTGGTATGGATAAACCCCAGATGTCACCAAAGAAAAAAGTAAAGAATTTTAATGATATAGATCGTACTGAACATCTGAGCATCGTTTATTAAAAGTTTAAAATATTGACTTGACATGAAATGTGACCCCAGATTAATGATCCATATATCCAAAGATAATTACTATTGCCAAGAATTGTGTTAGATAAAGCTTAGTTATTAATTTTGTAAAGAAAATGGACACTGCCAGTACCATGTTTTTTTCCTTGACACCGCAATGCAAATGTTCCCACAAATTCCCTTATCAATGGTGAGTGACTTGAATAAGATTAAATGGTTTCTTCTGCATTCAGTAGAGGGAGGTTGAATCTCACAGTGCATGTTAGCATGTTAGCACCAGACAGACCATTAAAGGAGCACCTGATGAAAGAGCGCGCGAGGCCTTACGTGACCCGACACGGCGCATGCTCAGAAACGCATTGTGCATGCCGTGGATACTTTACATTCCCTGGTGACGTCGCGGTAGTCCATCCTCCACCCGCACATCGTAGCTGCTGTACCGGACGCTGACCGCTGCAGGAGGTAGCCGGCTTCCTTCTTTCCTGTGACCGGTGATCGAGCCACGGACTGCTACATGCGAATGGATGGCACATCCCAGTGGATCTTCCCACACCTTTGATGTGATACAGCTCTATTATCTTGGCTTCTAGTGAGTTGTTACCACTTATGCCTTTTTACTAATAAATATTGTCTGCACTTAGAGCGCCTTTCTCTTTCTTTTTTGTTCAATCCAGAATTCCTCTTTTCTGTGGAGAGCAGCTCAGTGCCTTTGGACATTCCCATCAAGGACTATCCATCTATGAACTTTATGGTATTTTTTCCTATTTATGCACAAAATTGGTTATTTGCCATGTCCACCCTTTATATGCTGGTGGTTTTTTAGCGCTCTAATATTGTTGTTTTTTTCTGCAGTCCAAGTGGAGTGCCTCTGTAACCTCAGCTGGACTACTGTGCACGGCTACTGTTCCTGACCTGATGGTTCTCCTGTGCCCTTGGAACCATGTCTCTTGCTGCAAGTTCCTCAATCTACATCTGCAGGCACTCGTGTTCCTCCTGTCCCTCGGCGCCCTCTGTTTCACTTCCAGTGGGGCCTGGGCTGGAGATACAAGAGAGGCCACCTCGTCATTTCAGTCTTCTCTCAGGTACGTGACACTTTCACTCCCTGTCCCTGAGACACAGAAAAATGACACAAACCTCTCCCACATGAAGGAAATCCACATTTGTAGAGTTGTCACTACAACAAGTGTCCCCATTGGAAGGTTTTTACCTATGTTCCCGTTTCGGTGGCAACTATACATTTTTCAATTTACCATCACTTTCTGTCCATTGACAATATTTGCCAGAACAACTTGAGTAACCTCTCCAGCAAAGACACAGACAGCAGTAAAAAAGTGTAACAGAGTGTTAACCCTTCCACCCTAAATAAAGGCTTCACATTTAATTTTATTTATTTTACCTTAATCTGAGTTAAATATAATCTACTGCAGAATAAGGAATTTAATTCCTGAAACTTGTGCTTTGTTACTTCTCTCATTTTGTTTCTTGGATCATTATTTATAATCAAGCATTTGGTAGGTTGGAGACTGACTGCCTGTTGTTACATCACACTTTCTAAGGTGTCCTTTTATGAAACGGAGATGACCAGTGATCCTGCTGATCACAGCTCATTTCCGATCATTCTCAGTTTATGAAACAGAAATGATCAGGGGAGAACATGTTCTCCGCTGATCATCTCTTCACACGGGAATCTGTCATTGACTGACACAGAAACAGCCAGACTATGAAGCTGCGATTCCCGCACTTCACTGGCGATCTGGGTCAGAATTCACACTCCCGGGTTCACCAGCCTGGAGCTTGTGAAGCGGGGAGTGAAGACAGAATCGGGGAAGAACTGAGGGGGAAAAAGGAAGATTATGGACTTCCTTCTTCCTCGTTCAGACCCCCCAACACAGTAATCATGTCCTCCTGCCATATTTATGTACATATATACATGTATATATATACATGTATATATATACACACATACATGTAGATATCTATTTAATGTGTATATATATATATATACAATGTATGTGTGTGTGTATTCAGTATATATATATATATATATATATATATGTAAGGGGACTATTATTTATTAACCTGGTGTACTCAGCAGTGATAATTTATCTCTGCTTGTTAAAGCGCGCCAGAGATTTTCATACTACGGTAATCTCGCTTTGTCTCACGAGATTACAGACGCCCCATTGACTTCTACACAGATCTCCGAGAAAACCGTTCTCCTCTGATCACCCTGGGCGAACTGAAGTTCTCCCATTCATAAAAGGGGTGCCAGATGTGATAATTTTCCCCGGAGAACTGTAGAGAAGCCAACGGAGAAAAAAATTCACCCGTTCATAAAAGGACACCTAAATGTGAAGGGAGGCAATAGTCTTTGTACATCTAAGTATAGAGATCAGCTCCTGTGATGTGTCAAGCAGCACATATATAACAATAAATAAAATCCCACAGTACCGCACAATGCTTATGAAGAGATCTCTGCGCTTAGGAGGTGTCAGCTGCACACGCTAACTGAGCAAAGATAAAGTGTATGCTGCTACTTAAAACAAGTACACAATAGATGATAAAATTGGTCCAAAATAAAAGTAACAAATATTAGTAGCGCAAGCAATATTGAATTGTCATAATCCTGGCTTGAAAAGTTGAAACACCAGTGAAAAATACTTTTAAAATTACATAAAATCACTAAAAAGTCCCACAGTCCTTTCAGCCAAACAAAGCAGGAAAGATGATGTAAAATGCACCAGGAATCCAAATATTCGTGAAGCATAAGGGGATCACCTCTGTTTCCACCACCAAGTGCCAAGGATAATGTGAAATGGCAACTCACCAGACCCCCATGCTCATTAACTCTCGTGAATGAGCAGGAACGCTTAAAGCAGTATGGTCCAATGGAAGAATATGCCTTCTGATTCACCATTCATTCATCATTAACTGGAATTCCAAACATGTGGGGGAATAAAATAAAACCTCCACTAGTGCAGTATATCAAGACCGTGATTTATTAAAATACACAATACAGGTTGCACTCACTTGTATTATAATGAAAACAGGCACATCAACATACGTAGTGGTGGGGTAGACAACCGTTGCCGCCGTAACCTGGCTCCACGCCAGGGCAGTGAACTCCGGAATTCCTCCTTCACCACACTCAGGTAGCCGCGTACGTCGTCTGGCCACGCTCTGACGCGTTTCATCACTTCCGATTTCAACAGGGGGCGTCCCACTGGGCGGCGGCAACGGTTGTCTTTTTATATTTTGATAGGCACGGTGTAAAAATAAAAAATAAAAGGTAAAATAAATAAGAAAGGAAAAAAAATATTTAAAGCTCCCTGTCGCTCTGAGCTCCTGCGCAGAAGCGAAGGCATATGCAAGTCGCGCCCACATATGTAAACGGTGTTCAAATCACACATGAAAGGTATCGCCGGGATAGTTAAAGTGGAATGCATAATTCTAACCCTAGACCTCCTCTGTAACTCTAAACTGGTAATCTGAAGAAGTTTTAAAATTGTCGCCTATGGAGATTTCTAAGTACCAATGTTTGTCGCCATTCCACGATCGTGCACAATTTTGAAGCATGACATGTTGGGTATCTATTTACTTGGCATAACATTATCCTTCACATTATAGAAAGAAAAATTGGGCTACCTTTACTGTTTTCTTATTTTTTTTAAATCAAAAAAGTGTATATTTCCAAAAAAATTGCGTTTGAAAAACTGCTGGCAAATACCGCGTGACAAAAAATATTGCAATGACCGCCATTTTCTTCTCCAGAGTCTTTGCTAAAAATATACTGTATATATAATGTTTGGGGGGTCCAAGTAATATTCTTGCAAAAAATACTGATTTT
The DNA here is from genome assembly GCF_965119305.1 of Pelophylax lessonae. NCBI lineage: Eukaryota > Metazoa > Chordata > Amphibia > Anura > Ranidae > Pelophylax > Pelophylax lessonae. The sequence continues at coordinate 437,843,545 of NC_138772.1, read as the reverse complement.
AACCTGTAAACAACAAGTGTCCAAAATAGGCATGGTCCTTAAGTGGTTAAGATACACATTAACAATCACATAGACCAAAAAAAAATAATATATGCATAGTGAAGGTAACCCACACCAATTAGACTACTGTTTACTATAGTTAGATATGTGTAAAATTTATTGCGATTGGCTACTAAAGATTATTACTATTTGCACATTGCTATTTGCCTTCATAAATAAGCCTGGCTATAGTAGCTGCTTATCTTGAAATTGTGTAAAGAACAATATCATTTTAATAGTATCATAAATAAAATCTTTACCAAATGAACATTTACAAGATGTAAGATTGTCATATACCTACAGATTTCAGCTAAACAGCCTTTGTATAAATTATATATTAATGTAAAACATCACATTACAAATGGAGTATTGTCCTATAAAGTTATTAAACCCTGCATGTAATCTTTGGCTCAGGAAATAACTCGGCAGAACACTCGCAGATCTGATGGTCACATTTATATTTCAGAAAGTATTCCAAGCAATACACATACTGTAAAATGTCTACTTCTCACAGCTCTTTATGGGCTCCATAACTTTTATAATTATTATAAAAAATAATTTATGGAAAAAATAGCTAGATCCTTTCTCATCTCTGCCGACTTTTGATGTAAATGCTGTTTTATGGGTTGCATAGATCAATTGTAGTGGGTTTTTTTATTATTTATAGAAGAGTTTGTTATATTTGACTCACTATAAAGTGTACAAGGTATCTAAACAAAATTACCAGACACCCTAATCGTTACATTTTCCAAGGAAAATATACATATTTTATTATGTAATAAAAAATAATAATAATGTATTTGTTCTGGTAAATGGGATAATACAGAGATTATGTTACTACAATTACGTTTTAGAAAATTTCATATATGATGTAAGCTTTCTGATCTTGTAATATTGACTTTCATTATAACTACATATGGTAGGACCTAGACAGACATATGTTTTTTGTAGTCTTTTTCGTAGTCGATCTCCTCCCCACCCTTCCCTTCCTGCCTTGAGTAAAACTATTCCCCTGCAGCTGCTCCAGTGGTTGTAAAGTAAAATTAATAAATTACTTTAACCCTCTCTTTTAAGTCTATGTTAAGTGCAGTGTCAGAAACGTTTTGGGTGTGGGGGTAGAGTGTGAATCCAGGGCTGGCCCAACCCATTGTGCTGCCTGGGTCTTAGAATGAAATGTCCCTCCCCCCCAAAAAAAAATTACCCCCACCAAAATGCCAACACATCCAGTATTTTAAATAAATATAGCATTTAGAAAATATTGTATACACTGTTATCTTCTTCCATAACTCCCCTCCTCCTCATACTCATCAGTTTCTGCTACGGGTGGCAGTATGAGATGGGGAAATGCTGCCTGGCATGCGCCGCAAACTGAGAACACATAAAACTGCTGGAAAAAAAATCTTGGGAATCAATTTACTGCCCCTTTCCAAGTGCTGCCTGGGTTCTATGGACCCAGCGGGACCCATAGTAGGGCCAGCCCTGTGTGAATCAATACGCACCCTAAGGAAGTACCATCCCTTGAGAGACAATTATAGAAATCTAAGTGAGGTTTGGGACTTTTCATGTACTTACTTGGGTTAATAACCACTGAGCCAACACATTATACACTGCTAAAGAAAATTTAAAAAACACTTGGAAAACACATCAGATTTCAATGGGGAAAAATATCATGCTGGATATCTCTACTGATTTGGACTGGGTAATGTGTTAGGAACAAAAGGATGCCACATAATTTAATGAAAATGAAAATGATCAACCTACAGAGGGCTGAATTCAAAGACACTCCGAAAATCAAAGTGAAAAAATGATGCAGCAGGCTAGTCCATTTTGCTGAAATTTCATTGAAGCAACTCAAAATGGTATTCAGTAGTTTGTATGGCCCCCACATGCTTGTATGCATGCCTGACAACATCGGGGCATGCTCCTTTTCAGACGACGGATAGTGTCCTGGGGTATTTCCTCCCTGATCTGTACCAGGGCATCACTGAGCTCCTGAACAGACTGAGGTACAACCTGGTGGCGTCAGATGGACCAAAACATAATGTCCCAGAGGTTTGGATTTAGGTCAGGCGAGCGTGGGGGGCATTCAATGATATCAATTCCGTCATCTTCCAGGAACTGGCTGCATACTCTCGTCCCATGAGGCCGGGCATTGTCATGCACCAGGAGGAACCCAAGACCCACTGTACCAGCGTAGGGTCTGACAATGGGTCCAAAGATTTCATTCCAATGCCTAATGGCGGTCAGGGTGCCATTATCTAGCCTGTAGAGGTCTGTGCGTCCCTCCATGTATTTGCCTTGCTAGACCATAACTGCCCCACCACCAAACCGGTCATGCTGAACAATGGTACAGGCAGCATAACGTTCTCCACGGCTTCTCCAGACCATTTCATGTCTGTCACGTGCTCAGGGTGAACCTGCTATCATCTGTGAAAAGCACAGGGCACCGGTTGTGGACCTGCCATTTCTGGCGTTTAATGGCAAATGCCAATGGAGCTTTACGGCGCCGGGGGGTGAGCGAAGGGCCCACTAGTGGAGGTTGTGCCCTCAGGTCACCCTCATTAATTAGTTTTTGATTGTTTGGTCAGAGACATTCATGCCAATGGCCTGCTGGAGGTAATTTTGTAGGGCTCCTTCAGTGCTCATCCTGTTCCTCCTTGCACAAAGGAGCAGATACCAGCCCTGCTGATTAGTTAAGGACCTTCTACGGTCCTGTCCGGGTCTCCTAGAGTAATTGCCTGTCTCCTGGAATCATCTCCATGCTCTTGAGACTGTGGTGGGGGACACAGCAAACCTTCTGGCAATGGCACGTATTGATGTGCCATCCTGGAGGAGTTAGACTGCCTGTGCAACCTCTATACAGTAGGGAAACAAATTTCAGTGGCCTCCACCTGTAAAACCATTCTGTTTTGGAGGTTGTCTCATTGTTGCCCATCTAGTGTCCCTGTTGTTAATTTTATTAACACCAAAGCAACTGGAACTTATTAACAACCCCCCTCTGCTACTTAACTGACCAGATCACGCAGTAATAACCCTTAGTATTGGTGCCAGTTTACGCAGTTAAAGCTCCTAGTATTGGTGCCAGTTTATGCAGTAATAACCCCTAGTAATGGTGGCAGTTTATGCAGTAATAGCCCCTTGTATCGGTGCCAATTTATGCAGTAATAACCCCTAGTAATGGTGACAGTTTATGTAAAAATAGCCCCTAGTATTAGTGCCAGTTCACGCAGTAATAAAGCCTAGTATTGATGCCAGTTTATGCAGTAATAAAGCCTAGTATTGATGCCAGTTTACACAGTAATAAAGCCCAGTATTGGTGCCTGTTTACCCAGTATTAAAGCCTAGTATTGGTGCCAGTTTCCGCAGTAATAAAGCCTATTATTAGTACCAGTTTACGCAGTAATAAAGCCTAGTATTGATGCCATGCTCTCAGTGTAGAGGAGGTAGGGAAGAATAGTGAGACCTGCCAACCACAGTGATGAAAGTGTTAAGGCCAGCCACGACAGTGGCGACGGTCTTAATACTTTTATCAACTTCATGGGTGATGTATATGATTTCCCTGCGGGTCTTCACAATGAGCGGAGTGGGCAGATGACAGGTCTGTGTCCACTCAACATATGCAGAGCAGACACGGACACAGTCCTCTTTACTCTATGGGCCCCCCGATCCGATCTGCCCAGACAGAAGGGGACAGATCCCCTTCTGTTTTTTTTAAGTGGATCGGATTGGAGATAGGCTGGTGTAAACGGACACAAGTTCGTTTACATCTGCCGCTCTATAGAGGTGAATGGAGTGTCTGATTGGGTCCACCGGAAAAACAGACAGGTGGACCTGATCGGACTGATGGTGTGAAAGGGGCCTAAGGCTGCTTTCACACGGATGCACTGTGGTTTACCTGCACCTCAACTGACCTCAATCTTTACTTCTTCCTCAGAATTCTGGCAGGTATCGCTGGCTGCTGCTGTCCCCTAGGCAGCTATGGCTGGTAGCTTCTCCTGGCTGTCCTCTAGGGCTGGTACTGCCGGCTAATACTGCTGATGGGTACTGGGGGCCAGAAACCAGAAAGCAAGCTACTCACTAGGGGGGGAACCTCTGGGTGAGTCTAGGATGGAAAGGGACCTGGGGGTACTGGTAGACAACAGGCTTGACAGTGGCATGCAATGCCAAGCCGCCGCAAGCAAAGCCAACAGAATACTGGGTTGTATAAAAAAGGGGATTCACTCCAGAAATAAAGAGATTATTCTTCCACTCTACAAGACTCTGGTCCGGCCACATCTGAAGTATTCTGTCCAGTTATGGGCACCGGTCCTCAGGAAGGATGTGCTGGAACTGGAGAAAGTCCAGAGAAGGGCAACAAAAATAATTAGGGGAATGGAGGACATCAGCTATGAGGAAAGACTACAAGCACTGAACTTATTCTCTCTGGAGAAGAGACGATTGAGGGGGGATATGATATCAATGTACAAATACTGTACTGGCGACCCTAGCATAAGGAACAAACTATTCAGAGAAAGGAGATACAATAAGACACGTGGCCACTCACTAAAACTTGAGGAAAGGCGGTTTAACCTTAAAGTGCGTAAGGGGTTCTTCACTGTAAGAGCGGTAAGGATGTGGAATTCTCTTCCACAAGCAGTCGTATCAGCAGGGAGCATCGATAGTTTCAAAAAACTATTGGATGGACACCTTAAAGACCACAACATGCAGGGGTATACAATGTACGGTTAAAAGCAAACACACACACACATCATAGGTTGAACTGGATGGACTTGTGTCTTTTTTCAGCCTCACTAACTATGTAACTATGTAACTATGCTGGCTGGCACTGCTGGTGGGTACTGCTGGTGGGGACTGCTGGCTGGCACTGCTGGCTGGCACTGCTGGTGGGTACTGCTGACTGGTACTGCTGGTGGGTACTGCTGGCAGGTACTGCTGGTTGGACTGCTGGCGGGTACTGCTGGTGGGTACTGCTGGTGGGTGCTGCTGGCTGGTACTGCTGGTGGGTACTGCTGGCAGATACTGCTGGTTGGTACTGCTGGTGGGTACTTCTGGCTGGTACTGCTGGCAACTACTGCTGGCTCCTCTGAGACACAAACAGAGTGTGACAGGTCTGGCACTGGAGGAAGCATGCGGCAACAGTAGAGAGCAGACCCACTTCATCTGGGCCTCAGATCCTGTCAAATACTGTAACAACATGTACAAGATTTGACAAACAATGTTTCATGTAGTAAAATCAAAAATTAATTTCTCTACACACAGCATCTTTTATTATCAGAAAAATATACATATATTTTCTACATTTATTGCGACATTCCACATAGCGGGGCAAAGGATATTTCATGGCTTCTGTGATGTGCCTGGAAGCACATCACAGAAGCAACGCAGAAAAAAAGGTGCATCACTTCCGGTTACACCATGTGCATTCTGGAAGTCGGGACGTTCAGGTTATGGGATGTGGGCGGCCTAAAAATAATCCCAGGGCGAACCAAAGAAGGATTTCCTGTCCCATAATAAGCTGGGGAGACACAGTCCAGGCGAATACCACCTATCAATAAATAAATACATTTATATTAAGATATTATTGCACACATACGTATACATGTTCACACAATTGATCATATAAATGAAAGAGGATTGAAATGGTATTACACGTTTACACGTATATACATATAGAAACAAATACCTATCCCACCAAGCGAATTATCAAATGTTGCCATACATTGGATGGATGGAAAAATATTGAGGCCCTTTCACACCTGTGCAACCCGAAAGCCACACAACCTTGCCGCTACTTTGCCACGACCTTGATGCGGCCCTCGACTGGACCTGAAGCAATGCCTATGCAATCCTGAGGTCCATGGGCCCCAAGTTGCACCAAAAGCCGGACCAAAGCAGTGCAAGGACCACACCGAAGCCGCTGTGACCCAAAGTCTCACAGGCACTCACTGGAAACTTTGGTATACCATACCTGCATACCTTTTCTATGTAAGAGGGACGGCAGGGGTAAGTGTAAGTTTTACTTACAGATCTAAATTTACAAATCTTTTACAATGCTCGCTCTATTTTCATTTAACCTTTATTTAGAAAACCTGTTGAGACCTGAGACATACTACAATTATGCCTTCCCAGTTTGTGATATCCACTGTTTCTTGGACACTCTATAAGGGAGCACATGATATAGATATAGACTCTGTAGGTAAGCAATCCTTTTTTCACCTGCACTATTTCTCTTACCCCATTTTCATCTGTCTTTCTCTTTCTTCCCCCCTTTCCTCTCCTCCCTCCTCTCTTCCTCCCTCCCCTCTTCCTCCCTCCCCCCCCCCTTTTTCCTTCCTCTTGTGGTTTCCCTCTTTTTCTCTTTCTCTCCCCTCCCCACACTCCATCCCACTTCATTTTTTCCTTGGTTTTTATTTATATTTATTTTTTATTTATTTATATTTATTTAATTGTATTTATTTATTTATTTTCTATTTCTCTCTATGCCTCTTGCGGTGCACTATAACACTACAGTATATATTTCCAACATTCAGATATTTGGTATCATCTTTGCCCCTATGTGAGTTTTTCTCTTGGGGTTTTGGAGACGTTCCCCACAGGCTCCCCACGCTACTTTCCACCACTCTCTTATGGAATACTGTACAGGTAATGTTGCGATATATACCTTTCAAAATATAATGATCTATACCATAAAATATCCTTCGCCCCGCTATGTGGAATGTCACAATAAATGTAGAAAATATATGCATATTTTTTTTCTGATAACAAAAGATGCTGTGTGTAGAAAAATAATTTTTTGATTTTGCTACATGAAATATTAATTGTCATATCTTGTACATGTTGTTACAGTATTTGACAGGATCTGAGGCCCTGACGAAACGGGACAGCCTGAAAAACGCATTGGACAAAAAGACACGAAACCATATTTTAAATCCAGGATAACATCACCCTGATCAAGCAATTTGTTAACCTGTTTTTTTTTTTTTTTTGCAACGAGCCCCTTTCTTTTAAAAATTGTTTAATGCTCTAAATAAAGTTATGTACAAATGATTTTATATAACACGTTGGCTCAGTGGGTATTATCCAAGGAAGTACATGAAAAGTCCCAAACCTCACTTAGATTTCTAAAATTATTAAGTGCAATGTGTGTGTGTGTGTTTTTTTTTAAATTATAATCCTAAATGTCTTTTTTGCACAGCTCTGCTGTGCGGTCACGTGTCCTTCTTTTGCTACCTTGCATACATCAGAAGGGAATCTCAGCCCCTCCCACTGTACTCCCTTAGATCGGGATAAAGAGCGGAGGAAGGACATATGACCGCACAGCAGCGCTGTGCAAAGAAGGTGTTAAGGATTACAATTTTAACACACACACTGCACTAAACATGGACATAAAAAATAGAAGATAAAAGTAATTAATAGATGTGACTTTACAACCACTTTAATGCTTGTTCTGGATCAATGTTAATAGATAGTAAAAGTCTTGAACATGGTGACTGTTTCAAAGCATGCAATTTAAATGAAACAAATTAATGTGTTATATTTTATTAATTAGAGTCTGTAGTTCATTGTTATGAACTTCAGATTCTAACTAATAAATTAAAATATATATCTTTTAATGAGTGGCTTGTGTGTACATAAGCTCAATATTATAAATGAAGGTAGAGAACAGTAAACTCTTTTGATAGCTTAGTGGTCAAATGCAAGTTAACAAATGTATACATAAAGCCACAGGCAACCAGGACAACACCAAAAGGTGACAAAAGATTTTCATGTCATGTATTGCATCAGGGAAAGACGAGGTATTGCCTACAAATGAATGCCTTGGCTTAAAGTCAGGACCTGTACACACCAGGTACGTTGGGACTGGCCAAGGTTGCCCACTGCAGTCCCAATGCAGGATTAGGCAAACAAACCTGTTTTCTATCATGTCTGTTTACACCAATGGTCTGCAGTGCATGCATTACTCTTTTCAGCGCAGGATGGTTCAACGCATCGCACTGTACTGCAGCCAATAAAACCTTTTGGAATGTATCTTTGTTACATTTCAGTAAACTTTGCACAAAAAGTATAGTGTAATTACTATAGCGGACAGAGACGGCTCTAGGCTTTGTGAGGCCTTAGGCAAATCTTAGACATGAGGCCCCATTCACGCCAAAAATGGGAAAAAAAAATTCAAGGGATAGAAATTAACTGTATAGATTGCATATATTAAGAGCCTTAAATCCTATGAATTATGAATTTACAGTCTCTAGAATTTTCTCTAACTGATTACTCTTTAATCAAATATCATTAAACATAGGGTATACAGTATCTCTCAAAACTAAGTACACCCCTCGCATTTTAGTAAATATTTTATTCTATCTTTTCATGTGACAACACTGAAGAAATTACACTTTGCTACAATGTAAAGTAGTGAGTGTACAGCTTGTATAACAGTGTAAATTTGCTGTCCCCTCAAAATAACTCAACACACAACCATTAATGTGTAAACTGCTGGCAATGGATGTTGATAACAATGGGGTACGGGGTGGGGGGTGAAGAAGACAGGGTGGGGTGGAAGGAAGCTGGCAGAGGGGTGCAGGGGGGGATGAAGTTGAAAGTGGGGTGGGATGGCAGGAAGTTGGCAGAGGGGTGCAGGGGGTTGAAGTTGACAGTGGGGTGGGGTGGTAGGAAGCTGGCAGAGGAGTGCGGGGGGGTGAAGTTGACAGTGAGGAGGGGTGGTAGGAAGCTGGCAGAGGGGTACAGGGGGGATGAAGGTGAGAGGTGGGATGGTAGGAAGCTGGCAGAGGAGTGCAGATGAAATAAGATGACAGGGGGGTGGGTGGTAGGAATCTGGCAGAGGGGTGCGGGGGGGGGGTGAAGATGACAGGGGATGGGGTACAAGGAAGCTGGCAGAGGGTTGCAGGGGGGATGAAGATGACAGGGGATGGGATGTAAGGAAGCTGGCAGAAGGGTACAGGGGGGATGAAGATGATGGGGTGGGATGGTAGGAAGCTGGCAGAGGGGTACAGGGGGATGAGGATGACAGAGGGTGGGATGGTAGGAAGCTGGCAGAGGGGTGCATGAGGGATGAAGATGACAGGGGGTGGGATGGTAGGAAGCTGGCAGAGGGGTACAGGGGGGATGAAGATAACAGGGGATGGGGTGCAAGGAAGCTGGCAGAGGGGTACAGGGGGGGTGAAGATGACAGGGGGTGGGGTGGTAGAAAGCTGGCAGAGGGGTACAGGGGGTGAGGATGACAGGGGGTGGGATGGTAGGAAGTTGGCAGAGGGGTACAGGGGGGATGAAGATGACAGGGGATGGGGTGCAAGGAAGCTGGCAGGGGGGGTGAAGATGACAGGGGGTGGGGTGGTAGAAAGCTGGCAGAGGGGTACAGGGGGTGAGGATGACAGGGGGTGGGATGGTAGGAAGTTGGCAGAGGGGTACAGGGGGGATGAAGATGACAGGGGATGGGGTGCAAGGAAGCTGGCAGGGGGGTGAAGATGACAGGGGTAGGGTGGTAGGAAACTTGCAGAGGGGTACAAGGGGGGGGGGGTGAAGATGACAAGGTATGGGGTGCAAGGAAGCTGGCAGGGGGGTGAAGATGACAGAGGGTGGGATGGTAGGAAGCTGGCAGAGTGGTACAGTGGGAGTGAGGGTGACAGGGGGTTCAGGGGTGGAAGGAAGATGGCAGAGGGGTGCAGGGGGGTGAAGATGACAGGGGGTATAGGGGTGCAAGGAAGCTGGCAGAGGGGTGCAGGGGGATGAAGATGACAGGGAGTACAGGGGTGGAAGGAAGCTGACAGAGGGGTGCAGGGGGATGAAGCTGACAGGGGGGAACAATGGTGGAAGGAAGCTGGCAAAGGGGTGCAGGGGGGATGAAGATGCCAGGGGACGGGATGGAAGGAAGCTGGCAGAGGGGTACAGGGGGGATGAAGATGATGGTGGGGTGGTAGGAAGCGGGCAGAGGGGTGCATGGGGGATGAAGATGACAGGGGGTGGGATGGTAGGAAGCTGGTAGAGGGGTACAGGGGGATGAAGATGACAGGGAGTGGGGTGGTAGGAAGCTTGCAGAAGGGTGCGGGGGGGATGAAGTTGACAGGGGGTGGGGTGGTAGGAAGCTTGCAGAGGGGTACAGGGGGGATAAGGATGACAGGGGATGGGGTGCAAGGAAGCTGGCAGAGGGGTGCAGGGGGGGGGGGTGAAGATGACAGAGGGTGGGATGGTAGGAAGCTGTCAGAGTGGTACAGAGGGGATGAAGATGAAAGGGGGTACAGGGGTGGAAGGAAGCTGGCAGAGGGGTGCAGATGACAGGGGGTACAGGGGTGGAAGGAAGCTGGCAGAGGAGTGCAGAGGGATGAAGATCACAGGTGGTGGGATGGTAGGAAGATGGCAGAGGGGTACAGGGGGATGAAGATGACAGGGGGTACAGGGGTGGAAGGAAGCTGGCAGAGCGGTGGAGGGGGATGAAGATGACAGGGGGTATAGGGGTGGAAGGACGCTGGCAGAGGGGTGCAGGGGGATGAAGATGACAGGGGGTATAGGGGTGGAAGGACGCTGGCAAAGGGGTGCAGGGGGATGAAGATGACAGGGGGTATAGGGGTGGAAGGATGCAGGCAGAGGGATGCAGGGGGATGAAGATTACAGGGGCTATAGGGGTGGAAGGACGCTGGCAGAGGGGTGCAGGGGGATGAAGATGACAGGGGGTATAGGGGTGGAAGGACGCTGGCAGAGGGGTGCAGGGGGATGAAGATGACAGGGGGTATAGGGGTGGAAGGATGCAGGCAGAGGGGTGCAGGGGGATGAAGATGACAGGGGGTACAGGGGTGGAAGGAAGCTGGCAGAGGGGTGCAGGGGGGTGAAGATGACAGGGGGTACAGGGGTGGAAGAAAGCTGGCAGAGGGGTGCAGGGAGGTGAAGATGACAGGGGGTACAGGGGTGGAAGGAAGCTGGCAGAGGGGTGCAGGGGGATGAACATGACAGGGGGTACAAGGGTGGAAGGAAGCTGGCAGAGGGGTGCAGGGAAATGAAGATGACAGGGGGTACAGGGGTGGGAGGAAGCTGGCAGAGGGGTGCAGGGGGGTGAAGATGACAGGGGGTACAGGGGTGGAAGGAAGCTGGCAGAGGGGTGCAGGGGGGTGAAGATGACAGGGGGTACAGGGGTGCAAGGAAGCTGGCAGAGGGGTGCAGGGGGATGAAGATGACAGGGGGTATAGGGGTGGAAGGACGCTGGCAGAGGGGTGCATGGGGTATGAAGATTACAGGGGGTACAATGGTGGAAGGAAGCTGGCAAGGGGGGGCAGGGGGGGATGAAGATGACAGGGGACAGGATGGAAGGAAGCTGGCAGAGGGGTACAGGAAGGGATGAAGATGACAGTGGGATGGAGTGGGGTCTGGTAGTAGGAAGCTGGCAGAGAGGTGCATGGGGTATGAAGATGACAGGGGATACAATGGTGGAAGGAAACTGGCAAGGGGGGGGGGGGCATGGGGATGAAGATGACAGGGGACGGGATGGAAGGAAGCTGGCAGAGGGGTACAGGGAGGGATGAAGATGACAGTGGTGTGGAGTGGGGTGGGTTGGTAGGAAGCTGACAGAGGGGTGCTTGGGGGATGAAGATGACAGGGGGGACAGGGGTGGAAGAAAGCTGGCAGAGGGATGCAGGGGGATAAAGATGAAAGGGGGTATAGGGGTGGAAGGAAGCTGGCAGAGGGGTGCAGGGGGGTGAAGATGACAGGGGGTACAGGGGTGGAAGGAAGCTGGCAGAGCGGTGGAGGGGGATGAAGATGACAGGGGGTATAGGGGTGGAAGGACGCTGGCAGAGGGGTGCAGGGGGATGAAGATGACAGGGGGTATAGGGGTGGAAGGACGCAGGCAGAGGGGTGAAGGGGGATGAAGATGACAGGGGGTATAGGGGTGGAAGGATGCAGGCAGAGGGGTGCAGGGGGATGAAGATGACAGGGGGTATAGGGGTGGAAGGACGCAGGCAGAGGGGTGCAGGGGGATGAAGATGACAGGGGGTATAGGGGTGTAAGGACGCTGGCAGAGGGGTGCAGGGGGATGAAGATGACAGGGGGTATAGGGGTGGAAGGACGCTGGCAGAGGGGTGCAGGGGGATGAAGATGAAAGGGGGTACAGGGGTGGAAAGAAGCTGGCATAGCGGTGAAGGGGGATGAAGATGACAGGGGGTATAGGGGTGGAAGGACGCTGGCAGAGGGGTGCAAGGGGATGAAGATGACAGGGGGTATAGGGGTGGAAGGACGCTGGCAGAGGGGTGCAGGGGGATGAAGATGACAGGGGGTATAGGGGTGGAAGGACGCAGGCAGAGGGGTGCAGGGGGATGAAGATGACAGGGGGTATAGGGGTGGAAGGACGCAGGCAGAGGGGTGCAGGGGGATGAAGATGACAGGGGGTATAGGGGTGGAAGGATGCAGGCAGAGGGGTGCAGGGGGATGAAGATGACAGGGGGTATAGGGGTGGAAGGACGCTGGCAGAGGGGTGCAGGGGGATGAAGATGACAGGGGGTATAGGGGTGGAAGGATGCAGGCAGAGGGGTGCAGGGGGATGAAGATGACAGGGGGTATAGGGGTGGAACGACGCTGGCAGAGGGGTGCAGGGGGATGAAGATGACAGGGGGTATAGGGGTGGAAGGACGCTGGCAGAGGGGTGCAGGGGGATGAAGATGACAGGGGGTATAGGGGTGGAAGGACGCTGGCAGAGGGGTGCAGGGGGATGAAGATGACAGGGGGTATAGGGGTGGAAGGACGCTGGCAGAGGGGTGCAGGGGGATGAAGATGACAGGGGGTATAGGGGTGGAAGGACGCAGGCAGAGGGGTGCAGGGGGATGAAGATGACAGGGGGTATAGGGGTGGAAGGATGCAGGCAGAGGGGTGCAGGGGGATGAAGATGACAGGGGGTACAGGGGTGGAAGGAAGCTGGCAGAGGGGTGCAGGGGGGTGAAGATGACAGGGGGTACAGGGGTGGAAGAAAGCTGGCAGAGGGGTGCAGGGAGGTGAAGATGACAGGGGGTACAGGGGTGGAAGGAAGCTGGCAGAGGGGTGCAGGGGGATGAACATGACAGGGGGTACAAGGGTGGAAGGAAGCTGGCAGAGGGGTGCAGGGAAATGAAGATGACAGGGGGTACAGGGGTGGGAGGAAGCTGGCAGAGGGGTGCAGGGGGGTGAAGATGACAGGGGGTACAGGGGTGGAAGGAAGCTGGCAGAGGGGTGCAGGGGGGTGAAGATGACAGGGGGTACAGGGGTGCAAGGAAGCTGGCAGAGGGGTGCAGGGGGATGAAGATGACAGGGGGTATAGGGGTGGAACGACGCTGGCAGAGGGGTGCAGGGGGATGAAGATGACAGGGGGTATAGGGGTGGAAGGACGCTGGCAGAGGGGTGCAGGGGGATGAAGATGACAGGGGGTATAGGGGTGGAAGGAAGCTGGCAGAGGGGTGCAGGGGGATGAAGATGACAGGGGGTATAGGGGTGGAAGGATGCAGGCAGAGGGGTGCAGGGGGATGAAGATGACAGGGGGTACAGGGGTGGAAGGACGCTGGCAGAGGGGTGCAGGGGGATGAAGATGACAGGGGGTATAGGGGTGGAAGGATGCAGGCAGAGGGGTGCAGGGGGATGAAGATGACAGGGGGTATAGGGGTGGAAGGATGCAGGCAGAGGGGTGCAGGGGGATGAAGATGACAGGGGGTACAGGGGTGGAAGAAAGCTGGCAAAGGGGTGGATGAAGGGTACATGGGGGATGAAGATGACAGGGGATGGGATGGAAGAAAGCTGGCAGAGGGGTACAGGGGGGATGAAGATGACAGTGGGGTGGGGTGGTAGGAAGCTGGCCTGGCAGAGGGGTGCAGGGGGGATGAAGATGACGGGGTGGGGTGGTAGGATACCAGGCACAGGGGAAATATGATGAGGATGGAGATGATGATGACAGGGGGTATAGGGGTGGAAGGATGCAGGCAGAGGGGTGCAGGGGGATGAAGATGACAGGGGGTATAGGGGTGGAAGGATGCAGGCAGAGGGGTGCAGGGGGAGGAAGATGACAGGGGGTATAGGGGTGGAAGGACGCTGGCAGAGGGGTGCAGGGGGATGAAGATGACAGGGGGTATAGGGGTGGAAGGACGCTGACAGAGGGGTGCAGGGGGATGAAGATGACAGGGGTATAGGGGTGGAAGGACGCTGGCAGAGGGGTGCAGGGGGATGAAGATGACAGGGGGTATAGGGGTGGAAGGACGCTGGCAGAGGTGTGCAGGGGGATGAAGATGACAGGGGGTATAGGGGTGGAAGGACGCTGGCAGAGGGGTGCAGGGGGATGAAGATGACAGGGGGTATAGGGGTGGAAGGATGCAGGCAGAGGGGTGCAGGGGGATGAAGATGATGGGGTGGGGTGGTAGGATACCAGGCACAGGGGAAATATGATGAGGATGGAGATGATGATGACAGGGGGTATAGGGGTGGAAGGATGCAGGCAGAGGGGTGCAGGGGGATGAAGATGACAGGGGGTACAGGGGTGGAAGAAAGCTGGCAAAGGGGTGGATGAAGGGTACATGGGGGATGAAGATGACAGGGGATGGGATGGAAGAAAGCTGGCAGAGGGGTACAGGGGGGATGAAGATGACAGTGGGGTGGGGTGGTAGGAAGCTGGCCTGGCAGAGGGGTGCAGGGGGGATGAAGATGACGGGGTGGGGTGGTAGGATACCAGGCACAGGGGAAATATGATGAGGATGGAGATGATGATGACAGGCTGACAGTGGGGTACAGGAGAGGTGATAGGAAATATGATGACAGGGGGTAGGGTGGTGGGATGCTAGGAACAGGGGGATGATGATGGGGATAAGGATGGCAGGGGGTCAGTAGGTGGCATCATATGCCAAATGGCATAAATATCGTCAAGGCTGTGTGTGTGAGGTGACGTCACAGGCGGCTGTCACGGGAAGCTGTCAGTGTCGTCGGGCAGGACAGTCATACAGTACATTTAGGCTCCAGCAGACTGATTGCCAGGGGGTGGTGCCAGCTCTTGTGGTCAGTCACTCGCTGTACTTACCTTTTTCTCTCGTCTTCTGCTCTTCTCTTCTCTTGGTACTGCAGGCGGGAGAATGCAGGGGAGGGGTTACATCGCGTTGTGACGTCATCGCTTCCCATTGGCCGATTGCAGGAGCAAGAGGAGGAGACTCACAGTGCAGTGTGAGTGCCGGGCCTGGAATTATGCTGTATACTAGCGCCGGCGATGCGCTGGCAATGTAGAGGATGCGGCCGCCGGCGGCCTGGCAAGTGTGACAAGGCAAGGTTGCTAGGATTCTCATAATTAAAAAAATATATTTTTTATTGGGCAGGAAAGAGACTGCGAGGCCCCTTTAAGTGCGAGGCCTTAAGCAGCCGCCTTAATCGCCTAATTAGAGAGCCGCCTCTGATAGCGGACTTTTAAGTTATCCACACAGGACAACATGTTACATAAAAAATTAGTTTATTAATAACACATTAAAACATATTTTAAAAGTTTATATCGTTTACAGTATCGATTTTATCCTTACAATGTCCCAGTACTTGTACACATCATCGTCCAGCACCCATTATCCCATTAGCTCTCATGATATTTTAAAATCACTTGTATGGTCCTATGACTCATTTCATTTTCAAAAGAATATGCTAATTGCACAGTGAAGTGGAGATTTCTCTCAACACATTTTTCTGAAATGATTCCACTTCTTCAGGAGCAAAGTACAGGCTTATTCTGTACTAGATATGAAAAAAATTTGAATTACCATACAATAAATACACAGTATACTAAAATGCAATTGATATAATACACCATTACATACTTTAGTGCTTGTAATTTGTACAACCGCCTGCTGACTAACAAAAGCTCACCTTGGGCGAGTGGAGTGGCTCAAAGGGAAAGAAATGTGGCACTAAATATACAACAAATAACTATGAAAACTTAAAAAAATGTATATGTTAATAATAAAGTTATTTTATATGTAACACAATATTCTGTTTGGCTACCTTAAATGTCTGCTATGATAATTACCACAAAAAAGTAAAAAGTGCAATGTCCTTTTTACAGTTGCTGTTCTAATGCAGCTGCTGTTTTGAGTGGGCCCTTGCTGGGAGTTCCCAGCCATATCTGCATAAGACCAGTGAATTGTTTTCTTAAAGCTACCTGTTTATGTTGGGGCCCTTTAACCACTTCAATACTGGGCATTTTCACCCCCTTCCTGCCAAGGCCAGTTTTCAGATTTCAGCGCTGTTGCATTTTAAATGAAAATTGTGCGGTCATGCAACAATGTACCTAAACAAATTTGTTATCATTTCTTTCCCGCAAATAGAGCTTTCTTTTGATGGTGTTTGATCACCACTGGGTTTTTTATTTTTTGCCAAACAAATAAAAAAAGACCGAATTTAAAAAAAAAAAAAAAAGTTTTTCTTTCTTTCTCTTTTAAAATTTTGTAAATAAGTAAGTTTTCTCCTTCACTGACGGTTACTGATGAGGCTGCACTGACGGACACTGATAAGGCAGCAATGATGCGGCAGCACTGATGAGGGGCACTGATGATGAGGCACTAATATGCAGCGCTGATTGGCACTGATAGGCTGCACTGATGGGCACTTATAGGTGACACTAAAAGGCACTGATAGGCAGCATTGATGGTCACTGATGGGCAGCACTGATGGGCACTGATAGGCGGCACTGATGGGCACTGATAGGCGGCACTAATGGACACTTATAGGTGGCACAGATGGGCACTCATAGGTGGCACTGATGGGCACTGATGGGAACTGATAGGTGGCACTGATGGGTGGCACTGATGGGCACTGATAGATGGCGCTGATAGGCAGGACTGATGTGCAGGCACTGACAGGCATTACTTAAGGGCACTGATTGGCATCTCTAATGGGCACTAATTTGCATCCCTGGTGGGCTCTAGTGGGCATCCTTGGTGGGTCTGCACTGATAATCAAGGCACTGATTATAAACGCAGGCTCCTCTACCCATGCCTTGTCAGCGCGAATAGAGTAAAAGCCGATAAATAGCACTTCCTGGTTACGATGTGACCAGCTGTAATTGGACACAGCTGATCACATAGTAAAGAGCCTAAGACATAGGCTCTTTACCAAGATCGAAGATGCGGTGTGTCAGAGCAACACACACCACCGATCGCCGTGCTGCGCACCCCCGCTGGCACGCGCAAGCGGCTTATCCTGCTGGGTGTCATATGACGCCCAGTCAGGATAACTTACCTACTTTGCGGCCGTCATTTTGCTATATGGCGGACGGGAACCGGTTGAATCACCCTCCATAAGACAATAGGAGTTAGCACAAAGTTTGACCATCACAAATATGATTTTAATTAGTAAATTCGGATTGAATTTGGAAAATTCTGGAACAAAATTTTGTTTGACTGTAATTCTAAACAATATCAAAGAAATGCTAATTGACCAAGCATATCAGCAGGTCCTTATCATTGCTCTCCACAAAGTAATGGCACACCAATCGGAACAATCCGCACGTTTCGGTATATTACTGTCTATATAGTGTAAAAACTGTGGGAGGAGTTAGGGTGGTAAATTTGTCTATAATAATAAGAATATATATGTGAGATAACAGTAAGTGGTCTTGCCATGCAAGAACACTTAATTAGATAAAAAAATCATATTTGGGTAAAATAACGGATGTCAGCGGATCAGATGTAAGCGGATGCCGTCCGCTAACATCCGTTTTTTTCCGTTCCATTTTTTAAACAGAAGAAAAAAAGGGTTTTCTTCAGTTTCAAAAAACAGAACTTAACAGAAGCAGATGTCAGCGGATGATCATCTGTCAGCGGATGATCGTTAACGTCCGCTAGCCCATAGACATACATGTATGTCTGCTTTTCATTCACCAACGAAATCCATCACCAAGAAATCCTACTTTTTTTTAAAAATATGCTTGGATATTAGTAGTTTCACCTTATTTACTAAGAAAAGTGAACTTTGCAGTCTGTATTCCTTTAGTAAATCAACCCCGGAGTAACAATAATTTTTTGTTACAAAAAGGTTGATTTTGCTAAAAAAAAAAAAAAAAAAAAAAAAAACTGTGAAGTAACGGTGAAGTAAATAAAAAAGTGATTTTAAAGTCTCAGTTTTTTCTACAAAATAAATTTAAAAAAATCTGCACTCGATAGATGGTATGAGGTGAATGAAATAATGTAGCAGCTAGCACTGGTCAATAGATATACCTAAATACAATAAAACAAAAATGGTGCAGCTCTCACAAATAAAATTGATAAAATTAAAAATGAAAAATTATTATAAATTCATATGTGACAAATGAAACAGTGAATGGTACATAATAATAATGTGCAAAACGGTCGAAAATGAATACCATAAAAAGGCCATATAAATTGTGCAAACAAAGGTGTTTGTAAAGCCCCGTACACACGTACCGATCGTCGGCCGACAGAACGTCCTACAAATGTTCGCGGCTGGTGTGTTTGTTGTTTGTCTGTTGAAAAGTGCTCTAAACTTGCCCAGGACATTTGTCTTCCGACAGAAAATGACGTCACTACGTTCCACGCACGTTCGCCGCTACAAAAGAGGAAGTGAGTGTTTGGCCATGACCCTTCTGGGCATCTCGCGCTGATTTCGGTAGCATTTGTTTGGTTGACGACATTTCGCTATTTTCCGAGACATCGTTTGAGAATTTATTATGGCGACCGTGAATTCGTCCGTTGCTGTCGTTAGTGTTGGAGTTTTGGCTCTGAGACGACGTACGAGCAATAGGAAGAAGAAGCGGACCTCCTGGACGAAAAATTGGTTGCTTAACCGTGATCAATTTTCTCATATGTCCTTGCTGAGGGAGCTCCAGGAAAATAATCCTGATGACTTCAGGAATTATTTGAGGATGACGGATCCCATCTTTTACCGTCTTCTTGCCCTGGTGTCCCCCTATATTCTGAAGCAGGATACTTGTATGCGGCTTGCAATTACTCCTGAGCAAAGGTTAATTGCGACGTTGAGGTATCTTGCAACAGGGAGAAGCCTGCAGGATCTGAAGTTCACCACAGGCATCTCCCCCCAAGCTCTTGGTATCATCATCCCTGAGACCTGCTCTGCCATCATCAAGGTCTTGCAGAAGGACTATATCAAGGTATGTTTGATTTTTTACATTACATTACATGTATTACTAGTTTCACCCGAATTATGATGTTTTTGGATGTACAGCAATTGACACAGGCCATTATTTGTAAAATACCCTCTGTCCGCATGCACATAGTAGTAAAGATGTAGATTATCTTTAACCATTTGTAAAATTACCCACTAACCACCCCAGCATTCTCTCCTATGTGTCCCTAAACGCATTGCCTGTTAACAGTATTTTGAATTTGGGTCATTTTATTGCTTTCCCTCAAACAATTATTCCTTGGCCAATGTTTTAGTACCTAGTTAATGATTTATCTAAAATACATCAGTCCATCCATTCCCACCTATGATTCTGTATGTTTATGTAATGATGTTAAAACCTTCACTGACCACAAGCCCTTATTGATGTATAAATGCCCAGTTTTACTTACCCATCCCCCACCCACATGCTAAATCTCAAAGTCAGCATATACCAAAGCTCAAGTTCAGAGGTCTTCAAACTATGGCCCACCAGTTGTTCACGAACTTCAATTTCCATCATGCCTAGTCATGTCTGTGAATGTCAGAGAATTACAAGGCCTCATGGGATGTGTAGTTCTGCAACAGCTGGAGGGCCGTAGTTTGTAAATCTCAGCTCTAGCTGGTGAGTATAATGGGCCATACACACTAGAAGATTGTCAGAACAATTTATCCTTCCGATTTACCAAAACCAAATAATATGAGGTCCAACAAACACTTTCAAATCCTATGCAATCTGGTAGGCCCTTGCACTACATAGAAAAGGTAAATCTGCACGAAAAAGTCTTCAGAGAATCTTCTAGTGTGTATGGCCCTTTACAATATAAGAACAATAGGAGTTTGAAAATAAATGTATGTAGATGTTACATCCCCATATCCAAACCTTTGCCTTCCTGTTGTATATTTTTTTAGCAAGTTGCATAAGCATTTAACAGACAACTGTGTGTGTAATTAATAATGTGATGTGCTCAAGCACTAATTTTATTTTTTTTATTTTTTCCCCACAGTTTCCTTCAAACGCAGAGCAATGGCTGGAGATTTCTGATCAATTTCTGGAGAAGTGGAATTTTCCCAATTGTGGGGGTGCTATTGATGGGAAGCACGTCCGCATTGTCCCCCCTCCGAATTCCGGCACATTTTATTATAATTATAAAGGTTTTTTTAGTATAGTCATGCTAGCCATAGTTAATGCAAACTATGAGTTTATTTTTTTGGATATTGGCAAAAATGGCCGCAATTCGGATGGGGGAGTTATTGATCAGACGGAGTTCGCTCGTCGTCTAAAGAACGGCACTCTGAACCTGCCATCCAGGGAGCAAACTGTTGAGGGTATGAGCTTTGTGTTTATCGCAGATGAGGCTTTTGCGCTTGGGGAGCATCTCATGAAGCCCTACCCTCAGAGGAACCTCACCCCAGACCAAAGGATTTACAACTACCGGTTGTCCAGAGCTCGCAGAGTTGTGGAGAATGCCTTCGGGATAATGGCCAACCGGTTCCGGATATTCCTGACGTCCATAAACCTGGCACTGTACAAAGTGGATAATGTGGTCTTGTGTTGCTGCATTTTGCACAACTTCCTACGCAGGAATGCACAAAATTATGTATTGCAGCAACTGGATACTGACCCTGCTATGCCAGGTACAAGTGGAGAGGCCCAACCTTCTAACCAAGTGGAGTCCATGCCGTCAATGGAAGTTGGACGGTCAGCATTGGCATCACACAGGGCCCGTCAGATCCGCCAGGAATATCTGGACTATTTCGTGGGGAGAGGAGCTGTGTCCTGGCAGCAATCACTGTCACACACCCATTAATCTTGTTAAAGATTGGACACACAAGATAAATGTCAGAGATATATTATTTTTCAACACATTAAACAAAAATTGCAATGATTCTGTATTGTGGATTATAATCATTTGGGCACATATGCCAAACACAATTATTTGGGTTAATCATGTGTTATATATGTGTGACTTTGGAAGGGTTAATACATTCATCAGTGTGTTTCTTGACTGTAGTCTCTCACCAGCTGATCCAAAGTGATGATGGCCATGTGTTATTTTTTAGCCAGTGGTGTAAATACAAGGGCCTTCTGCACCCCACAAAATGTACACAAACCCTGTCACATTGAGAACTAGGTCACACCCAAGGTTCATCTAATGTCACCTTACATTGGTGTTCATTGTCCAGAAGTTGCCCATACTATATATTTCATATAATACATTAGGGTATTAACAAAGTACCTACACCTGTTATGTTGTGTTCATTTATGACATCCTTCTCACTGCCCACCAATGTTAGGATATGTCAGTGTTATGTGAAACTTGATCATTGTTCATCTCAAAGTGTTATATATATAGGTAATGGAAAGTGAACTAGAGCAACGAACAAGCAATACACTATAGATTACACTGATCTCCCTACACTGATTGCTACTGGCAATATCAATGCCATATTGAATCCTAGGACTGCTAGTACCTTGAGTGTTGAGTCACACTTATGCGATGCGGGAAGTCTGCGACTTTGCAGCCTTCCAGCATTGCATAAGGGTGACCCGCCACTTACTTTTTGCACAGGATTGTATTCCACAAGTGTTAAGCACTGTGCGATCCAATCCAGATACATCAGAAATAAAGGGTCATGTGCGACTTGTATGCGTGTTCAGTGCGAATGTAGCCATACAAAGTGTATGTCTCAATTCACACTGCACATCTGATGGCATGTAATATCGTAGCCCACTGCTCCTTTATTACATGCGATCAGATGTTCATGCGAAAATCAGCTATACAGTTTGTATGGCTCAATTCGCACTGCACTCGCACAAAAGTCGCACATGATGAATTTATTCAGCCGCATCAGGATAGGATCGCACAGTCGTTCAAACTTGTGTGATCCGATCCTGTGTGAAATGTCAGATCGCACTGTGATATGCGTTAAAACTGGGGGTATCTTTAACATTTCATTGACACCTCCAGCAACTCGCATATGGCAGTGTCCAAAATGCTTTCATTAACATGTAAATATGTGAATAGGACAGCCATCATACATTTAGTGCTTCTTTACACAGCTTTAGACCTCGACCCCCCAACGAAAGTCTAATAAAGAATTGAACACACATTGTTGAATGTAAAAATGTTTTAGTATCAAACATTCACAGGGTTAGGGTTAGGGTTAGGGTTAGGGTTAGGGTTAGGGTGTTGTAAAGTG
Source organism: Pelophylax lessonae (assembly GCF_965119305.1). Classification (NCBI taxonomy): domain Eukaryota; kingdom Metazoa; phylum Chordata; class Amphibia; order Anura; family Ranidae; genus Pelophylax; species Pelophylax lessonae. The sequence goes on along the minus strand of NC_138772.1, from coordinate 437,821,183 downwards.
CTTTTCCCAAACTTGGGTACACTCTTTAACATCTGAGTGTAATTAAAATGCCATAAAACATTATAAAAAATTTGTAACATCAGGAACATCCCAATACAAACATTAAAAACGTAGGAAAATTGTGGCTTAAAATTTGCCAATCATGTCCACAAAATTGCGCATTTTGATTTGTAATGCCGTTGCAGTCTCCTTTATTTGTTCCAGGTCTGCGCAGCATTGGAGAGCCTCACGGGTCAATTTGGCTAATGTGCAACTATGTAAAACATGGTCTGTAAAAAAAAAAAAAAAAAGAGTCAATGTGAATCACCTACATGAGTTCATAATAATAGAGAAACATTTGGTGTCCAGGTAATCTTAAATTCCTCTCGAGTTAATACCTACCCTGTTCTTATGCTCTTTTGCCCTAGGCTCTTCTTCTTCCTCCTGTCCTCCTCCGATGCTGTTGCTGATGATTCTGCCGGTCTCCTGAGCTTACTATAGATTTATTAGGGGTGTGAACGCATGATGACGTCATTGTGAGGGCATGGTCGTAATGTATATATATTAAGATGCAGAGACCAGAGACGGGCAGAATGCACGGCAACAGCATCGGAGGAGGACAGGAGGAAGAAGAAGAGCCTAGGGCAAAAGAGCAGACAACATAAGAGCAGAAGATTGGACAGCAGAAGAGTGGAGAGGAGAAGATCCAAAGAGCAGAGTGGAGAAGACCGGATGAAGATATTTAAGAACATTTCATAAACGTCTCCTGTCGTTATTCACATACACTTCCATTTATGTGGTTAATGTGTAGGGGTACTATGTACCCCATACCCATTCACATAGGGATTGGGGTCTGGGATCTGGGGGCCACCCTTTGTTAAAGGTTGCTTCCAAAGTCCTAGGAACCCCCTGGCCGCATGACCCCCCAAAACCACCAGACAGGGTTGTGGGGATGAGGCCCTTGTCCTCCTCTACATGGGAGCAAGGTGCTTTTGTGTGTGCGGTGCAGAGGCCCCCTGGCCCAAAGCAACAAAACCCCCCCATGTTGAGGGCATGTGTCCTGCTGTGGTCCAGGGGGTGTTTGGTCCGCTTGCTCGTTCTCTTTCCTGGCCTGACAAGCTGCATGCTTGGATAAGGGTCTGGTAGGGGTTTTGGGGGTAACCCACGCTGTCTTTTTGTTGTGGGCATACCCTCAAACTCAATAACACACACAAAAGGCCTGGTTGTAAACTTGGGGTGGACACCCACGGTGGGTTCTTCAATTTTTTGGTGTAGTTCCCCCTCAAAAATCTTCACAACGCAAGTGGCCCCGCAAGTCAGAGCATCCTGATCCGACTTACGGTGCGACTTCCATTCAAATAAAGAGGCTCCCATAGGGAACTAGTGTTGTAAATTGGAGGCTAAAAATAACACTGATAAAAATCATTCTGAAAAAACCTACGTGGGCACACAATTGGCTCTTGGACACTTGGTCCTGGTTCCTCCACAGTTTCTGAAGTGGCTTCCATGCTGCTTGGCAAGTTGCCAGGAGATATTGGTTCAGACCTGGCTGGGGATGCCACATCCTGGCATGACGCAACATCTGCAATGTAAATTTGTAAGGGAATACAAGAATATAAGGTTAAACAATCATTGCAAATACACATATTTCTATGATCCCACTACACAAAAATCTGTGACTACCAACCTTCTTGTTGCTCTGGTGTCTGGTCACTTGTAGGCTCCACCAGAATCACCTCAGGCATAATGTCTTCATCTACATAATACAAAACATTGGCCATATCATAAAAGTCACAAGAGGTACATTTGTTAGGACATGGTGCCCTGCTTGATAGCTCTTTTAGTAACAAATATGAAGACATGTACATGGTTATCTACGAAAAATATGGTACATTAATGTTTGACAGTGCATAGGAACCAATTACCTTTAGTGGAATCTGTGCCACCATCTGGGCCCATGTCCTCCTCTTCTTCCACAACTGCCGATGGAGCTGCCAAACCTCTCCTCCTCCTTTCCCATTGTTTGGCACGGAGTTTACGTTTTTCTCCTATTTAAAGGTTTGAATAATAATCTGTGATTAATAGGAATGTTTGCTGAGAAGATTCGTGCAGGAAAGAACGTTCGTTGCAACACAATACATATATTTTTAACTATGGCTTCCTGACTTTTAATGTCATATACTAAAACATCAACAATAGATCGATCAAATCACGACATGAAAACTAAAATGAGTAATCTAACTTTTTACATAGACATTATAATCTAGACATGTTAATACAACATACACAAAATTATAAAAAACATATTGCATGATTAAAAAAAAAAAAAAAAAATAAAACTTACTTTTTTTCAAAATCCGATGGATTTGGGAAAGCTGATCCTGCTCACGGTGTTTGAGGTCAGACCACCGTTTCCGAATCTGATCTTTCGATCGCTCGACACCGAATTTTTTGACCAAACAGGCCACCACCTTGTCCATGATGCCATCTTTCCTGGCATTGGGCCGATCGTAATTTGCCAACTTTCCATCGTAATCCATTTTTTCTAAAATGGAGACCATCTCCACCATTTCTGGCTTTGACATGGGTGTAGCCCTTGATTTTCGGGTGGCCCAATCACTTCGGCCCCCACTAATTGAGCTCCCAGATTGTTGAGACATGGTTCGTAATTAAACAATGATTATTCCACTGCCTCAGGTGTGAGTGCCGCATGTAGGCCTGATCTTCGGCACGTACACACCCCTGCACAAGCCCGCCACTGGAGGAGGAGTTGACGCCTGCGCTGTATTTAAAGGACGCCAGATCGTTCGGCCGACGATTCGCTAGCGGACATATCGAGAGTTGGAGCACGATCGAGCGGCGAATCACGACTTTTCCCCACAAACAAAGGTACGACTCTTTTAATAGAAAGTGTGTGTTTTGGGCCCTATACAGCTTTTATTAGGAATATCTTTATTATGTGCCAAAATACATGCTATTTTAATATGTTTTGTGTTGTTTTGTGTCTTGCAGGCATATACTGTCCTGCAATATGGTGGACAATTTCACCAGCCATAATTTCCTCATCAGCTTCATTGATGAATTCAGGCAACTGCCGTGTTTGTGGCAAGTCAAGTCCGCAGATTATAAAAATAGAAAACTCAGAAAACAGGCCATGGAACATTTGGTGGCCTTCTACAAGCCCGTCTGTCCTGGGGCAAATTTTGAGTATATCCGCAAAAAAATAAACAGCATTCGCACTGCCTACAGGCGGGAGTTAAAAAAAATAGAGGAGTCCACCCAGTCTGGAGCAGGTGCACGGAATGTATATGTACCACGGCTGTGGTACTATGATAACATGCGATTCCTGGCAGACACCATGGAATCCAGGCCGTCAATTTCAACACTGCCTTCTACTTCGGCAGAGGGCTCAGTGTCGGTTGATCCAAGCCAGGATGAGGATTTCCTGGAGGAGAGTTTTACTCAGGTATGGCATTTCACAATATATTGTCTGCTAAAATGTAATCATGTAACAAAATTATAAGCTAAACCATAATTGACCCTTTATGTAAACGGGCATAGCAAGGGGTTGGCATGACAGGCAACCGCCAGGGGCGCAGGCCAAGGGGGGTGGGTCACAAAAACATTGGCATTGTTTTATTGTTTATTTTAACAATCCACTCAGCCTGCACACCCCAGAACCCCCAGTTTGCAGGCGGATTCATGCAGGTGTAAAACATTGAGAGCTGCTTCATGCAGGTGTAAAACATTGAGAGCAGCTGAGCCAAAAGACCAGGAGACTGAGACTGCCTCTCACTGCATCCCCAGCACACCTCCGGTCTTACAAACACTGCTGCATCCCCAGCACACCTCTGGTCCTAACAAACACTGCTGTAGCCTCAGCATTCCTCTGGCTCAACCTTTTTTAATACAAAACTAACAGCTCCTGCAAATGATCCATCCATCCTTGCTTCCATGTCTCTGGTCTCTCACTCTGGGTCAGCAAGGCAGGTGGCTTCCTTATTCCTGTTTCCCTGCACTGCTTCACCCTCAATGCCCTACATCAAGCCCTCTGCAAGTTCAGGCCCCTCTCTCTCTCTGCAACCCCCCTCCTCTCTCTCTCACACCCCCTCTTTCTCTCCCTCTCTCTATCTCTCAACCCTCTCTTTCTTTTTCACACCTGAGACAATGATTGCCCACTAGAGAGCTCTACACTGGGCAAACAAGGGGCAAATTAGAAACTTTTAATGCCCTTTAATTTTTTTTTTGGGGGGTGGGTTACAGTTTTACATTGATCTTGGGGGGGGGGGGGTTGTTGCCAAATACAGCTCCTCAACAAGGGCACTGGAGACCCTAGATACGCCACTGTATGTAAGGTCTGCTATTTGTTCACAATAATATAACAAACATGCATTTTTATATACACTATAACATTCTAATCAATTGTTCATTTCATCAACAGGGAAGTGTCACTGAGGAGGAGCCAGGTTGCAGCCAGGAGCCTGGGGAGCCTGCGGAGCCTGAGGAGCCTGTGGAACTCTTTCCACCACCACCTCCTCCTGCCAAACGGAGGCAAAAGAGGAAGCACGTGGATGACATAACCGATGAATTTATCCAGGAGGCCACCATAGCCCTACGTCGGAAACCGGAGGCCAATGAGTCCTTCGGCAACATGACGGCAAAAATTTTGGATAAGGTGGACCTCAGGCAGTGTCAGTATGCCAGAAAAATTATTCTTGATGTGCTGCAAAAGGCTGAAAACGGAATACTTACTGAGCACAGCCATGCATGCCAGGAGCACCCGTGCCCTCCACCTCCACCTCCACCTCCACCTCCACAACACCCACCACCTCGCCAAATGCCACATGGCCAGTGGCAATATGGCCAGCAGGATCCAAACCTGCCCTCATGGCAACCTGATTTCAGTTACCAGCAACTTTAATTTTTGTAACCCCCTATTATTTATTTTACCCCTGTTTGCCAGTTTCTAGTTTAATTTTGTCCAAATGGACCTTTTTTATGTTTAGTTTATTATACGGAAAGTATTGATGTTTGCTTTGGTTTTTTTTTGCTGAGATCCAAAAAATAAAGAAAATGAAAATAAAAAATGGCCTATCTGAATTTGTTAACATGTTTAATATTGTGCATAACCTGAAAAATATGTTTTAGACATTAATTCAGACAAGAATAAAGGGTCATATCAATAGTTAGATCTTTGGTGTGAAAATACAAAAATAATGGTGAAGAGTTCAAATTATTTAATTATAAAATTTGATAGAACAGATAGAATAGACAAACATTATCTTCATCATAACAGAACACATGCCTTTTTATTAGAAAAGTATGGCATTATGAGCAGCATCTTCCTTCTTCTCACATTTATCAAGATGAGCATGTGCTCCGCATTTCACCTATTTCTTGGACTTCCGCGAGCCGAAAGTTCTTTCTGAATAAAATGTTGAGTTTACTAGAGAAAATTCTTCCGGGAACTCATTTGGTTTGATCATGCGTGTTGGGATTTGTAGCTGTGTGTCGGCCGAATTGTGTACTGACAGGCGAACAATCGTCCGTTCTGGTGTCGGCATACAAAAATTTTCATGTTTGCAAGAAAGACTTTTGTCCGCGGATTGTGCGCAGACATCTGTCGGAGGCACCATACTAACACGCGTACAATCGGCAGATCCTTCGTCCACCGACGTTTGTATGCCGACGATCGGTACGTGTGTACGGGCCTTAAGGGACAACAAAATTTAGGAAAAGAAGTCCAAAAAAATGTGAAAAATTCAAACAAAAAAAGAAGAGAAGCACCAACAGTCCCAGCATGCATGAAAGGATGATTCTCCCAAATCTTCAATAAGTGCAGACACCAACACTAAACACTGAAGGGGATAGCAACTTGCCAAAATCAAATGGCCTCCAAATCAATGGAAAAGCCAAAAACGCTGAGCAAGGTAGGTATCCCAAGCATGCGGGGACATCAATTGTGCTCAATCAGCCGAATATCCAAGAAGCATAAAGGTTCCGGTATACATAGATAAAAAATGAGTCATAGCGTAATCCAATAAATAACAATGGGTTTATTAAAAAAGAGTGCAGTCACAAACATCCTAATGGTAACAGCATGTAACAATTCCTAGAGAACGAGCTGCAGCCTAAGCAGTAAGGAAAAGCCGGCCGGAGGAGTGTGGTGACGTCACGTCTGGTCCCAACCAACGCATTTTGTCGCACGATTGACGTAGTCAGGGGCGTGGCTACCAAACGTGAACCACGCTACTTATACACAGAAGCCAGGGCGGAAGAAAGCTTTTCAGCTCTCCGTCCTGAATGGGCAGAAGTGCCATATCCCCCATTTGTGTAACCCTCCATGGTCAAATTACGAAAAATAGAGGGAGAAAAACAGCTGAATATCGATATTCAATAAATAGATGTATCTTAAGACACTAGTAAATATAAATTTGTGATGAATGCCTAAAAAAATCAATCTGGTGAAAAAAGGGGATATATGAAGTATTCCACCAAGGCTCCATCTAGTGACAAAAAGAATTAGGGCACTTACTAGTGTCCAAAGGAGTAAAAACAATTACTACATATGCAGAAAAAAAGCACCTCCCCCACAATAAAAAAAAAAACAGTAAATACATATGACCATAATAAAAAAAAAGAATATATTAATATTAAAAATACAAATATGATGAATATATTAAAAATAAAAATAAACATCACTAATCTCAACTATTATTTATAACAATTAACGTCCCACTCAATATTCAATCCATGTGGAACGTAAGATTTTAGACAATAAATACATTGCATCTCCAGACGGGAAATTTTTCTTTTAATATTAGACCCTCTCTAGTGTGAGGGTAGTTTATCAAAGGCCACAAATAAAGTATCCTTAGGATTTCTACGATGGCATTGGTGATAATGTTTAGAAACACTATGACCAGAAAAACCCTTCTTGATATTCCCCCAGTCTAACCTATTGGGCTCTAATATTACAGCCCACATATTGTTTCCCGCATTTGCATTGTAACAGGTAAACAACATTTTAAAAAAAACTGTTTGGTAGGTAAAGTAAATAAAAAAGTGACTGCAAAGCATCAGTTATTTAAAAAAAAATAGTAAACATGTTATACTCACCTGCTGTGTGCAGTTGGTTTTGCACAGAGCAGCCCGGATCCTCCTCTTCTCGGGTCCCTCTTCTGTGCTCTTGGCCCCTCCCTCCTGTTGAGTGCCCCCACAGCAAGCAGCTTGCTATGGGGGCAACCAAACCGAGTCACAGCTCCCTGTGTTCATTCAGACAGGGAGCCGTGACCTGGCTCCGCTCCCTCTCTCTCCTGATTGGCTGACTGACTTTGATTGACAGCAGCGGGAGCCAATTACGCCGCACTGCTGTTTCAGCTAATGAGGTGGGGAGTCCAGGGCAGCTGAGACACTCCTGCAGCATTGCTGGATAAAGACGGGTTAAGGTAAGTATTAGGGGGGCTGAGGGGGACTGCTGCATGCAGAAGTTTTTTTTTTTTTATCTTAATGCATAAAATGCATTAAGATAAAAAGACCTTCTGCCTTTACAACCCCTTTAAGTCTCCAAATATGGAGCTGCAGTCAATTCAATTGTCAAATCATATGCAAGCAAAGATCCTGTTTTTCCCTGCTCATTATTTGTATTTAAAGAGGTTGTAAACCGATAATTTTTTTTTCTTTTCTTTACATCCTGAAAGATAAAGACATAATGAGCTAGTATGCATCGCATACTAGCTCATTATCAACTACTTACCTTAGAACGAGCCCTCGCCGCGCCGCTCTCTTACCTCTATGACGGGCGACATGTACAGTCGCCCGTCTTCCGGGATCGCGGCATCCGGCCATCTGATTGGCCGGAGCCGCGGTGACGTCACTCCCACGCACGTGCGCGGGAGCCGAAGGTCACGGCACAGGGCTCTGAAGGAACGGCACGATCTACCGTTCCTTCAGAGCGCATGCGCCAGTGACGTCACTGGCTGCATCAAATGTAAATATCTCCTAAACGGTACATGTTTAGGAGATATTTACAGTACCTATAGGTAAGCCTTAACATAGGCTTACCTATAGGTACAACTTCCTGAGGAGGGTTTACTTCCTCTTTAAGGTGAGCACAGCTTCATCTAAGGTACAACATTCCCCTGAAGTGTATCTAAAGTGTATCTAAAGCCATTTTTGTAACATTTGGATCTTGAAATAATAAGGGGTTAAAACTCTTGCCTGGTTGTATTGCTATTTGCATCCCTGTTAGGGAGATTTGCCCCTCTAACCATTGTCACTGGGACTGGGAAATTGAAGGAAAATCCCAAATTTTGATTTGTTGTCAGGACTAGGGTTGAGCGAACCTGGACTGTATTGTTCGGGATCGTACCGGACTTTTGGGTGTTTGGTACCCGGACACGGACCAGAACATTTTACTGTATATTCGGGATACAGTCCGTTGTTCGGTAATTTTATTTAATAAAACAAGAAAAAAGAAAGATAAAAGAAAACAAAAAAGAGAAGAAAAAAAAAAAATTATAAATCAAATGTTTCTCCCTCTCTCTCCCCTCCCCCCTCAACTGTTATCCCATGAATACTTTAGCTCCTTATCCTTTATATCATCAATTCCTGTCTCTACATAGTACTCCCCTAAATTCGTAAGTCAGAATCCCTAAATAGGGTTATACATATATGTCCTCTTCTCATTTTATATTCCCAAAGGTCTCTGTTTATAAGCTTCCTCTTTTTCTTCTCTTCTATTCATTTCACTTTCCCTTTTATATTTCCTTCAAAGGTACTCTATGAACTGCTCCCCTGAAGGAAGGAGATGTTCTTGGGAGTAATGTAAGGGGGGTTCCTCGGTCCACGGAGAATTCTCCTAAGTTTAGTAATCCCCTCACTCAGATCAACCTCCCCCAAATCCTATTTCTAAGTGTCTTCCCCTTCCCTTGGTGTTCCCTATTGTGTTTCCTTATATTCCTAGTGTCTGTGTAATCCTGTGTCATGTGATACTGTGTTTATTTAAGATTATCATTAGTGTTCCAAGGCTACCTACAGTTAAGTAGTCTCGTTAACCAATACCTTTAAAATGGTGCTACTATGTGTTTAATTTAAGTATTGTGCCACAACAATAAATATATTTCCACTGAAAATGTGACGTGATTAACTGTGATATAAAATACATAAAAAAAAAAAAAAAAATTTAGTTATGGGGAGGAGGACAAACCCTCCCCTCCACTTGTGCCAATTAAATCCACCCGTGACCCATCCACACCCCTTGTGTAAAAAAGAGGAAAAAAAAAAGGGAGGAAAAAAAACACCCCTCCTCCATTTGGGGGAGTGTCCATTGATGCTCCTATTGTATTCTCCGTGCTATCTCGGTGTTGTCTAAATGTTTCTCCCTATGAGTCTGGTATCCTCCCTTACCCCTATTTATTTTCTACTAACTAAGGGGAAGTGTAATGAGTTCTCCCTTCATCTGAAACTATAAACTGATTCCATAATGTCCATGTTTTAGTGTATAATTTGTGTTGGCCTCGTGTTGATAGAATCAGGTCTTCATATTTATTCATTTCTTCTACTTTGTTTATCCACATGTTAATAGTCGGCGAGTTAGTTTCTCGCCAGCACAGGGGTATGCACGCCTTAGCCGCATCCAATAGATGGCGAATGATAGAATGTTTATATTGCCTATCCGGCATATCCGGAGCGTGAAAAAGAAAGAAAACAGGTTCGTCCGGTATTATATGTTCTGTAAATTTCTGGGAAATCTCTCGCACCTGTTTCCAAAAGTTATCAAGTTTAGAACATTCCCAGAAAATATGTAATAAAGTCCCCTTTTCTTCTTGACAGCGCCAGCATCTATCTGAATTGTTCGGTGAAAATATATGTAAGCGTGTTGGTGTATAATACCATCTAGATAACAATTTATAGTTTGTCTCCTGTACCCGTGTACAGATGGAGGATTTAAATGTAAATTGTAAAATATGTTGTAATTGTCTTAATGAAAACTTATAATTTAATTCTTTCTCCCAATTATCTATATAAGATGGTCTATAGTCTGATGTTGGCGTGACTATTAGGGAGTAAACCTTTGATATTACATGGGATATCGTTCCTGTTTGTGTACACATCTTCTCATAGGTGGTTAGTGGCCTATAAAATTCCCGTGGGGTACGCTGTGATTGTAAAAAGTGATGGAGTTGGAATGCTTTCCAATGGTCTAATCCATACCCCTCTTCAGGGGAGGTCAATATATCCACCGACACCCAAGAGCCTGATCTCAAAAAGTGGGATGCCTGATAGATCCCCCTGTCTCTTAATCTACAGAAAGTTTTCTCCTGATATCCCGGGGCAAACTGTGGATTCCCTAAAACAGGCATTAATGGTGAATGCCTTGTCGAGAGAGCTGGGTTTTGAAAAATTTTTGAACATATCCGGATCGTTGTACCTACAGTCGGGTGTCGTGTCATATCTCGTGGTAATGAGCCAAAGCACCATGGTGCTCTATTCAGCGGTATATCACATTGCGCCTGTTCTACACTAGGCCATAGTTTAATCTCCTTATGACGGTTCCAGTCTATAAGTCTGCCTAGGTGAACTGCGTGGTAATATCTTAATATATCTGGAACCGCTAATCCACCATAGTTTTTAGGAAGATAAAGTAACTGCTTCTTAAGTCGCGGTCTCCGTTGGGCCCAAATAAATTTTGAAAGTACTACCTGCACCTGTCGGAAATAATTTGATGGAATCGAAATAGGTAAAGCCTGAAGGAGATATAGGAATTTCGGTAAGATGTTCATTTTAATTATATTACTGCGACCAAACCAGGAACTAAGTCCTGTACGCCATCTCTGTAATTGGTCTCTTATTTTATTCAATAGTGGTGGAAAATTCATCTTAAATATCTGAGAAGGCACAGGTGGTAATAAGGTCCCCAAATATTTCAAGGCCGAGTCTGTCCATTTTAAATTAAAATTTGTATACAGTTGTGCCTTCAGAGATTGTGAAATTCCTACTCCCATTGCTTCAGACTTACTCAGATTGATCTTTAAATTAGACACTATACCATATAGACTAAATTCCTGTAGTAAGTTTGGTAGAGAAATCAGAGGGTTGGTAAGATTAAATAACATGTCGTCTGCATATGCGGATACTTTCTGTTGAGTGCCTGCCAGTTTTATGCCACTGATATCGGGGTTATTTCTGACAGTGCACAGAAAGGGCTCCAAAGTGAAGCAAATAATAGGGGTGATAACGGACACCCCTGTCGTGTGCCATTTGAAATACCAAAGCTCTCAGATAGAACCCCGTTTACTTTAATTCGGGCCGAAGGGGCTGAATATAACTGTAGTATCCATTCTCTCATCCTTTCTCCCACTCCTACATACCCCAATACCGCGGACATAAAGTTCCAGTTGACCCGATCGAATGCTTTTTCCGCGTCCGTCCCGACAAATATACATGCTTGTTTAGAGTTATACGCTACATGCAGAATATTTAAAGCCTTTACAGTGTTATCCCGTGCCTCTCGGGTGGGTACAAAGCCCACCTGGTCTAGATGTATCAAAGTAGGTAAGTGAGGTTGCAGTCTATTAGCGAGGATTTTTGAAAATAATTTCAGATCTACATTTAATAATGAAATAGGCCTGTAGCTAGGGCATTTTGTAGGGTCCTTCCCTTCCTTTGGCAGAACTGTTATGTGTGCTCTTAACGTATCTCTATGAAACGGGGTATCTGTGTGTGATTTATAAAACATATCTATCATTTGTTGGCCGAGAATTTGAAATCGGTCTTATAGTACTGTATTGGCAGCCCGTCCGGCCCTGGTGCCTTTCCTGTTTTTGTGTTTTTAATTGCTGTTTGTAATTCCATCAGGGAGATAGTGGTAGATAATTCCTCCTTCACCTCCTCTGTTAATCTTAACATACCTGATTTAGAAATGTAATTAATCACTACTTCCGGATCAATGGACTGCGGAGACAAATTATAGAGTGACAGATAATATTTTCGGAAGTCCCGTGCTATATCTTCAGGTCGTTCAGCTTTCTGCCCTGCTTGTGATATGATCTTAGGAATATAGGTTCTCGTTTGTGTGTCACATAAGGTTCTAGCTAACACTTTCCCACACTTGTCCCCTGATTCATACATCACCCTACGGGTTCTCTGTAGTGCTGCTTTGGCTTTATATTGTAGTATATCCACTATCTGTTTGCGTATTGTAGTAAGCTCTCTCGTCAATTCTGCTGTAGGTGCATGTTTGTGTCGTGATTCTAAATCATGTAAAGTCTGTAGGAGTTCGTTCATCTGCTGTATACGTTGTCTCTTCAATCTAGCTCCATGTTTGATAAATACCCCCCTAATTACTGCCTTGTGAGCTTCCCATATCACCCCCGGACTTAATTCTTTATCTGAGTTAGTTTGAAAATAATGTGTGAGTTCCTTCTCCACTTCGCTAATCACCGTCTTATCTTGTAGGAGGCTCAAGTTCAATGACCATGTCTGTGATCTGATTAGGGGTGTATCTGATAATGTGTATATTAGTGTCAATGGTGCGTGGTCGGACCACGTAATAGAACCGATTGTTACAGACTGTACAGATTGTAGTTGTGCATGTGGGACTAAAAAATAATCAATCCTCGAGTATGATGTGTGTGGAGGGGAGTAGAAGGTATAATCCTTTTCTCCAGGATGTAGTAGACGCCATACGTCGATCAGCTGTTTTTTATGTAATTGTGTCGCCACTCGCTTTCGGATTCTGGTGGGTAAAGAAGTAGTTCCTGCTGATGTGTCTTCAGATGGAATTAGGGCCATATTAAGATCCCCTCCAAGAATAAGCTGACCCTCCTGAAATTCCTGAAGCTGGTTCAAACATTTTACTAGGAATACATCCTGCTGAATATTTGGTGTGTATACTGAGGCTAACGTTACTCTGATACTCCCAATATTTCCTTTCAAAAAAAAGAATCTACCTTCTGGGTCGGCACAGACCTGTGAGCACGTCCATGGCACCTTTCCTGAGATCATTATTGTCACTCCTTTGGTTTTACCATTCACACAGGTAGAATGGTACACCAAGGAGAAAAATTTATTTTTTAGTAATGGTGTTCTTACTTCCTTAAAATGTGTTTCCTGTATATAGGCTATATCTATATGTGCATTCTTTAATTCAGAGATTAACATCCGCCTTTTCTCCGGTATGTTCAATCCCTTGACGTTTAGTGAGCATATTTTAATAGTATTCATGTTGTGGATAGGCGGTAAATAACCAGGGGAGAGAGAGAGAAGAAGAAAAAAAAAAAAAAAAGAAAAAAGCAAAAAATTGGGCAAATATGGCGTCTAGTGGTCCTCGACCCAAAAAAAACCTAGACGCGTGCCCTAATAGGGTGAAGATTGGAAGACGCCGGTGAGGACTCTCTAGGCTCCCTCCCCTAACCCAACCCACTACCCCCAATCAGGGGTCTTTTATTGAAAAACATTTTATTATATATATACTTGCATTTTTTAGGTGTCTTATTTCCAAAAACAAAAAGGGAAGAAGGGGAGAAAAAAAAAAAAAAAAAAAAAGGGGGGGGGGGGGGAAAGGAGAAAACTAAAAACCAAAATACCCAAAGACCCTCACACCATTGTTCCATTACTACCATTACTATGTGACGTTATTTACTATCAACCTCAGAGAGTGATGAAGGTATCCCCCTCAAAACCCCTAGGGGTGTCCCTATTACGTGCTTTCACCTTCGCCTCTTTCGAGGCGTTGGCTCTTGCATACGTTCTATGCTACTAGCCTCCTAACTCAGGTGGCATCCAGAGGAAGGGGAAGGACTCTAAAAAAAAAAAAAAAAAAAAAGGAAAAAAGGGGGGGGAGGGGGTTGTGACGGGCTACACTCCCCTTATCATTCCCCCCCTCCTCCTCCCCATCTAGCTACCTTGAGATCTGGGGTCCCCCTCTCCAAAAAAAAAAAAGAAAAATTCTAATCATGTATAATCATGTGTAATATTCCTCTCTGATCTATTTCTCTTTATTTATTTAAGATGGATCTACTGTATCATAAATTCCTTAAAAATAAGAGGTTCGCTATCTTCACCTAAATACCCTCCCCTCTTCATCACCCCTCATCACCCTGTGAGGTACCATATTTTTTAATTAACATATATGCAAATTCCAGACAAAAAAAAAAAAGGGGAGGGGGGGATGATGCCATAAAGAGCGCAATTCCCTACTGAAGATTTGGAGTACCAACCCTTCCTTCATTCCCCTCTCTCTCCACATCCCAAAAAAAAAAAAAAAAAAAAATTCCCCATTCAGAATGAGCTAAATTTATGGGCTCCTCTTTCTCATCCATCTCATCCCTCTCCTAATGTCCTTATGAAGTGAGTAGGGAGAGGACTAAGAGAGAACCAGGGGGGGGGGGGGCTCGTAACCCCTCCCCCCATCTCCCCCCCATTCCCTCCAATCCCCCTCCTCTCACCCAAGAGATCATCCCCCCCCCTCAGAAAGGGGAAAACCATTATTTACATATTAACATATATGGATGGGATGAAAGCTTCTCTCTTAGAGTACCTATTATACCCGAGCCATATCTGTCCTCATAGTCTATAGATAGTCTGTAGATAAGAGAGATATCTTAGACTGACGGGAGGTAAGAGAGTGGGCTGGCTAGTGGGGGAAGCCCCCCCAACGATCCTACCCCACCAACCCCCCCCCCCCCTCCTCCCCTCCAGTAGTCAATATATATACCATCTTCTCGTTTCTCCTTGATTTCCATCCACTTCTGCATTTTATATTATTCTAGTCAGAGTCTTCAGGGGGTCTCTTTTCCCACATGTGCTCCCATATCGCTTACAGCAGAACTAAATGAGCTGATTGTAGCATTTGCTAGTCCCCCAATCAAAGAAAAAAAAAAAGAAAAAAAAGAAAAGGGGGGATACACAAAGTACTAGTCAATTATATGTTTTTTATAACTCACGCGGTCCCTCTACTCGATTGGTGTCACGCTCCCTCTGCTGTCCCTGGGATTGAGGGACAGGTCTACCATGGTATGCTTCAACTGTCCCCCTGTTTCCAGGTCGCGGTAAAGTAATCAGCCAATCCGGGATCTGAATTGGGGTGGCTCCTAGAAAGGAAAAGAAGGCAGGCAGCTCTGTTGGATTTCGGAGTGTAAATGTGGTAGTATTCTTTCGAAAAAAAAACTGCTAATGGGTATCCCCATCGGTATGTACAGCCTGCTTGACGGGCGATATCTAACGCTGGTCGGAGAAGTGCTCTGCGTTGTAGCGTGGCTTTGGAAAGATCTGGTAAGATTTTTATAGATGCTCCATCAAAATCCACTGCTCTCATGTCCCATGCCTTACGCAGGATAACTTCTTTTTGGAGATAGTGGTGCACTCTGCACACCACGTCTCTTGGTCTTTCCGAGTTGGTGGATCTTGGTCCTGGCGCTCTGTGAACTCTGTCTAGTTCTACTGCTTCCAAAGGTTCCGAGCCTAGAACTTTTTGAAATATGGCTGCTACTATCTCTCGCAGGTCTTCTTTGCCTGTAGTCTCCGGGATACCACGGAGCCGTAGATTATTCCGACGGCTCCTGTCCTCCAATTCCTCTATATGTAGCTGTATGGAGATGGTTGTATCTGCAGATTCCTTATGGGTATTTTCCAGGGATACCACCCGTGCTTCTAGTACCTTAACAGCCTGTTCCCCCACCTGCAACCTATCTGAGACTGTCTGCATTTCATTTTTTATTGCCTGATAGTCTCTGCGGTGAGCCTCCTCTATTCTGAGCACTAATGTCTCTATCTCTGTACGTGTTGGGAGTGCTCTAAGTAATGCCCGGATCTCTGGGTCCATCTGTAGAGGAGTAGAGAGCTCTGGTCTACGGGGGGTCGTCACCTGCTGTTGCATACTTGCTGTGTCTGGGGCAGTCGGATCCACCGTCTCGGATAGAGATGCCGCACTTGCCTGTGTAACTGGGCTGCTGAGCTTCTCCTCTGCCTCTCGCATCTGTGCTCTACTCCCCGCCATCTCGGATGTCAGGTCTGTAGCCGCTGTATGTGTCTGCGGCTTGAGATATTGTACTATCTCTCCCCTTTGTTTCCCGGACGTGCGGGCTGAGGAACGTATCCTGCTTGTTCCGCGCCTTCTCCCTGGGGACATGCCGGGCTCACATATGTATCCCCCTTTTCCTTCTCCCCTTCCCTTCCTCCTTCCTCCCTTCTCTCCTTACGGAATTTCTCGGTGTGTTAAAAATGGGTGTTTAAATATCTCAATGTTTCACTTGAAATAACACACAACCTGCAGTCATGAAATCTGTCCTTTTAACAACATCCAGGAATGCAAGTGGTAACTTTTTTTGTATCACCCAATGAGGGTATGGGGAACCAGCCCCTCTCACCTTCCGTACCCCCGGCCACAGATGGATCCCCTGCTCTCTGTCTCTCTCCGAGCTGGCTTTTGTTTGTTGCCTCTCCGGGCTCCTAGGGATCACGCTCCCTCTGCTTATGCTGCCGGACGCCGGCTACTCGTTTCATCTCAGCATCTCACGGTACCTCGCCCAGCTGATCCTCCTGGCTGCAGGGTTTTTTTCCAGCTACCTCCTGCGATCACGGCGGTCCCGACTCTCAATACACACTGCTGCCGTATGGTGAGTCAGCAGGAGTAGGCGGGCGGGCAGGCGTTGGAGTGCGCGGCCGGCGGCTAAGACAGCAGAGTCTCTCTCATCTTTGGCGGGTGTTTGCTACTGATGAATTGCTGATTTACTGAAAGGCTGGAGCCGGTCGGATCGGGGAGGGAGCAGACAAGAGCTCATGTCGAGTGCATCCTCACCCCGCCATGTCCTAACCACCACTTTGCTTTTTGCGCGGTTTTAATGTTTTGGCGTGGTTTTAACAGCTGCAGGGCAGCCAATCAACAAGCGTTTAACTAGTGTGCCCTTAGAAGCCATCACAGCCATGCCTACTAATGACATGGCTGTGATTGGCAAATGCAGCATGTGACTCTATATAAGCTGGAGTCATGTAGCACCGCATCTCACTCTGCTCTAACTACTGTAGGGAGTCGGGACAGGTTCCTGATGCTGCTGAGGGAGAGATAGGAGATTATTGTAGGGGCAGGCTGGAGATTGCTTTCAGGGAAAGAATAGGTGAATCTTCTTTAATCAGACAGCGATCTACATCGATTTTATTGTGTGCAGGGTGCAGTGCACAATCTTTTTGCCCTGACCTGAGCCCAGTGAGGAGGAGGGAGAAAAAAAAAAAACTTTTATCAGTCTGTTAGGTGGGCGGCGTGCGGCGTGTAGCAGCCATGTAATGCAAACTCAGTGCATATGTGTCTGCTTAATCTGGACTTTAACCACTTGCCGACCGCTCACATTGAGCGTACTGCAGCAAAGTGGTTTGTTATCGTCCAGCGACATAGGTCTATGTCGCTGGATTCCTCCCCTTGTGGGCGGCGCTCGCGCGCCGCCGGAGGCTCGCTCCCGCTGTATTCAGTCACAGCGGGAGTCGGGCCAGGGGAGGAGCAGTGGTGATTACCGCCGCTCTTCCCCGATCATCGGGGATCGAGTGAGGAGATCCGCCCGCTTGTGTAATCGGATCTCCTATGTGACAGACAGTCACAGATTACAGGATTCAGCATAGCTGAACCTGCGATCTGTGCCTGTGTCACACAATCCCCTCCCCCCACACACGTCAGTAAGCACCAGGCATACATTAACCCCTTGATCACCAATAAAAGTTAACCCCTTCCCTGCCAGTGTAATTTTTACAGTAACAGTGCATATTTATAGCAC
Organism: Pelophylax lessonae; assembly: GCF_965119305.1. Classification (NCBI taxonomy): domain Eukaryota; kingdom Metazoa; phylum Chordata; class Amphibia; order Anura; family Ranidae; genus Pelophylax; species Pelophylax lessonae. Next base: position 437,803,439 of record NC_138772.1, on the reverse strand, counting down.
TGATTACTGTAGTAATGTCACTGGTACCCACAAAAGTGTAAAAAATGTCAGTCAAGGGTCCGATCTGTCCGCCTCAATGTCGCAGTCCCGCAAAAAAAAATCGCAGATCGCCGTCAGATCGCCGTCAGATCGCCGTCAGATCGCCGCCATTACTAGTTAAAAAAAAAACAATAAAAATTATTACATTTCCCGTAGTTAGTAGCTGCAATAACTTTTGCACAAACCAATCTTAATACGCTTATTGCTATTTTTTTACCAAAAATATGTAGCAGAAAACAAAATTGGCCTAAAATGTTAAAAAATTTTGATTTTTACATTTTTTGGGGGGAATTTCATGTAAAAAAATTTAAAAATATTGTTATTTTTTCAAAATTGTCGCTCTTTTTTTGTTTATAACGCAAAAAGTAAAAATCGCAGAGGTGATCAAATACCACCAAAAGAAAGCTCTATTTGTGGGGAAAAAAAGTAATTTATTTATTTTGGGTACAGCATCGCATGACCGCGCAATTGTCCGTTAAAGTAATGCAGTGCCGAATCGCAAAATATGGCCTGGTCATGAATGGGGTAAAATTTTCCGGTCTTAAAGCGGTTAAAAATACACTCATTGAGAATTTTTTTGTCAAAGACATGTAGCTAAATACATTTTGGCCTAAATATATGACAAAAAATATATTGGATATTTTTTAACTGTCAAAGTAGAAAAATATTGTTATTTTTTCAAAATTGTCGCTTTTTTTTATTATTATCGCAAAAAAATGAAAAGCGCAGAGGTGATCAAATACCACCAAAAGAAAGCTCTGTTTATGGGAAAAAAAGGACGTAAATTTCGCTTGGGTACGGTGTTGCATGACCGCGCAATTGTCAGTTAAATTCGCACAGTGCCGAATCACAAAAAGTGGCCTGGACGTAAAGCAGGAAAACCCTCCGGAGGTAAAGTGGTTAAAAAAAAAACCTTTTTTCCTTCATATTTTACAGTAACATACAGTGTTTAGACACTGCTGTTCTAATCTGCTATTCAAAAATCAACAATTTAAGGGGAAAAAAAATATTTTTCAGGTTTTCGTTCAAATGTTTTTTTTTTTTACTCAATAGTGGAATTGAACAACAACAGTATCCAACCTGTTAGGTGTGCGGCGTGTAGCAGCCATGTAATGCAAGCTCAGTGCATATGTGTCTGCTTAATATGGATTTAAAAAAAAAAAACCTTTTTTCCTTCATATTTTACAGTGACATACAGTGTTTAGACTCTGCAGTTCTAATCTGCTATTCAAAAATCAACAATTTAAGGGAAAAATAAAACATTTTAATTTTTACGTTACTGTGAGATACACCCTTTGGATACTGTTGTTCTATTCCGCTATTCAATAAACACCCATTTAGGGAAAAAAAAATTGTGGCCTAGTCTGCATATTTTACTGTGAGAAAAACCCGTTGCATACTGTTCTATTCCGCTTTTCAATAAAAACCCATTTAGTGAAAAAAATAAATTGCGGCCTAGTCTGCATATTTTACTGTGAGATGCACCCGTTGGATACTGTTGCTTTATTCTGCTATTCAATAAACACCTATTTAGGGGAAAGAAAGATATTAAATTGCGGCCTAGTCTGTGTCTGTATGTGTGAGATACACACCCTTTGGATACTGTTGTTCTATTCTGCTATTCATTAAACACCCATTTAGGGGAAAGAAAGATATTAAATTGCGGCCTAGTCTGTATCTGTACGTGTGAGATACATCCTTTGGATACTGTTGTTCTATTCTGCTATTAAATAAACACCCATTTGGGGGAAAATTAATAATTTTGCAGCGTTTGCTGATTATGTTACTGTGAGATACACCCTTTAAATTTGTTTGGCACATCTCCTTTCACCACTGAGGATTGCAGGGCGCTTCATTTTGACTCCTGTTGCTAAGTCTTCCTACTTCGCTTCCTCATCCTCATCCACTACCGCCTCCGCAACTCGAGCAGTGATCATTTCCAAGGCTTTCAGGGCAGTCATTCACAAGTGGCTCCGAGGGTGGGTTCCTGCACCCACAAACGCCAGGTACACAATCGTCCAGCAAGGGCACAGTTCTGGAGGATGACGAGGTGGAGGATGAGGAGGAGGAACCATGTTCACAGCAGGGTGGCACCCAGATAACTGATAACAACAGATACTACTCTTGATCTTAGCCAAAAGATCGAGAAGCGATGCTGGTGGCATTCCCACCTGACAGCGAGGGCACAGTGGAAGCACAAGGCGAAGGCAGAGGGGGAGGAGGTTGCCAACGCAGCCAGAGCACCGCCAGCACCTCAGAAGGCAGGGTTAGCATGTATGAAATATGGAAAAGCTTTGTCGGCATGCCACAACAACCAGGACCACCAGCTGTTTATTTATTTTTTTAAGCCAATGGTGTGTGAGCACATTCAGACTATCACCCGGTGGGTGCATTAAAAAGTGCACACCAAAAAAGTGAAACACAAAAAGTGCACAGGGTGTACACATGGTCCCTGACCCTTATCCCCCGGGGCGCAAGGCTCCTGACAGGGACTTGGGTACTTACACTGGCTAACCTGGCCGAAAGCAGGCAGCTCCGTTCTTTAGGAGGTCTGCTGTAACAGACCACCCCAAGTACTAGGTGGGGCTCTCCTGAAGAGAGACCCCATTAGAGAGGGCGAACCAATCCAGAAGGCCATATCCACCCCCTCCCAAGACTTTCAGGGACAGGCCCAAGGACCTACATCCTACTAATTACACTGTGCAAAATAAAGTGTACCACCACAATAAAAAACACAAAACGTGAGACACAACACATAAAACTGGGGAAAGGAATTGTAAAGAAGAAGTGCAAGGTTAGTGCCACGTTGCAATACTATGGCAGGCCCTTCGGCCACAAATAAAAAATTCCTCTGGTCCTGACTCCTGACCAAAAGGCCTGGCCCTAGAGGCAGGTGTGAAAAACGTGTGTAGGAAGTGCAGTGTCCTTGGTGCCATACTCATAGTGTTGCCATCCACTGTGAATTATGGAACCCCTGGACTGCCACTCCAGGGGCACATACACCATAGGCTTTTCCGAATCCCGGTCCCTGGCAAAACCAGTGCAGCCCCGTCCCTACCAGAAGGCCTCAGAACTTAGACAGCTTTGGGAGAGCCCAGCCCACAACCAGGGACATATACCTTTTCCAAGGCCAGACTCAACCCAGAAGGGGGAAAAAAGCCCCCCCCCCGCCGCCATCACCGTTCCTTACCATATACCATATACCATATACAGTTCCTTACCGTCCCTTACGTACTATACACGTACTGAATGACGGGTCTGCCCCCTTCAACTTCTGGGTCTCCAAATTGGGCACATGGCCTGAGCTTGCCCTTTACGCTTTGGAGGTGCTGGCCTGCCCTGCAGCCAGTGTATTACCTGAACGTGTATTTAGCACGGCTGGAGGGGTTATCACAGACAAGAGCAGCCGCCTGTCCAGAGCCAATGTGGACAAGCTCACATTCATTAAAATGAATCAGGCATGGATCCCACAGGACTTGTCCATACCTTGTGCAGAATAGACATGTATACCGGCCTTACCCAGCCATTGTTGTATTTGATCTTTCTTACTCTTTTGGGGTGTACCCTAATTAAAAAAAAATTTAATTAAAAACCAAAACCAGTGTTGGCTACCTTGTCCTCCTCCTCCACCTCCGCTGCTTCCACCTACACCGCCACATCCACCTCCACCTCAACCTCCTCCATATGGGCCTCGTCCTCCAAAATCAAGATGATTATTTTTTATTTTTATGTGTTTTATGTTATTTTAAGTTATTTCCCTATCCACATTTGTTTGCAGAGCACTTGCCATGCTCTTAAGAAGATTTTGCTGCCATTTGCAGCCCTCTAGTCCTTTTCATGTTTTTTTAGAGCCATTTTAGTGCTCAAAAGTTCGGGTCACCATTGACTTCAATGGGGTTCAGGATCGGGGTAAAGTTCGGGTTAAGTTCGGGTCACGAACTCTGACTTTTTTTTCAAGTTCGGCTGAACCCGCTGAACCTGGACATCCAGGTGTTCGCTCAACTCTAGTCAGGACAGTAATATTTTAATGGGGAATATCATTATTAATATCATTTCAAATTTATTTTTGCTTTACTGTCCACATGTAAACTTTTTTTTTTAGAGGAAATGAAAAAGGTCTTTTCTTTGATTTTTAAGTTGCTTTGTACCAAAAATGTAATTTTGATGTCAAAATAAATGCGGGTTATTTTTTTGTTACATCGTTTTTGTCTTACGAATAAATAGTTATTACAAAAATTCTAGCATGACAACACTTGCAAAAGAAAGCCTTGTTTTTCTCTCCAAAATTATATATGTATTTAATTAATATAATAATTATTGAAAAGGTATTGCTGAATTATTAGGCCAATAGTTTAAATATAAAAACTGCTCTGGCCCATAAGGATTATACACTTGTGTAAGCTTAACTGCTTAGTAATCATGAAATATTTGAACATGGGCTGGTCGGCTCCTCTGTATACTCACTCTTCCTTCACATGATACTCACAGCTGAGATGAGATGATCACTGCACCAGCTGGTAAGCTCAGTGAGCAAAAAAAGCATGCAGGGAAAGGAAGAGGCTGATGACACTCCATTCCCAATTGAAGCCTGTAAGAGGGGGAAACGCGTTGGACAGGAGTAGCCAGCGTCTGTCACCTTGCACGGTCCGCACTGCAGGCTGCCATGGAATTTTTACTCATTTCGCTTACATTTTTTGAATTGATGTTAGTGCGTTACTTTTAATAAATCTTTTGTTTTAATGGTAATGCATTATTCCTTTCCCTGCATGTTTTTTCTGCTCACTGAGCTGACCAGCTGGTGCAGCGATCATCTCAGCTGTGAGTATCATGTGAAGGAGGATTGAGTATACAGAGGAGCCGACCAGCCCGTATTCATACGAGCCACAATACACAAGCGAAACAGCCAGCAAACAGCAACGGAGAGGGATATCCATCCATCCACGGAGAGGTCTGGTATCTAAATGCTGTGTACCTGCAGCCAGCTGGTAAGAGGCTATTGCCTTAGTCCGTCCTCACTTTGGATGTCATCTGATATTGCACCTTTATTGTGGAATCAGTTAAAGACTGGTACAAAGTTTTACAAAGCCAGAGACTGTCATTTTACACGATCTATGTTATTTGTAGCAGTTTCTTTTTAAACCTTTGTGAATTTATTAATTGGTCCATGTTCATAGCTCTTTCAGGCCACTGTGGACTTTTTTTTATATATGCAGTGATTTTTGATCACATACAGAGAAGATAGCGCCCTTTATTTCATTATCTCCATGCTATTCTTATGAATGAAGAATATCCAACCTGGAGAGAAACTAGCCTAGTACCATTGGATTTAGCTGGCATTCACACAAAATGAATATACATGCAGTTACGCAGGACAAATAGCTTTGCATTTTTTTTTTTTTGGAGATAGAGTGCTGAGGAGGGTGTCGGTGGCCTTTGAGGAGACCCCCTACTCTTAGGGGGGTGACCTCAGGTCTGGAGATCGGGTGCTGGAAGATATCTTCCAAAACACACAGAAGAAACCCTTTCTGGAGGCATGGTAGCATAGAGAGAAGAGCAGGTCAGCACATCTAGGAGATCTCCTGAGAGTCAGCCGGGTGGGCTGGTGAGTGTTAGTCTGGAAGACTGTGGGGAGAAGTTAGCCTGGAGGGCTAGTGAAAGGGGCAGCTGCAGCCAGGCGGGTTGACAGTGCCTGAAGAGGTGGTGCTGGGATCAGTAGCCACAGGGAGGGGAGCTGAACACTGAACATTTTCTACCCAACCAGGGGCCCTCGGGTTCCTGTCTGTAATGGGCTAGTGCTTTTTATCTGAGTGATTGTCAAATCCTTACACAGTTATCCAGCTGGTTCTGCAAGCAATTGAGTGCTGGAGGAAAAAGTGGAGCTGCATATAGAGCTGTATAGAGAGATTTTAGATGGGAAGTAACCACCAGAAGTACCCGCCAGCAGTAACCACCAGCAGTAACCGCCAGCACTATCTGCCAGCAGTAACCACCAGCAGTAACCGCCAGCATTACCCACCAGCAGTAACATTTAACCTACCGATGCCTCAATTAATGCAATTTTATTGGTATCTATTTTTATTTTTGAAATGTACCAGTAGCTGATGCATTTCCCACCCTAGGCTTATACTCGAGTCAATAAGTTTTCCCAGTTTTTTGTTGTAAAATTAGGTGCCTCGGCTTATATTCGGGTCGGCTTATACTTGAGTATATATGGTATTTAAATTAACATTCCTAAAAAAAAATGGCTAAAATGGTAGCATTTAATAGCCCATGAGAGACCATTTAAAACTGCACTGTATCAAATGTAAGTCCTCGCTACAGTCCTTTTGCAATCCCATAGTGAATCTTCTATCATCTATTAAAGTTTATTATGCAGCCAAAACTTTATTCTTTGTTTAGTCTTGGATAAAGCAGGGAAGGATTGTGTCCTCAATAAGAAAAGGAATCACATTCTCTTTTTGTCCTGGGGGCCATTGTATCTGAAACGTGTAGTAATGAGAAATCCAAAATGTTGTCACCAGAACAGGAGGTAAGGATTAATCTTCTGGTAGGGACATCTGCTGCATTGAAAACTGTGTAAGAAATAAAAATCTCCCCACTTTGTATATTTTTATTCTTACTTTTGTAAGACACAAAACCTGGAGAGATATCTCCCCAACAGGATGCAGACAGCAAAAAATAAAGGCACAAATAAAAAATAAAAAAAATGGGCTATATATACACTTTACCAAATTACATAAATTACAATAGCACTATGGGTTTGCTAGAGATCACAGTTGAAGTTAGCTCCTTAGGGTGAGCCTCTGACTTAAAGTTAGGACTGATCCCTTTACTAAGCGACCAGTCACTTTTTTGAATTTTCAGTGATAACTGTAGCTTGAGCAACTGATCTCTCTCTCTATATATACATATGTATTTTGTTTTTTAACACGAAAGTTACCAGAAACCGTGCAGCAAGTAAAAAGTAGCCTACAGCTCTTTTTGCTACCTGGATAAAAGATTGCATAATTTTTCACATGCAAGGTAAATACAGTATGTACATTATACATTCCATATCGGGCTTGCCTTACATCAGCCATGGGAACACAAATATTCTAAAAGAATACAAAAGTAAGAGTGTTAGCAACAAACCCTGGAAAAACTTCAATAGTAAGAAATGGCTATTTTTAAGTGAATTGTAGACAGTATTTTTTGTCTAGACGTGATAACAGTTTGTAAAACTTTTAAGTGTTTTAGAGAAAAGCATAGTCTTTCACCTTACTCGGTTTGCTAACTTTAATATTGACTTAACTGTGGCTTTTAGCTACACACCACCCTTTTTCATTGATGCCATATTCACTTATGGTTAAGGCGAGCAAGCAATAATTACTAGGACATAGTGCTAAGCAAGCGATCTCTGTGTCATAGTGTTTGACCTTGTGAGGATAATGAGACAAGAAGAATTCAGAACAGATGAAAGCCGAATACACCTACTTTATCTAGTGACAGCCAGGGAACACCTTCATGCTCAATCAATTCTCACTAATGAGACAAGATGGGGTAAGATGGTAAAATAGCAGGAACTGGCAACATTTTTTTCTGCTTAATGATCTATAACTTAGTGAGGTACAGTAAAATTGTCACTTAAGCTTAAAGCAATCATAAGGGTACACAAGAAAAAAAAAAGGATTATTAAAATGGGATTTCTTATATACTGCTTTATAGAAACAATAACAGAAGAATGAAGAAGCATGGCCCAGCCATTCTTCATTTTATACAGTCTTCCTAGCAAGACTATCTTATTGAAAGGGAAATGTTTTCACCCTGTTTATCATATTCTTCTTTTTACAAATCCAATTATAAGTTTGCTGTTTATTTGATATGTTGTTATGTTTATTTCCTTTTTTTTACCAAATTTTTATTGTTTTTCAATGTTTTTTTCCAGTACAAAAGGGGAGGATCAACAAACACTGGAAATCTTGCCACAATCCAATAGCAAGCTGTGTGAAGTACATCCAATAATACAGCTAGGTACCTAATGAAGTCCTCAAAGCTGCAGTTTAGTTCAGCTACCATTTAATGCTTAAACTACAGGAGGATCAATCCAACTAGTTGTGCAAAAAGATTGTAATAGTTTCCTGAAGAGGCGTTCCTAGTCACTTTAAACTCAAAGAAATGGATGAAATGCCAACTGGGTTCATATATAAGAAATCAGCAAAAAAAAAAGGAAGAAGGAAACAAAAGAAAGAGAAATAGAGGAGATAAAAAGATAAAGTTTGTCACTTCTGGGTGTAGAAAGAGCCAAGACCACAAACGAAGGAGAGTCCTTAGAAGCTCATAAAGGATCTTCTCTGAGATACCACAGTTCCCTAACTATCCTAGCGTAGAGTTTGGTTGAAGTCCGTGGTGTTTGTCTCTTCCAATGGAGAGGTATCAAGCACCTGGCTGCCGTTAAGATGTGACTGGTCAGTTTCTTGGCAAAACTGGGTAATTTGGGGGGAAGTAACCCTAAAAGTTAGATTTTCGGGTTACTTCCCCCCAAAGTCGATGGAGGAGGTCTTGAACCGAGCGCCAGTATGGTTGCAAAGATGGGCATTGCCAATAGATGTGAAGTAAAGTGCCACTGTCTCTTGTTATGTTTATTTTCAAGGATCCACCTACCTCTGTTTCACAAACTATACGTCTCTGTCTAGTTAGAAGTGTTTAAATAATGGATGAGTAGAATGATTTTCTTAAAACTGATTTTGCTACAAAATAACAGATTTCACACTCTTTCATGCTTTAAAATGCCAACTGTGTTGCTTAGGTAAAACATGATTGAATAAAATGCACTTTTAAAAAAGATGTTTTCAGTGGTGGTTGTCAGGGGTAATTTTTACTTTCAATAATTTTTATTGAGAAAAAAAAGATTACAAAACAGAGTAATTCATTTGTAGAACAACATTTGTAGTAACAAGCAATGAATCTTAACAAGCAATGAATCTTAACAAGCGGTAACAATCATAATACATTTGTCCCCTAGTGCAATAGCTGAATGGGATACGGTGGTAGTATATGGCTAAGTATACCCAACCTCAATCAATGCAAAAGATAACATTCAACCCCCACCAAGGCGAGGCCCACCCGCGCACCCCTATTGGGAACCAGCTGTGCGCAGGGAGGGGAACCCCCAGGCTGGAGGCCGAAATAAGGATGAGGTTATGTAGAGCCCATATGGTGTCCCACTACCCTATGGTGGTGACAATCATATCTAGACCAACCCCACGGTTATGAAGTTCCAACCAGTATCTGGCAACTAGAAGATGGGGCGGGAGATGAGAATGCATACTTCAACCATGAATGTCAGGGGTAATTTATATAAAGTTATTGTATGGGCCTTATGCACACTGGACATTTTTTCTGTTGCTCTTTTGTGTTTTCTTGTCCTGCTTCTAAATGCCACCACATGTTACATGTTAACCTATGTGTCCATGCACACATAGGCATTTAGAGGAGTTTAGAGGCAGAGGCATTTAGAGGCAGAGAAAAAAACCCACAGCCAGTGCATCCAGGAGCAGCTGCGTTTCGGAAGAATAAATTCTTGATGTACCTAAATGTGTGTAAACGTATCTAAATGCGTGTTAATGCTAGATATGCTTAGCGCTTAAGCATTAACATAATTTCAATGGCCAGGACAAATCTGGCCAATGAAATTAATTAACGCCCAAGTGCTTGACACGGACTTGACATGCCTAAACATGTTACACGAGTTTAGAAGCTGCCAGGAGGAAAGGAGTTTAGGAGAGTCAGCAAAACATCCAGTGTGTATGAGGCCTAAAGGCTCCTACATTTTTTTTTTTTTAAATAATAGAGATGTTATACTTACAATGGTATTGCACAGAGCGGCCCCAATCCTCCTCTTCTGGGGTCCCCTACTGGTGCTCTCAGCTCCTTCTCTTCTGGGTGTGCCACCATAGAAAAATGCTTCCTAAGGTGGTGCACCTATGGGTTAGGCCCCACTCCCTGCTCCCTTCTCACAGTATTGGACTTACAGCAGCTGGAGCCAATGGCTCCCACTGCTATCTCTCAGCCTGTGAGAGGGAAGAGAGAGAACCAACACTGATGCGATGAGCACAGTGCTGAATTGATCCTTAATGCAGGTAATGCATTAAAGCGTTTGTTACCCCAGCATTTATTATTCCTGATATGTGCCTGCTGCATCATGTACTTGTATAAAAGGTCTCCTGTTCTCTTTGTATTGCTTCCTTTGTGTGAGATTTCCCAGGTTCCTGCCAGTCCCTCTGCTTTCTTATTAAAAACTGACCACACTAGAAAATCACACTGTGGTCAGTTCTCAGGCTATGCTGGGAACACAGTGTACTCTCCTCCAATGATCAGACTTGTCCTGACATGCCCCCCCCCCTGCACAGCTATTCACTGGGAAGATCAGTGTACTGTTGCTTCTCCTCCCCCCAGCTCTTAGGCAACTGAGAACAGAGGGAATGTGATCACTTAAAAAAAGGAATAAAAAAGGTATTTATAATGATTTTATTATATCTGTACATAAATGCTTTGACTTTCATTTTAATTTTAAACTGAATGGGTTATATTACAAAGTGATCGTTTACAATCACTTTAAGGTAAAAACATTCTGGCTTTAGAAGCACTTTCATTTAGTGTGGTTTATGTTTGTGCTTTTTTATTTTTGTGTGTGCATGAAAAAAACACATCTAAAAAAATTACATGGAATAAGAGGCATATCTTAAAACATGCAAGTTTTAAACTGTGCAAATATACAGTATATATGAAGTCCCAACAGTGAAGGTATGTGCAAGCTGGTGCTGTGAAATCTCAAACAAAAAAATCCAAACGTGCAGTTTAAAGCCTCCACAACACACCCTTCGTGCTTCACCACAAGCCCGCTTAGTGGAAATGACTCATGTTTTGGCCTTGCACTAAATATCGGCAAACTCAGCTTCAATAATAATATACCTCCTGGTATACAGTTTGGCTTGCAGGCAATCCACTTGTTCAGTTCATGAAATCTCTCAAATGTCAAAAAAAAAGCTCCCATAGTGCATTAGCATAAAATTATTTAAAATATATTTATCATAAAAGAGTATATAAATGTGGTAGTAGTGCGCTGCCACCTATTGATATAAATGAGGAAATTACAGGGTGCAGGTGCTGCAATCACCAAATGTGTTCCCACATCCGCAAGAAATCAATACTAAAATATGAGATCACGCTGCCTCCGAATCAAGTTAAAAATAATAACTAGAAAGTGACAAAAAAAATGACTAAATAGGTAACTGTTTTATATATATAAAGTGCCAGTGCAAATTAAATCCATAAACAAACATATAATACAAAAAAAAAAAGGCCAATGCAATAAATAAATAAATAAATAAATAATAAAGCTTCTTACAGCTTGTGCAATCAAAAAAGTCTCTATTCGATAAGGTGCTTCATATAGATGACATCACAGTGTAATGACAATTTTCCACAGGTGCTCCTTTCACCAGGTGGAATGCAAGCTTACCTTCATTATAGACCTCTATGGGTCAACAAAGCATAAACGCAGATCAATCTGATGGACCAAACTCTGGTGTTCAGGTTCCTTTAAGAAAGATGGAATTTCCTCTCCAAGATGGCTCCACACAGCTCACACATATTTCTTAGGAAACAAACAGAAAAAACAGCCTCCAATAGTGCAGTACCTGGGTTATTAAGCTCAACACACCTCACAGAACCCACTTCATAAAATGCACTCACATTTATTAGGTAAAAAACAAGCATATAATAAAATCCAGCTTCTCACGTGATCCAGTGAAAACTTCCGCCACCAGGTTCAACCTCTACGCCTTACGCCACCAACGCATGTGGCTTCATCTGCAGTGAAGCCGAGCGGCAAGAGTGCTACTCACAAACATCTTAAAACATGGGCTTCACTTATCCACACAGGTTACAAGAATCCTGCTGCTAGCATGCATCCCAGTGATTCCCTGAGGGACACAGCCCTGGTTGTCTTACCCTCCTATGCAGGGTTCTAGACTCTGAGTCTCCACTGAGACAGCATGTGTATGACGTCATCAAATGTTGCCGCGCAGCTTCACCCTGATGCACTGTTTCATCAAAACGACTTTCTCAAAAGGCCAAGCTTTAATGCAAGGCAAAAAAACGTCTGGTGAGTCATTCCCACTAAGTGGGCTTGTGGTGAAGCATGAAGGGTGTGTTTTGGAGGCTTTAATCTGCACGTTTTGGATTTTTTTTTTTCTGATTTCACAGCACCAGCTTGCAAATACCTTCTCTGTTGGGACTCTATTTTGTGCCTTTTATTCTATGGACTTTCTATAGATGTGTTTATTTCATTTATATATTTAAGGAGGCTTCCGAAAAAAACTATTGTATTTATCATTGATTGTTGATTGTTTTATATTAAAGTAGAACTATAGGCAAAACATTTTTTTCATTTTGGATAGAGCAAGGGAGGAATATAACTGCTGTCAGATTTGTTTTCGCCATTGTCCCATTGTGACGATTTACAGTCACTTCCTGTCCCATAGCCAAACAGGAAGTGGGAGGAAATCCCTGCAGGTCACCAGAACTAGTGTCCCCATTGGAAGATTTTCCCCTCTATTACTTGACTGGGAACAACCCAAAATTTGTGATTTTGTTTTACTTTTGCTTTCAATGAGAATGGTAAACAGCAAAAATAGAGAGGGTGAGAGCCGGTTCACACTACTCCGACTCCAGGTCGCCTGACAAGTAGCTCCCAATGCTGTGCAATGGAACTGTTCTAATCAGAGGGACTCAAGTTGCTCCAACTTAGAAAAAGGTTCCTGCACTATTTTTTGGCGAAGTCGAAGCGACTTGCATTGACTTCTATTATGAGAAGTCATTTGCAAGCCACGATGAAGTCACGCTGCACGGGCGACTTCAAAGTCGCCCAAAGTCGGGGCGACTGAGTCGGATTAGTGTGAACCGGCTCTGAATCTCCTAAACGGAGGCACAGACAGCAATAAAAAAATTACAAAAATTCCAGTTCCTCTCCGCTCTATCCAAAACTAAATAAAACGTTTTTCCTATCCAAACTACGGCTCTGCAGCTGTTGCAGAACTACACATCCCATGAGGCATTGTAAAAATCTGACATTCACATACATGACTAGGCATGATGGGAATTGTAGTTCCTGAACAACTGCAGGGCCGTAGTTTGGGAATCCCTGACCTATAGTAATACTTTAAGTAGAGATGCGCACTTTTGTGTTTACTTAGCATGGTAATTGTGTGGTATATATTTTTTGTGTACATGTCTATTCATTATTTGTGTACAATGACACAAGATCATCCATTTCAACAAATATCTTTCCATAAGATTACATGCACAATAATGTTTTTCATTCATTTTATTTACCTCTAAAAACCTCCCTTGTGTAGACATTCAAAAGCCCTGAGCTGCTGCTTACCAACATCTTGGACGTGATGAAAGCAACCCCCAGCAGGCTTAGAGTTGTCGCACAAGTTATACACAGTATTAGGCTCGGGTCACACTATTGCGATGCGGGAAGGCTGCGAATTCGCAGCCTTTTCCCGCATCGCACACGCACCCCCGGCAGTTCACACTGCCATATGCGATACGCTGGGGGTGTCAATGTAATCTTAACGACACCCCCAGTTTGATCGCATATCGCAGTGCGATCGTGCAGTTCGCACAGGATGGGATCGCACAAGTGTGAACCGCTGTGCGATCCGATCCTGATGCGGCTGCAAAAATGCCTCCTGTGCGTGTTTGCACCGGGTGCGATGCGAATTTAGCCATACAAACTGTATGGCTAAACTCGCACCGCACAGCTGATCGCATGTAATGTCGGAGCAGTGCGCTCCGACATTACATGCGAACCCGGCACTCGCATTAGTGTGAACCGGGTCTTATCCTTCATTCCTTCCCCAGCAGCTACATAAATGCTTATGTGGATAGGTGAGGGATGGGGCAGAGGAGCTGCACCAGCACAGCCACTTATTAGTCACTCCCAGAAGAGGAGAGCTATGCTGGGTAATTGACACTTTCTGGAGTGTCAATTATCTAGCAAGTTCAGAGGAATAAATCCATTATATTGGGGTCAGATTGACTATTAATAAATCATTAAGACATGAATGAGATATGGGGCTTCAGCTTTGTCTCCTCTGATTGGCCCCACCCCTCTGGTGTATTTCACCCTGCTAGGGCTTAATCGTAGAGGCTCAGAGGCATAATACTAGTCAATACCAATCATTTACGGAAAGGAAAAATGCTGCAAGTAAGCATTTAAAGTACTCAATATTTTCTGTGCCTGTAGCTGCAATTTTTTTTAAGTTGGTGACAGGATTTCTTTAAATATTGTATTTTCTTTTTCACTGTCTGCTTTTTTCTTTCTATGAAAAAATGTTAAATAATGAAGCTAATCTGGGTCCTTTTTTTGGCACAAGATCAGGTCCAGGGGAGTTAAAAGGAGTTTTCCTAGTTTAAACATTGAATTTAGCCCAGCTATTCATTGATTTATCGGCCAAAGGTACACACCGTCAGTGAAAGTAAGAAGCTTTGCTGGCTCCAAGAAGAAAAATAGGGGGAGTGGAAATGTAATCACAAGGGTTGCGCAGAAGAGATGGCCTGCAGTATATAAAAAAAAAACTGATGACAACTAACCGTAAAACAGGACAGACAAATGTACTAAAAAAAATTCTAATAAAAGTTCCTATTTGCAGACTTACGCCTCAGATCATACAATTTTCTTCCCTGCAACCACGGGTAAGGAAAAGTTAGTGCTAGAGACTGGTTAGTACTGGAAACAAGATTGTGTTGGGGACGGATTAGTGCTAGGGCGAGGCTTGTGTTGGAGACAGGTCAGTGTTGGGGTACATTAGTGTTGAGGTTAGGTTACTGCTGGGGACAGGTTAGTGCTAGGGAGAGGTTAGTACTAGGGAGAGGTTAGTGCTAGGGAGAAGGTTAGTGCTAGGGAGAGGTTAGTGCTAGGGAGAGGTTAGTGCTAGGGAGAGGTTAGTGCTAGGGAGAGGTTAGTATTAGGGAGAGGTTAGTACTAGGGATAGGTTAGTGCTAGGGAGAGGTTAGTGCTAGGGAGAGGTTAGTGCTAGGGAGATAGGGAGAGGTTAGTGCTAGGGAGAGGTTAGTGCTAGGGAGAGGTTAGTGCTAGGGATAGGTTAGTGCTAGGGAGAGGTTAGTGCTAGGGAGAGGTTAGTGCTAGGGAGATAGGGAGAGGTTAGTGCTAGGGACAGGTTAGTGCTAGGGAGAGGTTAGTACTAGGGAGAGGTTAGTACTAGGGACAGGTTAGTGCTAGGGAAAAGTTAATGTTGGGGACAAGTTAATATTAGTGAAAAGTTAGTATTAGGACAGGCTAATGTTTGGGGCAGGTTATTGCTGAGGACAGGTTAGTGTTTAGGACAGAATTTTTAGGACAAGGTTAGTGTTGGGGAAAGATTAGTGCTAGGGACAAACTAGTGTCCATGACAAGTTGGCTTAAAAAAGGAGCCTGAGGACTCTGAAATAAGTAACCATGTTTCCTGTGCTTTTCTCCAGTGTGTGACATCACTTCTGATTGGCTTTCCATCCCCCCAAGTGCTTTTGCTTCCAGACAGCGATTTGCAAGACTGGGCATGCTCAGAAAAGAAAAAAGACAAGGAAAGTTAACCATCACATGACATCACTTCTGCAGTCGGCTGTTGTTGGCCGACAAAATTAGTGTGCAGTCTTTTGCAGTTTTCAACAGACACGACAGCCCTGGACAAAAGACGGCCGATCGTTCGGCCGACGATCAGTACGTGTATACGGGGCTTTATGCGTTTTTGTATATTATACAGCAGGTCTTGAGCCAGAAAGCAAATCAGAAGAGAGGATGACACCGGAGAAAATTACTTCAAGTACTCCAACCAGCAGGAAGTTATATCAATAGATATGCAAGAGAGAAAACAAGAAAAAGCCAAACACAAAAGGTCCAATCTTCAGAACATCACTTACATGAAAAGCCACCAGAACCCACAATAGCACTGGTGGCTAGGACCTCTGGTAGTATTACATGGTTGGAGTACTTTAAGGAATTTTCTCCGGTGTCATCCTCTCTTCTGATTTGCTTTCTTGCTCAAGACCTGCTGTTTAACCACTTGCCGACCGCAGCACGACTATCTACGTCGGCGGTCAGCCCCTCACAGGCAAAGTGACGTAGGGCTACGTCACTAGCTTGTGAGGGTCTAGGGAGCGAGCGCGCGCCGCCGGAGGCGCGCTCCCGCGTGCTCAAGGACCCCCCCGCGCGTGTGACCAGCGGATCCGATGTCCGCCGGTCACTCTGCGATCGGCGGGGGAGAGGGAGAAAGTCAGGCGGCTTGTGTAAACAAGCTGCCTGTCATTCTCCCCTGTGTATGAAGGATGATCATACGGTTCTACTATGTAGAACCGTTGATCACTCTTCATACATCTGAAGCCACAGCCAATCACAGTAGAAAGCACGCCCCTAGGGACACACATAGCCCCTCCCTTTCAAAAAAAGTTAACCCCTTCACTGCCAGTGTATTTTTATAGTAACAGTGCATATGTATAGCACTGATTACTGTAGAAATGTCACTGGTAACCCCAAAAGTGGCAAAAATGTCAGTCAAGGGTCCGATCTGTCCGCCGCAATGTCACAGTACCGCAAAAAAAATCGCAGATCGCCGCCATTACGCGTTAAAAAAAAAACAGCAAAAATGACAAAAATCTTTCCCTTTGTTAGTAAACGCGATAACTTTTGCGCAAACCAATCAAAATACGCTTTTTGCGATTTTTTTTACCAAACATAGGTAGCATAAAACAAATTGGCCGAAAATGTTAAAAAATTTTGATTGTTACCTTTTTTTTGGGGGGAATTTCATATAAAAAAATGTGAAAAATATTGCTATTTTTGCAAAAATGACTCTCTTTTTTTGTTTATAGTGCGTGATCAAAAAATCGCACAGGTGATCAAATACCACCAAAAGAAAGCTCTGTTTGTGGGAAAAAAAGGACGCCAAATTCGTTTAGGTACCGCGTCGCGCGACCGCGCAATTGTCCGTTAAAATCACACAGTGCCGAATCCCAAAATACCCCCTGGTCAGGAAGGGGGTAAAATCTTCCGGGGCTTAAGTGGATAATATACAAAAACAAATTAGCTGTCCTAATAAGACAGCAACATGGTCTGGTGAGTGCACATTTCTGTTTTTGGGTGAAGGACCATTGCTGGAGGATTGACCTTGTTTACACTGACACTGATTATCCATATGGACTTTTTATGCAGTTTTATGGACTGAGTTCATTATTTTTGATCATATGCACTATATGTTCACTCATTTTATGTTTTAGCGCTGCAACCTATTTTTTCACATAATTCTCTATCAACTGTGGCAGTTTCAGGGCTCTAATGAGGAAAGCTGCTGGGCCTGCATCCCTTTAGACGTGTTCCTATTGGGAGTATGTCACCAATAATGACATTTTTGTTGCAGGGAATGCCAGAAATCTGACTTGTATCTTAGGCAGACTTCTGGGGAAATTGGTGAGCCAATCACACAAGCAGGAAATTATGTTTCTGGTGTGTGGTCAGTACACATTCTGTGTACAGAACAGCTCCAGGTAGCCATATTGCATTGCATTTTAAGAAAATTACAACAGCTGCAGGTTGAAAAGGAAAGGTAATTTTTTAATAACATTCAATTACAATATGATTTGTTGCAATTGTATACGCTATATTTTTTTTTCTTTATTTGCTGTTTTTTTTTCCCCACAAAAGTGGAGTTACCCTTTAGGTGGCTGTATAATTCATATAAATCAGATCAACACAGACCCATACTGCTACTTTACAAAATAATGACAACAAACGCACATAATGCATGTGAAGATGTAAGAGAATATAATGTGATCATGATTTTTGAACAGTTTGTAAGTAACAAAAGTATTAATATACAAATGGTTCTACATCTGTTCCGCAATCTTGTTTCCCTGCATAACAGGATGGTAAGCGGCCTGTGGGCAGTATGGAATCTTCAGCTGCCTGACCATCTGTGACATTCCATCCTATTGTGCGCTCATATATTCCCAGCTTGTTGTGCTAACATGAAGCCGGGACAATTTAATACTGTGTATTTAACCTGATCACAAATCATTGTGTGCAGGAATATTAAGAAATGTAACCGACCAAATGATCAAAGTATTTTTCCTCTCAATCACAGAAATATTGCACTGTAAACATCTGGAAAACAGAATGCTTAAATTTGGAATTATGATACAACTACATAAATAATGACACAGGACTGACTTCAAGAAAACCTGTAAAAAGACCAGAGCTTTCTGCTGGCTTGTGTGATCACAATAGGTGTGTGACTACACCACCTAGTGGATAAAAAGAAGAAATACTCCAACATTTACTTAATACTCCTTTCCCATGGGCTAAAAAAAACAAAAAGTGCCAATTTTAGAAGCATTTTTCATTTTTTTATGTCTCTAAATGCAGCTCTACCTTAGTCAATGTGTCCATGCACATTGTCACATTTAGATTAATATCTTAGAGCAGTGTTCGAGGGCATAAAAAAATGCCACAAGCCATAGGTGTGCACAGCCTATGCATACCTCCCAACTTTTTGAGATGGGAATGAGGGACAGTTAGCATAAGTATGAAGGCATAGGACACACCCCCTTAAAAAATTATCAGTTAAATCTACAAGTGCTTTTTTTTTACCACTACTATTCCTTTATATTGGCTTTTGGAATCTACAAATGCAGCAATGTAGAAATTGAATGAAAGGTTTAGCACTGGGAAATTCTTTTTGAAAGATAAAAGGTGCATTTTATATACAACTTTATAGATCAGAGCAAAATGAGGGACACATGTGAAGGCATAACCTCAAAAAGTTTGTTATAGTAGCCAGGTAACTAGCATTTTTAAAAAGAGATCAGCAATGGCAATCCCCATACCATATTTCTGGGTTATTTAGAGCTGAGCTCTGGTGTAAACAAACTTAGGGGTTGATTTACTTTGCCCCCGTTCACACTGGGGCGACCTGTCAGGCGACCTGGTCGCCTGACAGGTCGCCTTGCATTGAGAAGCTATGGACCCGTTCTAATAGGAGCGACACAAGTCGCTCCGACTTAGAAAAAGGGTCCGGAGCTTCTTTGGGGCGACCCGGAGCGACCTGCATAGACTTCAATGTTATGAAGTCCGTGCCGGCCGCTCCGAGGTCACGGTGCGAGCATCGCGCCACGACCTCGGAGGTCGCCCCGGGAAGTAGCGTCGCCCCAGTGTGAACGGGGCCTAAAACAGGAGAGTGTAAAATCTGAAGCAGCTGTGCATAGAAACCAATCAGCTTCCAGGTATGTTTGTTAAAGTTAAATTGAACAAGCTGGAGTTAGAAGCTGATTGGCTGCCATGCACAGCTGCACCGGATTATGCGCTCTCCAGTTTTAGTAAATCAACTCCATTGTCTAAATACAAAGGGCTTGAGTATTCTTTCCTGAATCCGTCTGTGCTTTGTGTATTACTTCCAGATAGGTGTAGTAAGCCCATGTTAAACTTTGCCTCTGTGAAGGAGCATTCTGTAATAAAGACCAGTCACTGCTGCCCTCTCTCCTTGTGCAGAGTGACTGGTCTGGCCTCTGCCCCCTCCCCCCTGTATTTTTCTGAAGACAGGCTGTAGTGGGTGGGGTCTTCTGGGTCCCTCCCACAGCTCTGCTTTCTGCACAGGCTATGTAGAGCACTTTTTTTTATAGTAATATCTGTCTTTGCAAATAAATTTGGTGCACACAAAGTAGATTTACTGTAAATCCTTTGTGGATATTGAGGAATATATTTAAGTGAAAGTTTTTTTGCCTGGGGTTCAGCTTTAGACTTCATGGAGAGGGTTGTTTTAACCACTTGCCGACCGCCGCAAGTACATATACTGCGGCAGGCAGCCCCCCCCCTGGGCAAAGTGACGTATCTGTACGTCTCTCGCCCGCAAGCCAATAGGGGGCGCATTAATTCCTGCATGCGCATCGCCATAATGAAAAACACGTGACTGCGTTCAACACCTAGCAGCAGCATTTTTTCTATCTGTGTGCTTGAGCCTTTAGATTATGAAGCAGAAGAAGAAGAGTACCACAGATACACAGAGAACATTTCAGGTATAAAGTTTTTATTGGCAGGGAAAAGATAATAGAGTGTTTTAGACTTTACATCTGAAATCTATCTCCCTGTATCTGCGGCACTCTTCTCTTTCTGGCTTCATGCTAATCCTTCTGACTTCAAAATTTAAAAATAAATACTGACCTAGTATGTAGATCAGGAAAGCCAGAGAAAAGTCAGAAATCTTAATTCCTGGTGCCTCCATGGCAGCATACCAATGATAGAGCTCCGCCTCGACTCCTCCCTCTGGACTAGTGCATAGCATAAAAGACAAGAAGGTCCCTTCCCCCAGCATTCTCCTTTTTTTCCTCATACCTCTGGAACTGGTGAAGAGTTAGCAGTATGTCCCTACCTCTGCCTTACTTAGTTTGGCAGCTTCCGCTGGGTTCAGCCTCTCCCAGACGCAGTCCCTGCTCTTGGGTCGCTCATAGCACTAATAAGGCAGGGAACCCCTTCTGTGGATCTTTTGGGGTCAAAAGCAGAGTTTCCTCATAGGAACGCAGTCTGCAGTTTCTGAAAAATTATGGATGAGTCTTGACTTCAACAGCCGGGTCGGTGTTCCCCTTTATTTTATCTGTTTCATTTATATATTTCACTGGTTTCTTTAAGGCTACTGTATGTGTTATCAATGTCTTATTTTCCATTTCTCCCCTTTTTTCAGGTTACTGTCGCTAGATGATGTTATTAGTTAGGCATATTTTGTTATTTTTTTTTTTTTCTTCCTTATATTCTGGTAGTAATGCGTTTTTTTAGGGGTTTGTCCTTTTTCCCAAAAAGTTACCTCTTAGTCGCCTGCCATGTTTGTTGGGGGAAAGCAGTGCTCGCTTTCCCTAAAGCAATCAAAGTAAACTATGAGCAGCAGTTTTGTCCATAAGGCCCCTTTCACACTACGTCAGTTGTCATCCGTTTTTCGTCAGTTGTTATCCGTTTTTCGTCAGTTGTTATCCGTCTTTCATCCGTTGTCATCCGTTTTTACATAGAGATGCATTGATGTCCGTTTTTCATCCGTCAACGGATGGATGAAAAACGGACAAACGGACAGCGTGTGTGAAAGGGGCCTTAGGCTCTCCCTTTCCCTAATTAAAGATATATATGAGGAGGCATCTTGCTCATATGAGTGGGATCTGCTTCTATGAGAAGACCTTCAAATGCTCCTTTCCCTGCCCTTAGGTAAAGCAAATTTTTATTTAAAATCTGTACAAGTATATTTGTGGGTATAGTTGTGCAGCTATGTATATATATATATATGTATGGGTATCTGTCTCGTATAGGTCTGACAGTTTTATTCCCTCTCTCTTTTCTTTTTCTTCATCCCTATTGTCTTTTAAAAAAAAAAAAAAAAAAAATGGGGATTTTTTCTTTCTCTCTCTCTCTCTCTCTCTCTCTCTCTCTCTCTCTCTCTCTCTCTCTCTCTCTCTCTCTCTCTCTCTCTCTCTCTCTCTCTCTCTCTCTCCCTTAGCTGACCCTGCTGCTTGTAAGCCAGCATGAGTCGCTCATCTCGTGCACAAGATCCTCACACTTCTGATAGGTATGGGACCAACTTTACGTGAGTATTTAAAAAAAAAAAAAGAGAGCATATGTCTTTAAGTGATGGGAATTTCCCTCTCTCACCAGCCCCGCCCATTCCAAAAGGTCGGAGAGATCTTCGAGATGACGAGAGTCCATATAGATCCCGATCCTCACAACATAGATCTGGAAGATCAAGATCAAGGAGGCGGGACTATTACCCATCTCCCCCTCATCATACTTCCAGAAAGAAGTGTTGGGCTTGTGGCGCAAACCCCCTCCCGGATAAATTAGTCTGCAAGGACTGCTTGAGAGATTATGCGGCCAATCGGGAGCAAGAAAGCAAACAAGTAGAAGACTTGATCAAACAGACAGTTAAGGATTCGATTTCAGAACTAGCATTGGCTCCGGCCCAATCTGTGTCCGAATCTTCTGCTCATGTCCCAGATACCGAAAGGCTAGGTCCCTCCGCAACTATTACTCCTGTGCATCCGGCAGAGCATCCAGCCAGGGAGTCAGACTCTGATGGATCTTCAGATGAGGGGGATCCATCTGGGTTCCAATATTCCTTGGTTCAGCCCTTCATTCAGGCGGTCAAAGAAGCTATTGCCTGGGAGGAAGTGGAAGATCCCGCCCCTCAAAAATCCAAATCCTACTTTCCATTCCTTAAAAGGAAACAGATCTATTTCCCTTTAATGTGAGAAATTAAGGAGGTTATTGATAATGAATGGCGGAAAACTGATAAAATTTTTTCGGTGGGACGTATTAATAAGCTATACCCTTTGGCTGAACAGGATATGCATTCCCTAGCCTCTATGCCAGTTGTAGATGCAGCAGTGGTCCGCCTGGCAAAGAATGTTACATTACCTATGGAGGACTCAACTTCCTTCAAAGATCCCTTAGACAGAAGGATTGACTCGGACCTGCAAAAAAGTTATCTGGCGGGAGGTGCAGCTTGCAGACCAGCAATTGCCCTCATCTCGGTTTCCACCGCTATTAGGTCTTGGACAGGAAACATCGAGACCGCTTTACGTCAGGACGTCCCGAAGGAGGACATAATCAAAGCCCTGGAGGAGCTCAAGGTTTCGGCAGATTTTGTAGGAGAAGCGGCAATTGATACCATCCGCTGCTCAGCCAGAGGTATGCTTCACTCTGTGATGGCAAAAAGAGCTTTATGGCTTAAACCATGGATAGCCGATCTTGCATCCAAGCAAAACTGGTGCAAGATCCCATTTGACGGGAAAAACTTGTTTGGGGAACAACTGAATACAGCCATCTCTAGAGTGTCGGGCAGAAAATCGGGCATGCTTCCACGAGACAGAAGGGCTCGCAAGTCAAGGCCATTTACAGCAAGATTCCGTCCATCTAATGTACAGGACTACAGGCAGCCAAAACAGGCCAGAGAGGGCAGGAGACCCCGGAGAGGCACTCAAGATTCTTTCCTATATTCCAGAAAGAATAAAATCCTTACCACTCCCCAAGAGGCGTCAAAACCTTTTTGACGCCAACTTAGCCTTGCCCCCCCCAGTAGGGGCCAGGCTAAAACATTTTTTTCCAATCTGGGCAAGCCGCTGCCAGGATCCTTGGGTTCTATCGACTATTCGATGGGGCCATTTTTGGAGTTGTTTGGGTAATCCTCCTCAAGATTCGTTCCAACAGACAAGGTGGCCGGCCTCCCATCAAAAGGCACAAGCACTGTCTCATTTCCTGACATCTCTCCAGCTTCAGAAAGCGGCCGTTCCTGTTCCCTCGGAAAAGAGCGCTTCAAGGGATTCTATTCTATCCTTTTTCTGGTCCCAAAGAAAACAGGTGATTGGAGACCCGTTATAGACCTAAAGAAACTAAATCGATACATTCTTCTCAAAAAGTTCAAAATGGAGTCCCTGCAAACGATTATCCATGCCATTCAGCCAGGGGATTGGATGATCTCTATCGATCTGCAGGACACGTATCTGCATGTCCCAATTCTCCCCTCTTTCCAAAAATACCTGAGAGTCGCAGTGGGACAATTGCACCTCCAATTCCAAGCCCTTCCCTTCGGTTTGTCTACCTCCCCACAGGTTTTCATGAAAGATACTGATCTCATCCTTGGCTCCACTTCGAGAAAGAGGTCTAAGAGTCTATCACTATTTAGACGACATCCTGCTTCTGGCCTCCAACCCAAACCAGCTAATAGTCCACAAGGAAATGTTAATGCAGGCACTAGTGGAAATGGGATGGTTGATAAACCTACAGAAGAGCCAGTTAATACCTACTCAAGAGATGATATATCTGGGCGCCTTATTCAACACGAAACAGAGTTCAGTTTCTTTGCCTCCTCAGAAGAGGGAAGCCATTATACAGAAAATGATCCGAGTTCGGCGGTGTTCCTTCCTGACAGCATCTCGGTGTATGAGTCTGATAGGCACAATGTCGGCCTGCATCCCTTTAGTCCCCTGGTCTCTTTGGCATCTGAGGCATTTCCAAGTAGCCTTTCTGGCCCAGTGGAAGAGACTACATCTTTCCCAAAAGATCATTTTGTCAGCGTCAACAATCAGAAGCCTACACTGGTGGACAGACACAACGAATCTTTCCAAGTCACATCACCTCGGCTCTCCCTCATGGATCACAATTACGTCCGATGCCAGCGGACAGGGCTGGGGAGCCCATTGCGGGGAGATAAGGGTACAGGGAAGGTGGCGTTTCCCTACCAAAGGGATTGTGTCGAATATCCTAGAAATCAGAGCGGCTTTTCAAGCATTGTTAGCCTTGACTTCCATCATCAAAGGTCAGAGGGTGTTACTGCGTCTGGACAACAGAGCAGCAGTGTCTTATCTTCAGAGACAAGGGGGCACACACAACAGATCCCTTCTCAGGGAAGTGGAGCCAATACTCTTATGGGCAGAGAGGAATCTCCTCGGCCTAAAAACTGTGTATCTTCCGGGCACTTTAAATATGGAAGCGGATATGCTGTCCAGGAACTTCACGGACAGCAACGAGTGGTCTCTACACCCCCACATCTTCCAGCAGATAGTCAATCTCTGGGACTATCCTCAGGTGGATTTGTTTGCCTCTCCGAGCAACAACAAGTTGACCCGTTTCTTCTCCCGATTTCCTCCCCCATCGGCCGAAGCAGTGAATGCTCTGGTATGCCCATGGGTCCTCAAGACGGCTTATGCCTTTCCACCTCGCCCACTAATTGCGAGTTTTCTCTTGAGGCTTCTGAGGGAAGAAGTCCAAGTCTTAGCAATACTGCCCTATTGGCCGAAGAGACCATGGTTTCCTCTAGCCATGTATCTCAGCCTGGAACCGCCGATGAGGATCCCCTCCTTTCCTCACCTGTTATCCCAAGGCAGGATGTTTCACCCGAATGCCCACAATCTGGATCTTCGGGTTTGGAAGCTGAAAGGCAGAGGTTTGAGACCTTAGGCTGCTCCACAGAGGCCATCTCTACCCTTCTAAAAGTGAGAAAGCCTTCCACAAGTACAGTTTACAACAAAATTTGGAACAAGTTTCAAACCTTTGCTTCTGAAAAAGGATTCAACCCGATCTCTCCTTCTACGATTGACGTCATCAGTTTTTTACAGACGGGTCTAGATTTGGGTCTTGGTCTGAGCTCCCTAAAAGTTCAGGTAGCAGCAATATCGGCCGCATCCAATAGAAGATGGGCAGAAGACCCATTAGTAGTGACCTTTCTGAGAGGAGTATTAAAGATCCGCCCTCCGGCCAGGCGCTCCTTTCCAAAATGGGATCTTTCATTCGTTTTGGAGGTCCTCTCAGATCAACCGTTTGCCCCAGTAGAGCAAATTTCAATTTGGAATCTTACCTTCCTCTTAGCCATAACATCTGGGAAGAGAATTTCGGAACTCCACTCACTAGGAATTGGTGAAGAACACATTTCCTTTTTCCCGGATAGGGTGGAACTCCGTCCGATTCATGGCTTTGTCCCCAAAGTGGCGTCATCAGCTTTCCTAAGAGAACCCTGGGCATTGCCAATTTTTACTGACATGGATTCCGATACTTGCCACGAATTAGACATCGCCAGAGTGCTGAAAGCCTACTTGGCTGCCACCGAATCCTTTAGGATATCGGAAAGACTATTCATCATCCCTCATGGGAAAAATAGAGGGAAAGATGCCACTAGCAGAACTCTAGCCTCCTGGGTAGTGAAACTAATCAAAAAAACGTACATATCCAAGAAGTTGGTGCCTCCAACACAGGTGAAAGCTCATTCCACGAGGGCTGTAGCAACATCTTGGGCAGCTAGGGTCAACGTCTCCTTGGAGACGGTATGCAGGGCAGCATGTGGTCTTCTCACCATACTTTCATCAGGCATTACAGAATTGATCCAGGATCCCTTACAACTGTAAACTTTGGAAGGAAGGCACTAAGCTCGGCCATGTCCTCTGTTTGAATAAAATTTTCTTTTTTGTGTGCATTATCCCACCCGTGTCAGCTATTTATTTATCATTGGTATGCTGCCATGGAGGCACCAGGAAAATGGAAAATTGTATCATATTTACCGTAATTTTCCTTTCCTGGTGCCTATCCATGGCAGCATACGCTCCCACCCTCGGTATTCTAAATTACAGGAGAATGCTGGGGGAAGGGACCTTCTTGTCTTTTATGCTATGCACTAGTCCTGAGGGAGGAGTCGAGGCGGAGCTCTATCATTGGTATGCTGCCATGGATAGGCACCAGGAAAGGAAAATTACGGTAAGTATGATACAATTTTCCGTTTTATTGTAGGTCTGTGGCTCAAAATATAGAACATTCCAATTCTGGATTTTCTCACACTGTAGTGCCAGGGAAATTAAAAGGGAGAGAATCAACCTAATAAGGACACAAACAGCAATAAAAACATGACAGGGGCTCTAGTTACCCGCATTCTATCCAAAACTATAAAAACAAGTTTTGCCTTTAGATACATTTTAGGAAAGAGATGTAAATGAACAAGCATGTTTCCGTCTGTGATTATGTACTCCATAATCTGTAATTTGATGCCTTTTGGAGATTTTTCCATCTTTCCTTGGCTTCTTTAACCACTTGCCGACCGGTCACGTTGACCATACTGCAGCAAAGTGGCTTGATTCCGTCCAGCGACGTAGACCTACGTCGCTGGACTCCTCCCCCTGTAGGCGGCGCTCCCGCTGTTTTCAGTCACAGCGGGAGAAGGGCCAGGGGAGGAGCGGCGATCGTCGGGGAATCGAGTTTGGAGATCCGCCCGCTTGTGTAAACAGGAGTGACAGATTGCAGTGTTCAGCATAGCTGAACATGCGATCTGTCCTTGTGTCACTCAGTCACCTCCCCCCCCCACACGTTAGTAAGCACCAGGCATACATTAACCCCTCCCTCTCCAATACAATTAACCCTTTCCTACCAGTGTCATTTTTACAGTAACAGTGCATATTTATAGCACTGATTACTATAGAAATGTCACTGGTACCCCCAAAAGTGTCAAAAATGTCAGTCAAGGGTCCGATCTGTCCGCCGCAATGTCGCAGTCCCGCAAAAAAAAAATAAAAAATCGCAGATCGCCGCCATTACGCGTTAAAAAAAAAAAACACCAAAAATGACAGAAATATTTCCCTTAGTTAGTAAACGCAATAACTTTTGCGCAAACCAATCAAAATACGCTTATTGTGATTTTTTTTTACCAAACATATGTAGCAGAAAACAAATTGGCCAAAAATTTAAAAAAATTTTGATTTTTACATTTTTTATGGGGAGAATTTCATATAAAAAATGTTAAAACTATTGTTATTTTTTCAAAATAAACGCTTTTTTTTGTTTATAGCGCAAAAAATAAAAATTGCACAGGTGATCAAATACCACCAAAAGAAAGCTCTGTTTGTGGGAAAAAAAGGACGTAAATTTTGTTTGGGTACAGCGTCACACGACCGCGCAATTGTCAGTTAAAGTCGCACAGCGCTGAATCGCAAAAAGTGGCCTGGACGTAAGACAGCAAAATCCTCCGGTGGTAAAGTGGCTAAGCACATTAATACAAATTTTTACCTGGGGTGCCCAAACTTTCGATCCCCACTGTATCTATGAATATAAGATTTTAGAGGGTACCACAATGTTGCAATGTATCTATGTTAATTGTACAAATTAACAGACATTATCCTTACAAAATAGGCCAGTGCCAGGAAAACGGTTCTTAACCACTTGACCTCTGGAAGATTTACCCCCCTTCATGACCAGGGCATTTTTTCTAAAACAGCACTGCGTTACTTTAACTGACAATTGCGCAGTTGCACAACACTGTACATAAAGAAATACATGTCCTTTTTTTCACACAAATAGAGCTTTCTTTAGGTGGTAATTGATCACTATTGCGTTTTTTTTTTTGCGCTATAAACAAAAAAAATACCAACAATTTTGAAAAGAAAAAAAAAACAATATTTTTTACTTTTTGCTATAAAACACAAGGGCCAGATTAACGTAGGGGCTATTGGAGCTGCAGCTCCAGGCCCCTACCTTTTATATAGGCCCCGGGTTGGCCATATTCACTGTTACCGCTCTTCTGTCACTTGTAAACACAGAAGTCTGGCTTCTATGCTCGCTTCCCCAGGCAGCACCCTCAGAACCTCCCCACACAGCGCGAAGGCCGGACAAGGAGGGACAGTTGCCGATGCATGGAAGTGTTTATGGGCTTCAGAGACAGCATCCCATGTTGAATTAGGCATGCATGGCTGCACCCTTCCTCCTCTGGGTGCATGCCAAGGCACGGCCCTTAAGGCCCTTCAAAATCCTCAGCACCAAGCCCATGATGCTCTTAATCCGGCCCTGATAAAACATTTACAATAAAAATGCAAAAAAATCTAATTTTGTTAATATATTTAAGCCAATATGAATTCTGCTACATGTTTAGGTAAAATAAAATCCCAATAAGTGTATATTGATTGGTTTGTGCAAAAGCTATAGCGTCTACAAACTATGGGAAATACAGTATACTGGAATTTTTATTTATTTATATTTTTTTTACTAGTAATGGCGGCGATCAGTGACTGATAGCGGGACTGCCATTTTGGGGTAGACATTTGGACACTAACTGACATTTTTGCTAAAAATGCTAAAATATGCACTGTCACTGTACTAATGACACTGGCTGAGAAGGGGTTAAATGTCTAGGGCAATCAAAGGGTTAAATATGTACCTAGCCAGTGTTTTTGTGTACTGTGTTAGGTGCTTTTACTAGGGGAAAGTAATAGATTTTATAAATCTATTACTTCCCCACAGACAGGACGAGACTCTGCCTTGTTTACATAGGTAGGGCTCTATCCTATGACGATTGCTGAGTGCCCGCGCTAATCTATTGGCCCGTACCCGGTGATTGACATCTGCTGTGCTTAATCACAGCATGGTCAGGTAACCAGCAGCACATGCACGTGCCCCCTGTCAGGAAGTGTCAGATCACGTACTATTAAATTACGTAAGGCCCTGTATGGGATGTGCCAGAACCGATGACGGCTGCTTCACTCTTCATCCAGCTGTCTCCGTCTCCTCAGCTTCCGTAACAAAAGCACAGTGCCATCTTAAGAGCATTAAAGGGCCCGGGGCATTGCAGTGCACTGGGGCCTTGCCTACACAATCAACCAGGAGAATAAAAATGCAAATGATTGATAAGGCGATATTTATTGGTACAGCAGTGCCAGGCTAATGACAGCTTCCAAGTTCGGTGGCTGGGTCCGGTGGGCACACACATGGATGGGAGTCAGAATTGACTGTCCTGTGTGTGCCTGTTTCCATGGAGGCAGACAGGCATTCCTGCAGTTGTGGGCTCCCCCTCCACGGCCCAAGTGGCCTGACAGCAGCGCAGGGCCGACAGCAGTGGCGGCCCATGCATAGGGGGCGCCAGAGCGCCGCCCCCCCTAAAAAAAAAAAAGAAAAAAAAAATGACAAAAAGAACAAAGTTTTGAAAAAAAAAAAAATTGTGTTCACAGGCCTATGCGCTCGGCCTGGTGGCTATGGGGGGGTGGGGTTTACGACCCAGAAGAGGCGCCGATTGGCTGCCTTCTGGGGGCGTAACCTGGGCGCAGGAAAAAGCGCTGAGCCACCCCCACCTTCATGATATCCTGGCTGTGATTGGTCCAGTCTCCAGCCTGGACCAATCATCATCCAGGACATCGCTGACTCGCAATGGGGACGGTGCCGGTGCGTGTGTCAGTCACGCACCGTCACCGCCCGATCTCCTTCCCGTCGTCCGGACCGGAAGACAGAAGACTGAAGAGGAGGACGTCCACGGCGCTGCTCGTCTCGGTTCCCGGAATCCCGCCATCCCGCCGCCGTCAGAAGGTAAGTGATTGAAGCCGACCTGTGTCCTCACCTGTGCCATGCCTGTACCATCACCTGTGCCATGCCTATGCCATCACCTGTGCCATCACCTGTGCCATGCCTATGCCATCACCTGTGCCATCACCTGTGCCATGCCTATGCCATCACCTGTGCCATGCCTATGCCATCACCTGTGCCATCACCTGTGCCATGCCTATGCCATCACCTGTGCCATGCCTATGCCATCACCTGTGCCATCACCTGTGTCATGCCTATGCCATCACCTGTGCCATGCCTATGCCATCACCTGTGCCATCACCTGTGCCATGCCTATGCCATCACCTGTGCCATGCCTATGCCATCACCTGTGCCATCACCTGTGCCATGCCTATGCCATCACATGTGCCATGCCTATGCCATCACCTGTGCCATCACCTGTGCCATGCCTATGCCACCACCTGTGCCATGCCTATGCCATCACCTGTGCCATCACCTGTGCCATGCCTATGCCATCACCTGTGCCATGCCTATGCCATCACCTGTGCCATCACCTGTGTCATGCCTATGCCATCACCTGCGCCATGCCTATGCCATCACCTGTGCCATCACCTGTGCCATGCCTATGCCATCACCTGTGCCATGCCTATGCCATCACCTGTGCCATCACCTGTGCCATCACCTGTGCCATGCCTATGCCATCACCTGTGCCATGCCTATGCCATCACCTGTGCCATCACCTGTGCCATGCCTATGCCATCACCTGTGCCATCACCTGTGTCATGCCTATGCCATCACCTGTGCCATCACCTGTGCCATGCCTATGCCATCACCTGTGCCATGCCTATGCCATCACCTGTGCCATCACCTGTGCCATGCCTATACCATCACATGTGCCATGCCTATGCCATCACCTGTGCCATGCCTGTACCATGACCTCAAAGTCATGCAATTTTTTTTACTGCGTTTTTTTGCCGCGAAGTAATACCTAATACATTTTTCTTTTTGCGCCCCCCCAAAAAAATTTGAGCACCAGCCGCCACTGGCCGACAGACGCTTGATATCTGCTGAGATTGGCGGCGGGATGCACATGGGAATCGGGACTAATGCTTGGCTGGGGCTAGGTCGCTGGGCAGGTGGGGCCCCCCCAGGCAAGTGGGGCACCTGGGCAACTGCCCAGTGTGTCCATTCGGTAAGATGACCCTGCACAAGCAGCAGGATGGCCTCATTAATCATCCATGTGGTGGGATCCATAGCAATCAGATTCTCTCTCTTCTACATTGTAGAAAAATGGGAGTGGACCTGCTGACAGCTGATGACTCATTGGTTGTGAAGGACACACTGGGTGGCTTCCAGGCCCACTCCTTAGTAACCAGATATACATAGTGAATGTATAGCCAAATAAAAAAACACACAGAAATCGCAAATCGCGGCAAAATCGTGGTAAAATTGCAGTTAAAATGCAATACTTGCGTTTTGGATGCAGGTTCATTGAAGTCTATGACATGGAAAACGCTGTTTTGTGAGGGAAAAACGTCCCTGTCCCTTTCCAAAAATGCAGAGCACCAAAAACGCATTGATGTGAACGTGTTGCATTGATGCAAAAAGCATTAAAAAAACACATTAGTGTGAAACGAGCCTAATTGTTTGTTAATTGTGTCTACTAGCATTACTAGCATAATGTCTCCCTATGGGAGTGCTCAAGATGCCATTAGAAATTGCATAAACATGATCATGGATATGCTTCCACGGTTATCTCTTGGTTTTTCCAATACAGAAACAACAGCCCCCACATTTACCGTAGGCAGATAGACAGCTCCAATGGTATTATATCTAAAAAAGTTCTCCATCATAAGGTTTTTACCATAACTAGTTTATCCTCCCTTATAAAACGGATGGTATGAACATGATCCATGCCTGTACTGTATGTGCCCTTGGGTAGAAAATGAAAAGGATTTCTTTAGGGGCTTGAAAAAAAATGACTCGGAATTAAACAGTTCCTAAGAGACATACAGGTGCATCCAATATAATTAGAATATAATCAAAAAGTTAATTTATTTCAGTTATTCAATTCAAAAAGTGAAACTCATATATTGTATATAGATGCGTTACACGCAGAGTGATATATTTCAAGCATTTATTCTTTTTTTTTTAATTTTGATGATTATGGCTTGCAACTAATGAAAACCCAAAATTCAGTATCTCAGAAAATTTGAATATTACATAAGACTAATAAAACAAAGTATTTTTATTACAAAAAATGTTGGCTTACTGAAAAGTATGTCCATGTACAGTATAGTATGCACTCAATACTTGGCATGAATTACTGCATCAATGCGGCGTGGCATGGAGACGATCAGCCTGTGGCACTGCTGAGGTGTTATGGAAGCACAGGTTGCTTTGATAGTGGCCTTCAGCTCGTCTGCATTGTTGGGTCTGGTGTCTCTCATCTTTCTCTTGACAGTACCCCACAAATGCTCTATGGGGTTTAGGTTGGGTGAGTTTGGTGGCCAATCAAGAACAGTGATACCATGATCATTAAACCAGGTATCTGTACTTTTGGCAGTGTGGGCAGGCGCCAAGTCCTGCTGAAAAATGAAATCAGCATCTCCAAAAAGGTGGTCAGAAGAGGGAAGCATGAAGTGCTCTAGAATTTCCTAGTAGAAGGCTGCGCTTACTTTGGACTTGATAAAACACAATGGACCAACACCAGCAGATGACACGGCTTTCCAGATCTTCACAGACTATGGAAAATGTTGCATTTTATTTAGGAATCAAGGTCCCAGAGTCTGGAGGAAGAGTAGAGAGGCAAAGAATCCAAGTTGCATGAGGTACAGGGTGAAGTTTTCACAGTCAGTGATGATTGTCTCCCGCTGCTGCCAGTGAGCCCATGAGGAGAGAGAGAAGCGGGGCCGAGCTGCGGCTCTGTGTGTGAATGCACATGCAGGGCTGTGGCTCAAGAGCAAGCCTGCTCAGGTGCCTGTATTGCAAGCTGTTTGCTCTGGGGGCACTTGGCAGGAAGGAGGGGCTGGGAACCCACGAAGAGGAGGATTGGGGATACTCAGTGCAAAAACTCTACACAGAGCTTTACCTCCTTGTCATTTTTCTTCAAGCCCCTATAAAGGCCCACCATGTAGTTTTAAATCCAGGGTACATAGAGGTTTGGATCATGTTCATGACTGCCCCTGTGTCCTAGCAACCAGTCACCCATTTGTTAAAGCGGAGTTCCACCTAAAAAAAAAAAAATACATAAAAAATACCCCCGGGACAGTCAGGGCTAGTGCATTCCACAATGGATAGCCTCGGAACTGTCCTGGGTTGCACTTACCTGCAAGAAGAAATACTTACCTTGAAAATGTCTTGTCCAGCGCTGCCATCTCAGGTGTGGGCAGCTTGAAGCCAGCGCAATCCTCTTCTGTGTCCTCTTCCGTCCTCTTCTGTCCCACGATGAACTGCACCGGCCCCACCGTCACTTCCGGTGCTTCAGCGTCATCCCTGCACAGCTTCTGGGCATGCCAAGGTAGGATGGCGCCTGCACCGGAACTGACGTCAGGGGCCGGTGCAGGCGCATTGATTCCTGGGAGCGATGACATTCAGCTCCCAGGAATCATTGCAAGCCAGGAAGTGACGACTCACCGTGGCTGCCGAGGGGAGGAAGAGGAAGTAAGGTAAGTATATTATCTTCTAAACAAGGTAAAAAAAAAATGCTATTATCCATTTGTTTTTCAGGTGACCCCGGGCATGAAGATGGACCGAAGTCACATTTTAGGGTGGAACTCCACTTTAACTTTAAAAGTTGGGCAGCTCATGCCCTTTTTTCCAGACCTGCCACACCTTCCGCCCTTTGCCCTGCTGCGAGGATGGCAGCTTTATATTTTCTTAAGGATCTATTATTTTTTAAAGTGAGGAAAAAACTCAAAAATATTGGCATCAAGCACAATTTCTAACCTTGAATGACTACAGTATAATGATTTTTCAGTGTAAAAATATTTAAAAAAAAAAAATGTAAAAATAGGTCAAGATGTGATTGCTTTTCTGTCCTCACTTTTAACTTGAAAGATTAAATTACCGTATGCATTGATGATACTATCTGCCTTTTACAAGAAATACAGAGAATGCACTGTGCCTGAGCTAGTGGATTCATTGTTTTTCTGTTCTTCTGTACAGTTTACAGCAGCAATTGTCTGAAAATACCACAAGGTGTCATCATAAACTTTACATGCTACTAAAGAAGTAATTATCCCTTTAGCTTGCATTCAGGTTCATATAATTTAAAAAATACATTTCCTTGAATCTGACTCTATATTTGTAGCAAGGTTAAAACTAAGCATACAATTATGCCATAACAATAATTCAGCCCCTTAATCTCTAGATAGAGAAACAAGCCTGCTAAAAAAGAATTTGTTTGCAGGAAAAAACACAGCTGTAGGTATAAAATGCATTCTTCTTTCTAACAATTAAAGCGTAACTCCACTTTTGTTGAGAAAAAAACATTCCTCTCTGGGTGATCTTATGTACATTGCAGGGATTTTAACAAACTTTGTTGCAGATTCCGACCTTTTGTTATTCTAAAGAAATCCCTGTTTGTTCCTCTGTGCCTCTGTGCTCATTGGGTCTGGGAGTGGTTTCATAATTATCTATCAGCTGTGGCAGCTGCAGGCCTCTAATGAGGAAATCTACTGGGCCTGCATCCCTATAGACGTGTTCCTATTGGGAGTATCTCACCAAAAATGACATTTTTATTGGTGAGCCAATCACACAAGCAGGAAATTATGTTTCTGGGGTGTGGTCAGTACACATTCTGTGTACAGAACAGCTCCACGTAGCCATATTGCATTGAATTTTCAGAAAATTACAGATTTTCTGCAGATTGAAAAGGAAAGGTAATTTTTAATAATATTCAATTAAAATATGATTTGTATTGCAATTGTATACGCTATATTGCTATTTTTTGTCCCCACAAAAGTGGAGTTACCCTTTAAAGTAGTTGTAAAGGCAGAAGCTTGTTTATCTTAATGCATTCCATTCTAATACTTACCTGAGCCCTATCTTAATCCAGCGATGTTGCAGGAGTATCTTGGCTGACTGGACTCTCCCTCCTCATTGGCTGAGACAGAGGCGAAGTGCCATTAGCTCCCGCTGCTATTAATCAAAGTCAGTGAGCCAATGAGGAGAGTTAGGGGTTGGTCCAGAACGTGGCTCCATGTCTGAATAGATACACAGAGCAGCGGCTTGGCTCAGCTCGGGTGCCCCCATAGCAAGCTGCTTGCTGTGGAGGCACTTATTAGGAGGGAAGGGCCAGGAGTGCAAAAGAGGGACTTGAGAAGAGGAGGATCTAGGTTTCTCTGTGAAAAAACAATGCACAGAGCAGGTAAGTATAACATGTATGTTATTTTTAAAGGAGAAAAAAATACACTTTAATATCACTTAAAGCCCGGTTCACAGAGGCTGAAAATTGGTTGGTTCAGCAGGAACCGGCTGACTTTCATTCCCTGTGTACTGCTGTCTGTTCTACAAAAGCCGGCTTCTGTCGAACAGGCATGCTGGAAAACCAGCATTCAATCAGCGATTGCAGCCAATGCATGTACTCACTTTTCAGCATTCATGCAATCATTAAGAAATTCACTCCGATACACGCTGATTACCAAGACAATTTTACTTAGGATCAACATACCCTATATACTTGAGTATAAGCCGACCCAAATATAAGCCAAGACCCCTAATTTTACCACAAAAAAGTGGGAAAACTTATTGACTCAAGTATAAGCCTAGGGTGGGAAATGCAGCAGCTACTGGACCCAACTGGACCACCACGAGACAGAAAACAGATGCTGGGGGCATGGTACAGGAGATGGCGCAGGTCATAGTACAGGCATTGCAAAGGTCATGGTAAGGGCATGGTACAGGCAAGGACACAGGTGATGGTACAGGCATGGCACAGGTGATGGTATAGGCATGGCACAGGTCATGGTACAGGCATGGCACAGGTCATGGTACAAGCATGTCACAGGTCATGGTACAGGCATGGTATAGGCATGGCACAGGTGATGGTATAGGCATGGCACAGGTGATGGTATAGGCATGGCACAGTAAGTACAGTCATGGTACAGTATGTACAGGCAGGGCATAGTAGGTATAGGCATGGCACAGTAAGTGCAGGCATGGCACAGTATGTGCAGGCATGGCACAGGAGATGCAGTGCTGCTAGCATGGTACAGGAGAATGTCCTGTACCATGCCCGCAGCACTGCATGAGGAAATGCAGGGGCTGCAGGGGAGTCTCACTTACCTGTCGGTGAGGCGCCGTCTTCGATTTAAAAATTGCGCCACCCGGCGCCGCCAATATGTCACCATAAATGCGCCGCCGATGCTCGGGAAAGGCCGAACACGTTCGGCTATTACCGGGCATGCGGCACATGCGCAGTGACACGTCGGCGTGGAGTGGCACCATTTTTAAAAAGACACTCTAGCCAGTGACTCGTGTATAAGCCGAGGGGTACATTTTCAGCATGAAAAAACATGCTGAAAAACTCGGCTTATACTCGAGTATATACGGTAAGACCCTGGAGGCTTTACAAAATGGAAATAATATTATCATCCAGCCCTCAGATATAGGCAGGAACATAGCCCTCTTGACTCTTCAATTTTATGCAGAGATGTGTATAGCCATTTTGAACAATTCTACTTGGTATGAACTTATCATGGCAACTCAAATTGAGAGCTATAAAAACAAATTCTGGAACATTTTGTGTAAGGCATACTGTGAAGCCTTGATAGATAAAGATAGATTGAGTATCTTAATGTAAAAATTCCTAAAATACCAACATTTTACTGTTTGCTCAAGATCTATGAAAGCCAATTTTGTCTGGAATAGGCTCGTGACCAAAAATGCTAGCAAATTTGCTGACTTTTATCTGATGTCCCACGTTAATCATTTGTCATCATACATGAAGGATACAACTGAGCTTTTGAAAATGATTGATTATGTGTGTGTGTCCCCTGGTGTCCTGCTCATGCCAGTTGAAACGCCTGCAACAACACACCTGGGCGTTTTTGTTGCAGGCATTTATTGGGCATTTTTTGGGCGTCTTTGGAGGCAGGCATAACATCTGAACTTCTGTATAGGGGTATATATACACACACACATATATGTATATATACACATACACACATATAGGTGTGATAGGAGCGGAACCCCATCCCTGCAAATAATTTCATTAGCGCAGGGATGGGGTTCTGCTACTTTCACACCTATATTTGTGTATGTGTATATATACATATATGTGTGTGTGTATATATACCCCTACACAGAAGTTCAGATGTCATGCCTGCCTCCAAAGACGTCCACAAAAAAGCCCAATAAACGCCTGAAACAAAAACGCCCCGGTGTGAAAGGATCGGAGCCCCATCCCTGCTCTACTGAAATTATCTTTTTTCTCTGGAGGTCACCCTGACATGGAAGAGTTTGGTCACCCTGGCATAGCAGTCAGAGTCAGTTCACCCTAAACTACACTACGGTCACCCTGACACTTAACACTTTCCCTACAGAAACTAGATTATTGAATCTAACTATAGTGGTATATAGTACCCTAACTACACTACATATCCCTTTCCTCACACTAATAATTGCTAAATGACACTTTTGCAGCAGGAGTAAAAGAACTGCTTCCACTCCCTTCCACAGCCCCTGTATTACAGTGCTAGAGATTTGGCGGGGCTATGTTATATACTGGGGGGCGTATTCACTACCGATTGGCCTCTGGACCCCCTAGTCACTCCAATCACATTCCTAGCATCCTCCTGCCCCCTCAATTGGCTTTTACTGATGTTTCTGGTCCAATCACGGGCTTTTAAAGCCCAGTTCCTGTCCCATTGCATTTTGGTCGGTTCTGGTTGCCGAATTCTGAACTTTTTCTGGAAAAAGTTCGGAATTCGGCCGAATTTCGAACAGTCAATCTTTGGGTTGAACTGATGGTCGACCCGAACCGTTCGTTCAACCCTAGTCCTGACTCCTGAAGGCCTTTCTCTGTGAACAAGATCAGACCAAATGGCCCTTTAATGTCTTCACCCTTCACTTATTAAAAGTTTTCCTTACTCATAATAATTGGACACTTACCCTCATATGTTGACCTCTTTAGGTGGTTGTAAACCCTCTCCTTGAAAAACAACCCATTTAATTTAAAATAGACACGAAAGGCAAAACATTTTGGTATAGATTTAAAAAAACATTATAAATAACTTTTTTCCCTTTTTCATATGTGATCACATTTCCTCTGTTCTCAGCAGCATAAGAGCTAGGGGGAGGAGAAGCAGCAGCACACTGAGCTTCCCAAAGAATTGCTGTGCAACAGGGTTTGTCAGGACAAGTCTGATCATTGGAGGAGAGCAGGCTAAGTTCCCAGCAGAGCTGGAGAACTGACCACGATGTGTTCTCCTGCTTAGTGTGGTCAGTTTTTAATAGGAAAGCAGAGGGGCTGTCAGGAACACAAGGAATTTCAAATAAAGGAAGCAATACAAAGAGAACAGTGGACTTTCTCATACAAGTACATGGTACAGCAGGCACATATCAGGAAGTGTTGGGGTAACAAACGTTTTAACTTACAGGAGGTCACATATAGCATTAGAAGGATAGTGTCAGCCTTTCCTCATGAACAACTGCCTTGATGATGTCATGTACTACTCCTCCTCCTGGTCAGGATTATTCCAGTCTCACTTATAATTTCCTCTTAGGGGGTTAAGCTGCCTGATGTGCTGGAGAGCAGGAGAAATGCATCTTGCTGTACAAATGGACTGTGTCTGCTTAACAGTAGAAGTGTGGACAGAGAAAATGGCGGCCCAGGGCACGTGGAACGTTGTGTCAGGGGCCATGTGTGTGCAGGAGCTAAGCAGGAAAATGTTGACCGTGCATCCAATGACAGCGGGACATTCTTCCAAAATAGTGGCCAAGTGGATGCTGTAAAGAAAACTGTTGACCATGCATTTAATGACAGCGGGACATTTTTCCAATACAGCATGGTAAGTCTTGCCTGTACAATTGCTGTGCATAGGAGCGTCGACCGTGCAATGCCTGACAGCAGGACAGTTCTACTACATAGCAAAGAGGGCAAGCTGGCTCAGAGTGATGGAGGCGCAGCTGGGACCCTAGTACAGACAAGGATGGCGGATGGGTGCAAGCTGAGAGGCACGGTCCACTTTACAGTAACTTCCATGCAGGCTGAGCTGAGATGGAGATTGGAGGGGTTACTGTACTACGCGGGAAAGCGCGCACTGGAAAGTTCTGCCTAGCAGGAGAAGCCACCGCCAATCTGGAGTCGTGGGAGGAGACGCCTCTCACGCACAGCCAATCTGGGGAAGGAGGGAAAGTCTATAAATTACTCCTGCCTCCAGGCAGGGCTGAGAGGGAGACATGCATGTGGAGGTGCAAGATTGCAAGTACCGGCGTGAGCCGGAGCGCAGATGCTATCCCATGTGCTGGCGGAGAACCTGCGGAGCAGACCGGAGAGTCGAAAACATCAACTGGATGGTGCCATACGGGAGACTGGCGTTGTGCACCGGAGGAGGCGTGGATCATTTGGGCCTGGTATGTCCTCAGTGTCTAAATGTGACCATGCGAATGCAGGTGTGGGGCCAGTGCGGGTATTGCGGCAATCTGCTGCTGTGAGCGGAAGAGAGTGGAGGTCGGCCCAGAAAGTTGAATGTGTCTTGGGAGACCAGGGTCACTCACGCCCTGTCGGCTGCGGAGTTTGGGCCTTTCATGGGCTGAGGAAGAGGAGTGCTGAGGTTCCTGTAGCAACTGGAGTCCATGCAATCTGTCAGTGATCCAGGGTGCAAGTGGGGAGAGGCCCGAATGTCCGAGCCAGAATGCATGCAGGTAGTGCGGGCCAGGGAACGGCCCCCTGGTGCATTGAAAGCTGCAGTGGCAGAAAGAAAGTCTGCTCCTATACAGGCAGAGGGGAGAAGATGGCCAGCGGTGATCGAGGCTGCAAGTGTGAGTGTCAGCAGCGAGAAAAAGACTGGGGTCATTGATGTGGGGTCTCCCATCTTCCAGCATTGGTTTGGATACTTAGAGGATGGAATGGATGTCTGGAAGTCAGAAAAAGAGACTGAATGGGACTAGGGGTCCGAATATCAGAGCAGTCCAGCCAGTCTAGGCCAACCTGATGAGGAGGCTAGGGATTCCGTGGTGTGAGGAACTGTGCGCCAGGAATCTGGGGTTCTGTGAGGCCTATGCTAATCGGGTCCCAGACCTATCCCCACCTAGAAACTATTCCCTGGCTCGGGATCAGAACAAGGCCTATATCTCTCTCATCAAAAGAGAGGAGACCCCATATTCCCCATCTGGGAGAGGTAACCGGAAAACCCTCCCATGATTTTGAAGGATGCATAGGTGGATACAGAGGAAGGTGGCCTTAGAGTATGGATATGACTATCCCTATGTTCCACGGGAGGTCATGCTGGAGATAGAGGCCAGAAGAGAATCTAGAGAGGCTATATGGGACTTCCTCTTTGTCCCCAAACTCTTTCGCAATCAGACTAAGCTGGACTTGTGGAAGACCTTACTGTCGGTTAAGGTGCAGTGGAATCATATCTACATAGAGCTGGTAGAGGTCCGCCGCCCAGATGGGTCTAGCCAGGCTTGGTCAATCAGAATTCAAGATAAGGAGGGGAAAACTGTGTAAATCCCCCATCCGGATTTCTACTGTTGAACCCAATTAAGGCTGGCTAGCCTATGCTTACTGACTGAGAGACCTGCAGAAAGGAGAGTTCAAAGCTCAGTTGTTGCTGGGACCTATGTCCTATTTCCATTACCCCGCCACTTCTATTCTTGCAGAAGGGGTTGAGGAGATTACAAGACACCACTGGCTAGTGGACTCATTTCAGAAGGCCAACCCTCTCATTCTTCAGGAGAAGCAAAAGACTGATAAAGTTTGTTCAAAAAAGATTCCTTGGGCCATCGGGCCAGGATCACGGATTATAAATCATACAGAGTTCTAAGTGAACTACCTTGGGTCAATGGGCCGGCAACGGAACTCTGTGAGTGTCTGCCCGGAAGAGGAGGGCGACAACTTGAGAGTCTTTTTGGTGGGGGTGCCCTGGTGCCAGGGGCCCCTGGAGGAGCGATGTTGAGCGCCGGGTCAAGACTAACAAATGGAATTGGATCACTTAGTTAGGGATGCTGGATGAAAGGGGAGAGTCTTCTCATCATCATGAGTTAGATTTGTGGTTACACAAAGCATGTAGCTGCAGAAGTGTCTAACCCTTTTTTTCTCCTTTCCAGGATGTTTAAGAGCTGATAGCGTCAGTTAGTTAGGATGTTATGTCCACTCACCAGTGCAGAATTTGCTTGGTGGGGGGTGCATTGCGCTAAATGCACCTAACATGTATTATATTTTACAGCAGAGATTTATATATTTTTTCATGTAATTTATTTCTTGTACATTCGTTCCTTCCCTTTTTCCCCTCTCCAAGTTTGTGGGATACTCCATAGTTTTTTTCCAGAAGGGATTTTTGTAGGGGGCGGCTGCCCGAGAGCCAATGGGGACATGGCTCATTTTTGGTGGGGGGTGGATGTAGCACCCTCCTAGGTAGGTGCTAGGTAGGTAAAGCCTAGTGTCTCCATCTGCTTATCAGGGGAGCCTGATTGTTATTTTTGCTTGTTGCATGAGTCCATGTGTGATTCATCTGGTCTGAGGGAGTGTCCCCACTGTATCCCATAGGGGAGCCTGCTGGACAGTGGAGGAAACCCAGCCAGTGACACACAGGCTTTTGTAACTATCCCAGTGGATTGGCACAAACAGTGGTGCATCCTGGGATATGTTATAAAAGCCAAGGGCACATGTGACAGGGTGTCTTTGGGTGGGAAGCCAGGTCCCAGAAGGAGGGTGACAGTTGTCTCTCCTTCTGCTGCTGTGGATGGTGGTCACAGGTGGTCGGCCAGTTGTGAACCAGGAGTGTGGAGCTGAGCCAGGAGGTCCAGTGGAGGCTGACTAGCGGAGTTTGAGGCAGAGCAACCTTGGGAAAAACAGTGGGTCTGCCCAAGAAGGGGACCACTCCAGTGGAGAGTCAGTGGACAGGTGTCAGCACACACAACAAGTGAGAAAAGGGGTGCCAAGTTAGACCCTGAAGAGTAATTCAAGCAGGAACACATTATCTATCTACAGTGCCTTGCGAAAGTATTCGGCCCCTTGAACTTTGTGACCTTTTGCCACATTTCAGGCTTCAAACATAAAGATATAAAACTGTAATTTTTTGTGAAGAATCAACAACAAGTGCGACACAATCATGAAGTGGAACGAAATGTATTGGATATTTCAAACTTTGTTAACAAATAAAAAACTGAAAAATTGGGCGTGCAAAATTATTTAGCCCCTTTACTTTCAGTGCAGCAAACTCTCTCCAGAAGTTCAGTGAGGATCTCTGAATGATCCAATGTTGACCTAAATGACTAATGATGATCAATAGAATCCACCTGTGTGTAATCAAGTCTCCGTATAAATGCACCTGCACTGTGATAGTCTCAGAGGTCCGTTTAAAGCGCAGAGAGCATCATGAGGAACAAGGAACACACCAGGCAGGTCCGAGATACTGTTGTGGAGAAGTTTAAAGCCGGATTTGAATACAAAAAGATTTCCCAAGCTTTAAACACCCCAAGGAGCACTGTGCAAGCGATAATATTGAAATGGAAGGAGTATTAGACCACTGCAAATCTACGAAGACCTGGCCGTCCCTCTAAACTTTCAGCTCATACAAGGAGAAGACTGATCAGAGATGCAGCCAAGAGGCCCATGATCACTCTGGATGAACTGCAGAGATCTACAGCTGAGGTGGGAGACTCTGTCCATAGGACAACAATCAGTCGTATACTGCACAAATCTGGCCTTTATGGAAGAGTGGCAAGAAGAAAGCCATTTCTTAAAGATATCCATAAAAAGTGTTGTTTAAAGTTTGCCACAAGCCACCTGGGAGACACACCAAACATGTGGAACATGGCAACAATGCAAAACGTTATGTTTGGCGTAAAAGCAACACAGCTCATCACCCTGAACACACCATCCCCACTGTCAAACATGGTGGTGGCAGCATCATGGTTTGGGCCTGCTTTTCTTCAGCAGGGACAGGGAAGATGGTTAAAATTGATGGGAAGATGGATGGAGCCAAATACAGGACCATTCTGGAAAAAAACCTGATGGAGTCTGCAAAACACCTGAGACTGGGACGGAGATTTGTCTTCCAACAAGACAATGATCCAAAACATAAAGCAAAATCTACAATGGAATGGTTCAGAAATAAACATATCCAGGTGTTAGAATGGCCAAGTCAAAGTCCAGACCTGAATCAAATCGAGAATCTGTGGAAAGAACTGAAAACTGCTGTTCACAAACGCTCTCCAGCCAACCTCACTGAGCTCGAGCTGGTTTGCAAGGAGGAATGGGCAAAAAGTTCAGTCTCTCAATGGGCAAAACTGATAGAGACATACCCCAAGTGACTTACAGCTGTAATCGCAGCAAAGGGTGGCGCTACAAAGTATTAACTTAAGGGGGCTGAATAATTTTGCACGCCCAATTTTTCAGTTTTTTATTTGTTAAAAAAGTTTGAAATATCCAATAAATTTCGTTCCACTTCATGATTGTGTCCCACTTGTTGTTGATTCTTCACAAAA
This sequence comes from Pelophylax lessonae, assembly GCF_965119305.1. NCBI lineage: Eukaryota > Metazoa > Chordata > Amphibia > Anura > Ranidae > Pelophylax > Pelophylax lessonae. Next base: position 437,759,869 of record NC_138772.1, on the reverse strand, counting down.
AATTACAGTTTTATATCTTTATGTTTGAAGCCTGAAATGTGGCAAAAGGTCGAAAAGTTCAAGGGGGCTGAATACTTTCGCAAGGCACTGTATCTTCACTTCAGTGGCAAGGTAAAGCAGCGGCCTTGTAGCACACTACAGTTAGTTGTCCTCACGATTGTGCATAGTTCATAGTTGGAGTATCCCACTCATCCCTTTTCCTATCCTAGTTCCAAATAAAACCACAAAAACCCATATCCCCTGGATTGATTATTGACTGAGTCAAGGACTTTCAATGCTAATTTTCTGCTATCAGTTGCTAAGGGTAACCCAGGGGAATCTAGAAAGTGTAATTCTCAGCAGTCCTCTAGGGGGCAGTGCTACACAGGCATTGGGGGTAAAGCTGTCCATATAGACCATCCTTCACCCCGCCATCAACATCATCCCTTCCACACTGCGCTCCATGATCGCTTCAAGCCTCGCTTTCAGATCACTCTACTGCAGGGTAGCCAGCGGTTGCAGAAAATGGTCTATGTGGACAGCTTTACCCCAGTTGCCTGCAAACTTAGATGTGCCTCTTTTAATCATCAACCATGTGAGTGGCTAAATGTTGTACCCTCATTAAATGTAACCATATTGCTACACTTAGAGGCGCCTTTCTTCTCTTTTATACTCTGTAGTTCTTGCTGGATTTTGCTTCTAAACTAATTGTGGAGGCTGCCATTTGTGGATGGACATTTTATGATTACACATTGCTATAATCTTTTTATATTGTCTACAAACTGAAGGACTTATGAATAAATGGTTGTGGAATGAATCATCCGAGTTTCCATTATTTCTTATTGGGAAAATTGCTTTGATATGAGAGTGCTTTGGAATACAAGCATGTTTCCAGAACAAATTATGCTCGCAATCCAAGGTTTTACTGTATAATGTAGTTCTGCTATTAGGTGTCTCACTGCTGTGATCCCAAGGTTTGGTTTTCTGTTCATTGCTACATGTAGAGGTTTTCTATGTATAATTAAATCACTATATTACTGTATTACCATGTGTGTCATCATTCATAGCAATATTAACAATTTAAACGTGATGGCAGCAGCATATAGGACTTTGGAGAACTGAAATCATTGAGAGAGAGACAATAAAACCTGCATTTGTAGACAGATCACCATTAACTCTAAGTAAAGCTTGACTGTCTGTATACAGTAAAGACACCAAGGGAAGAGAACTGAAAAAAAAAAACCCTTGAAAACTAGATGTGTCTGCCTTAACCAATTTGCCTCTGACACCTGTTCACCCCCTACAGACCTGAGAAATTTCTACATTTCTGCTATGGACCTGTTTATTTGCCAGTAGGGATGATCGAACGGTTCGGGTCGACCATCGGTTCTACCCGAACATTGACTGTTCGAAATTTGGCCGAATTCCGAACTTTTTGCGGAAAAAGTTCGGAATTCGGCAACCAGAACCGCCCAAAATGCAATGGGACAGGAACTGGGCTTTAAGAGCCCGTGATTGGACCAGAAACATCAGTAAAAGCCAATTGAGGGGGCAGGAGGATGCTAGGAATGTGATTGGAGTGACTAGGGGGTCCAAAGGCCAATCAGTAGTGAATACGCCCCCCAGTATATAACATAGCCCCGCCAAATCTCTAGCACTGTAATACAGGGGCTGTGGAAGAGAGTGGAAGCAGTTCTGTTACTCCTGCTTCAAAAGTGTCATTTAGCAATTATTAGTGTGAGGAAAGGGATATCTAGTGTAGTTAGGGTACTCTTTTCCACTATAGTTAGATTCAATAATCTAGTTTCTGTAGGGAAAGTGTTAAGTGTCAGGGTGAATGTTAGGGCTGCGCATCTTCACTTACCTCATGATTCGATGCGATTACGATTATTAGGGTCGCAATTCGATACGATTTGATTCCGCGATGCATCACGATGCATCACGATTACTATGGGGACCCTTTTCTAAAGGGGGATCTATGGGGACCCTGCTCTAAAGGGGGATCTATGGGGACCCTGCTCTAAAGGAGATCTATGGGGAGCCTGGGCCTGCCCTAAAGTGGATCCAGGGGAACTGAGCTCTAAAGGGGGATCTATGGGGACCCTGCTCTAAAGGGGGATCTATGGAATAGATCCCCTTTAGTGCAGGGTCACCATAGATCCCCTTTAGAGCAGGCCAGCATCCCCAGAGATCCCCCTTTAGTAGAGCAAGTCCCCCCATAGATCCCCTTTAGTAGAGCAGGTCCCCTCATAGATCCCCCTTTAGAGCAGCCACATCAGGTTAGAAGAGTTACCTGTTGCTAGTTGTAGTACCATAGGCCCTGGTAAGGAGGAATGCTGTGCTCTGTAGTCCCCCTAGTTGTAGTATAGCAGGCTCTGGTAAGGAGGAATGCTGGGCTCTGTAGTCCCCCTAGTTGTAGTATAACAGGCTCTGGTAAGGAGGAATGCTGGGCTCTGTACAGAGCTACAGAGCCCAGCATTCCTCCTTACCAGGGCCTACTGTACTACAACTAGGGGGACTACAGAGCCCAGCATTCCTCCTTACCAGGGCCTACTGTACTACAACTAGGGGGACTACAGAGCCCAGCATTCCTCCTTACCAGGGCCTGTTATACTACAACTAGGGGGACTACAGTACAGAGTCTGTAGTAGTCCCCCTAGTTGTAGTATAACAGGCCCTGGTAAGGAGGAATGCTGGGCTCTGTAGTGCCCCATAGTTGTATTATAGCAGGCCCTGGTAAGGAGGAATGCTGGGCCCTGTAGTGCCCCGACTTACCAGGAAGCAGAGCTCCAGAGATGTCCGTGGTTGAGTAGTCATATTATGGTGCGGTCCGCCGCCACCTTGCTTCTGGAGCCTGGAGCCGTGCGGAAGGAAGAACCCCTCCAGCTTGTTTAGCTGACTGGGGTCCTTTTTGTGGCGAGTCATCGGTTCCGCGGTGGTAGGGGGAGCCGAGCGGTGCAGATGGAGGCTGTAGATGGTGTCAGGGGGTCGTAGAAGAGGTCAGTGTCCCCGATGGCCAGCAGAGCGGAGCTAAAAAGCCGCCATTCACTCCGCTGGAAGCCACGCCCCTTGGGCAGCAGCGTGTTAAGTGGGCATGCCATGTGTATACCGGGGCCAGAGAGCACCGATAGCTCCGCTCTCCTCTCCCGCCTTGCAAGGAGGAGCTCCGTATTCCACAAGCCTGGCCAGCGCCGCCATGTCACTCCTGTCCCCGCCCCCGGAACTGACGTCATTAGGTAATCGATTTTTCAATCACCCCGAATCGATGCAGAATCGCGAAGGGTCGCATTGCGATGCATCGATTCGGCGATTATATTCAGCAGGCCTAGTGACCGTAGTGTAGTGTAGGGTGAACTGACTCTGACTGCTATGGCAGGGTGACCAAACTCTTCCATGTCAGGGTGACCGCCATAGAAAAAAGATTGTTTGTATTAGAATTGCAATAGAGCAGGCATAGGGCTCCGCTACTTTCACACCTGGCCGTTTTTGTTGCAGGAGTTTATTAGGCTTTTTTGTGGATGTCTTTGGAGGCAGGCATGACATCTGAACTTCTGTGTAGGGGTATATATACACACACACATATATGTATATATACACATACACACGTATAGGTGTGAAATTAGCGGAACCCTATGCCTGCGCTAATGAACTTATTTGCAGGCATAGGGCTCTGCTCCTATGACACCTATATGTGTGTATGTGTATATATACATACAGTGGGTACGGAAAGTATTCAGACCCCCTTAAATTTTTCACTCTTTGTTATATTGCAGCCATTTGCTAAAATCATTTAAGTTCATTCTTCTTCCTCATGAATGTACACATAGCACCCCATACTGACAGAAAAACACAGAATTGTTGACATTGTTGCAGATTTATTAAAAAAGAAAAACTGAAATATCACATGGTCCTAAGTATTCAGACCCTTTGCTCAGTATTTAGTAGAAGCCCCCTTTTGATCTAATACAGCCAGGAGTCTTTTTGGGAAAGATGCAACAAGTCTTTCACACCTGGATTTGGGGATCCTATGCCATTCCTCCTTGCAGATCCTCTCCAGTTCTGTCAGGTTGGATGGTAAACGTTGGTGGACAGCCATTTTTAGGTCTCTCCAGAGATGCTCAATTGGGTTTAAGTCAGGGCTCTGGCTGGGCCATTCAAGAACAGTCACGGAGTTGTTGTGAAGCCACTCCTTCGTTATTTTAGCTGTGTGCTTAGGGTCATTGTCTTGTTGGAAGGTAAACCTTCGGCCTAGTCTGAGGTCCAGAGCACTCTGGAGAAGGTTTTTGTCCAGGATATCCCTGTACTTGGCCGCATTCATCTTTCCCTCGATTGCAACCAGTCGTCCTGTCCCTGCAGCTGAAAAACACCCCCACAGCATGATGCTGCCACCACCATGCTTCACTGTTGGGACTGTATTGGACAGGTGATGAGCAGTGTCTGTTTTTCTCCACACATACCGCTTAGAATTAAGGCCAAAAAGTTCTATTTTGGTCTCATCAGACCAGAGAATCTTATTTCTCACCATCTTGGAGTCCTTCAGGTGTTTTTTAGCAAACTCCATGCGGGCTTTCATGTGTCTTACACTGAGGAGAGGCTTCCGTCGGGCCACTCTGCCATAAAGCCCCGACTGGTGGAGTGCTGCAGTGATGGTTGACTTTCTACAACTTTCTCCCATCTCCTGACTGCATCTCTGGAGCTCAGCCACAGTGATCTTTGGGTTCTTCTTTACCTCTCTCACCAAGGCTCTTCTCCCCCGATAGCTCAGTTTGGCCAGACGGCCAGCTCTAGGAAGGGTTCTGGTCGTCCCAAACGTCTTCCATTTGAGGATTATGGAGGCCACTGTGCTCTTAGGAACCTTAAGTGCAGCAGAAATCTTTTTGTAACCTTGGCCAGATCTGTGCCTTGCCACAATTCTGTCTCTGAGCTCTTCAGGCAGTTCCTTTGACCTCATGATTCTCATTTGCTCTGACATGCATTGTGATCTGGAAGGTCTTATATAGACAGGTGTGTGGCTTTCCTAATCAAGTCCAATCAGTATAATCAAACACAGCTTACAAATTAAGGTGTAGAACCATCTCAAGGATGATCAGAAGAAATGGAAAGCACCTGAGTTAAATATATGAGTGTCACAGCAAAGGGTCTGAATACTTAGGACCATGTGATATTTCAGTTTTTCTTTTTTAATAAATCTGCAACAATGTCAACAATTCTGTGTTTTTCTGTCAGTATGGGGTGCTATGTGTACATTCATGAGGAAGAAGAATGAGCTTAAATGATTTTAGCAAATGGCTGCAATATAACAAAGAGTGAAAAATTTAAGGGGGTCTGAATACTTTCCGTACCCACTGTATATGTGTGTGTGTATATATACCACTATATAGAAGTTCAGATGTTATGCCTGCCTCCAAAGATGCCCAAAAAATGCCCAAAAAAATGTTGGGGTTCTGGAATCCGGACCCGAACTTTCGGGAAGTTCGGGTGTTCTGGTCGAACCGAACTTTTCAAAAGTTCAATCATCCCTATTTGCCAGTAGCTTTGTCATTACTAAAGATAACAAGGTAATAAGTATATTGTTTTTTAAGGACAGACATAGTTAGGCTCCTTTCACACGGCCGCTCCGTGTGTCCGCAAATCATCCCATCCGTTTGTCAGTTCTGTTCCGTTTTTACAAATGGAACAGAACCCCATTTTTCCTTCCGTGTAAAAAACGGAAAGGAAGGAAAATCGGATGTCAGCGGTGTCATCCGCTGACATCCGCAGTGCCATATACTTACATTATGTCCGCATATCATCCGCAAACGGATAGGATGATATGCGGGCACACGGAGCGGATGACAGAAATGTCATCCGCTCCGTGGAAAAAAAAAAAAAAGTCCCGCAGCGGACCTTTCACACGGAGCGGCCGTGTGAAAGGAGCCTTAGTCAGGTTGAAAAAAGACTATCTGGCTCAACCAATAAAAAACAAAAACAAAAAAAACAGTAATGAAAACTCAACCATACAATCCCATATACACAATGCTATACCCACAGTTAATCCAGAGGAAGGCAGAAGGAAGACAAGGCTTTCTTTTCATGATATTGTCTTGCAACAATGAGTTTTTTTTTCCCGCAATCCTTAAACAATAAAACGCAACAAAACCAAACAAAATGCACCTTTTCTATTTTTTTTTGAGCTGTTGTTTTTTTTTTCATTTTTTTAAATGTTACTTCACCTAAAATGTGCACGTTTTATTCTGTACTTTATCCTGTTTAAAATGACAATTTTGCACTTTTTAAATAAGAAATGTGTAAATACAGTATATGTTACATTTGTAAAAATATTAACATATTAACAAACAAAACAAAAAAGTTAAAATATTAATAGTTAATAAAATAGAAAAAAAAAAAATCAGCAGGCAAATAAGGGCTCTTTCACACAGGCGGACTACACAAGTGCATCCGCCTGCTCAGCAGGGAATCTGTCAACTGATCTCCGCTGAGCAGGTGGATGACAGGACCGTGTCCGCTCCTCTTATGCAGACACTGACACAGCCTGCTTTCCTCTATGGGTGGTCACATGTAAATAGACCGCCTGCCTGTTAACACCCAACTGCCATCTAGATTGCCAGATGGATGAGAAACAGATCCCCCATCCGTCTGTTTTTAGTGGATAGGATAGGATCGGATGTTGGCGGATGTAAACAGACACATGTCTGTTTACATCCGCCGCTCCATAGAAGGCAATGCATGGTCCGAACAAGTCCACCTAAAAAACTGACAGGGAGACACTATCAGTCCGTCCATGTGAAAGGGGCCTAATAGTTAAAGAGAGAAGGAGACTAAGGAGGAAGATCAGTGTACAATAGGGGTTAGAGCAGGGATCTTCAAACTATGGCCCTCCAGTTGTTCAGGAACTACAATTCCCATCATGCCTAGTCATGTCGGTGCATGTCACAGTTTTACAATGCCTCATGGGATGTGTAGTTCCGCAACAGCTGGAGGGCCGTAGTGTGAGGATCCCTGGGTTAAAGCGTTTGTTACCCCAACATTTCATATTCCTGATATGTGCCAGCTGTACCATGTACTTGTATGAAAAAGTATCCTTTTCTCTTTGCATTGCTTCCTTTATGTGCAATCCCTGGTGTTCCTTGCTATTTCCCTTGTGTTTCCACTAAAAACTGACCACACTAAGCAGGAAAGCACAGTGTGGTCATTTCTTTAGCTGTGCTGGGAACTCAGTGTACTCAGAAGCCCCCACTGCACACGGGGGCAAGCTCAGTGTGTTGCTACTTCTCCTCCTCCAGCTCTTATGCAGCTGAGAACAGAGAGAATTTGATCACTTATAAAAAAGGGAAATTATAACTTTTTTTTATAGCTATTCAAAAAATGTTTTGCCTTTAATTTCTGTTTTAAACTGAATGGGATGTTTTACAAGATGATCATTTACAATCATTTTAATAAGAGGTTAAACAGAAGAACATTTTATTAAAAAATAACAAACATTCTTACTTTGTTAAGTTGCTTTAAATTACATCATATACAGATCTAAGTTCATCCCTTTGATCTGCAGATGAATGAACCGAAAGATACAAATGTAACAAAATGTTACCTTGTATCTTTGTATAACTGTCTGGAGCAGTGTTGTTTATAAACTTTGATTCAGACTGCATTCTTGACAGCTAGAGCTGCAGACTTCTCTGAGTATACTATAATCCTGGCTTTGAATTTTCACAACCAACATCTATGATATACTTAAAGGGGAGTCCCCAGAACAGGACAGAGAGACTGGATGTGCTACACACACCCTGTGTACGTTTTTTTCGGGAGTGCGTAGCATAGCCAAAGTCTGCAACTAGTTAAGTATGAAGAACTGAAAAGTAGAGTTTATTCTGTGGATCTCACAGCAGCAACAAGTTATAAAAAATTAAATAATAAAGCTTCTCCATTGCTTACCTACCGGCCACAGTATATATATGTCGTGGTACAAAAGTGGTTGTACTGGGATCATGATTGAGGCTACAACCATGATCCTGGTATCAGTTTTTAGTGTTGGCGATTCTCCTTCAAGTAAAAGTAATCCAAGCGGCTAAGCAGCCACTGGTTTACTTTTACAGGTGGCAGAAGGAGGTACCAATCCCCTCCCCCCACCACTGCCTTTACTGGGCCCTCCCAAGCGATCAGAAAGCCCAGTAATGATGGGGCTGATGGAATCCAGCTCTGGACTCACAGTGAGAGGAACTGAAGTTGTTCTTCCCACTGTATGACGTCAGAACCTGGAAGGGGTGACTATTTCTTCACTTCTGGTTCAAGATCTTAGTTTACTGGCAGCAAAGCGCCTAGTTAAGCAGCCGATCGGACCGATCTGTGTCTGATCAACTGCAATAGAGCCCAAAGGAGAGATGGGGGGGGGATCTAATAGATCTCTCCATAAAGAGTACCTATCACTGCAATTGCTGTCACAAGAAATGTTTACATTTTAACAGCAATAAATCAAACATTTTATTGTAAGTGCCGGTTCACACTGTTCCGACTAGTCGTGCTCCATTCAGTGCAATTGGAATCGTTCTAATAGGAGCGACTCAAGTCGCTCCGACTTAGATAAAGGTTCCTGCACTACTTTTGGCCGAAGTCGGAGCGACTTGCATTGACTTCCATTATGCGAAGTCGGTGCAAGCCGCGCCGAAGTCGCGGTGCACGGCGATTTCATTAAGTCGTGTCGCCATAGTGTAAACCGACTCTAAAGAAACAGTGTAAAAACAAAGAAAAAAATAAATAAATAAATAAAAATGTTTAAGGCTCCGTTCACATTATAGCGTATGGATCACGGGCAGAACCGCCGCGGTTCCGCCCGCGATCGGGAGATTATTGCAAATCGCGGGACGCCTGTGCGTTGCCCGTTGATTTGCAATAGACCCCCAAACGCTGAGTGATGTTGCCGCGATTTCCGCCTGCCGAATCGCGGTAACATCGCGCAAAAAAAAATCGCGGGACGCAATACGACCAAAAAAGTACAAGAGCTTCTTTGGATCTTATTGCGTCCCGCGATTTTTTTTGCGCGATGTTACCGCGATTCGGCAGGCGGAAATCGCGGCAACATCGCTCAGCGTTTGGGGGTCTATTGCAAATCAACGGGCAACGCACAGGCGTCCCGCGATTTGCAATAATCTCCTGATCGCGGGCGGAACCGCGGCGGTTCTGCCCGTGATCCATACGCTATAATGTGAACGGAGCCTTAAGTTCCTTGTCCCACCTCCCGTGCTTACACGCAGTGGCGAACGCACATGTTGGTCCTACACGCATATGATTGCAGTGATCACACCACGCATATGAGGTATCACTGTGAATGTCAGGGTGGGATCAATAATTCTAGCACCAGACCCGCTGTATGAATCTGGTAACCTGCAAATGCTTTTAATGTGTCACCTATGGACAATTTAAAGTACCATACTTTTTCGCCATTCCATGAGCGTGCGCAATTTTAAAACATGACATGTTTGGTATCAATTTACTCGGTGGAACATATTTTATATTTTACCAACAAAAATGCTATTATATTGTGTTTTGTGTTCACTAAAATTCATTAATGTGTATTTTTTTGCAATATATTTCCATAGTTTTATTCTCTAGGGCCTTTGCTTAAAAAAAATAGAATGCTTAGGGGTTCCAAGTAATTTTATAGCACAAAAAAGATACATTTTACATGTAGGGAGAGGCGTCAGAATAGATTTGGGAAGCAAGTGGTTAATTGGGGAAAAAAGCAGAGGAATTAATACTGTAGATATGTGAGCTCAATGTAGACTGAAATGCTAACAGTAACCCACTAAACACAGTGACACAGTGCCTACAACTACAGCCAGCAGCAGAGTATCATTATAGTAAAGCAACAGGACACTAATGATGCAAAACAGCTTTTTGCTACTTGCTGGATGGGAAGCCCATTAGGTTTCAGCTGGATTATGGAGCAAGCTGCAATGTTATTCCTTACACGTTAATTAATTAAACAAGTAATGATTCAGCCTACAAATCAAGTACAGATGATGAACAACAAAAGCACTCTGAAAGCAGTGCTTTACATGAAGACTGAAGTTGAGAAATCCATGTAATTTAAAGTTACAGACTTGAATTTACTGTGTTAGATAGTGAACTCTTCAGGGTAGGTCCATACAAGCTCATTTGGAGAACCCACCTATAGGGGACCTGCAGTGAGGATAATGGAATAGATGGTTTGTCATTCTAAGTTTGTGTTGAACATTCACAGTCCAGAATGTGTATGTCAGGTCTGGAAGAGTGGAGATGAAGGTCGTAAAGCAAAGAGTACTGTATATTATGCTTATCTCACAGTAAAGAACGTTAAAGGGCTGTACATGTGGACATTCCTTATTTCTGGAGGAGGGCCTTAGGCCAGGAGAACGTAATGTAAGATGGTAGTGTTTCTCCCAATTACAGGTGTGTGCATACTCTGTCTCTTCCCTAGCAGGAGAACAATTGGAGGGGCCCCTGCCATTTGCTGTTGACGAATCAGGGACCTGCTTAGACACTTTTGTCTAAGCAGTTCAGACTATGGATATGATAAAAGTACAGCCTCACAACATACTGGCCTTGAGACCACATGCAAAATCTGGTGCAGCTGTGCATAGTAGCTAGGGCCGGCCTTTTGGGGTGTGCGAGCTGTGTGGCCGCACAGGGCGCCATGGGCAACAGGGGCACCATGTGGCCATCACAGCTCGCAGCAGTCAGTTACTCACAGCCAGGACGAGTCACAGCAGGACTGTCTGAAGATGGGGCTGTCTGAAGATCAATGCACCTGAAAAAAATGGCTGCAGCCGGCCCGACAGGTACACTGCGCATGCGCTGCCGCCACTCGGGAAAGCTTGTACACGCTTGGCTATTCTCCGGCAGAGGGCGCATGCGCGGTGATGTGTTGGCGCCGGGCAGCGCCTTACCAAACGGTAAGTTTGACCCCTCCGCAGCCCTGCATCTCCTGCATCGTGCCAGTGGCCCCTGCATCTCGTGCACCATGCCCGCAGCCCCTGCATCATGCTCGCAGCCTCTGCATCTCCTGCATCATTCCCGCAGCCCCTGCATCTTCTGTACCATGCCCGCAGCCCCTGCATCATGCTCGCAGCCTCTGCATCTCCTGCATCATGCCCGCAGCCCCTGCATGTCCTGTACCATGCCTGCAACCCCTGCTTCTCTCTCTTATTTGTTACAAATATTTTTTTCCTTTTTGTGTATGTTTAGGTGACCAGGGGGTGAGGGGTAGGGTTGGGGGGGCGCCACAAGATTAGCTTGCACAGGGCGCCTAAACACTTAAGGCCGGCCCTGATAGTAGCCAATCAGCTTCTAACTTCAGTTTGTTTAATTAAGCTATGCAGAGCTGCACCAGATTTTTCACTCTCCATTTTTAGTAATTCAACCCCTAAATGTTCAGCCCTGGTGGATGAGGCTCCCGCATTTAGGTGTGGGAGGAAAGCACAGGTGCACCCCACTGTTGGAAGCTGATTAAACTTTATGAAAGGCTGACAGCTGCACCAAGCGGTACTAGCATTTAGTACAGTATGCACCCAGGGATGAATGCCCCTAAAGTAGGAAGTCTGCGTTCTAGGCATTCATTATTGGGCACATACTGTCGTCATTCATTCCCTGTGCAGCTATTAGCTTTTCATTGAGCATACCAGACTGCAGAAAGCAGGGCTAAGTGGGGCACCTGAGTCTTCCACCTGCACCTAAATGATGGGGTCTCATGCAGCAAAACGTCCATTGTGCATGGGCCCTAATGTCCCCATTAACTAAGATTTTAGATCGAAAGGCAGATGGCAATTTTGATTTAAAGACTATATAAGTGTGGTACTTAGCCCTGGAGGGACCGCTGAGAATTTAGGTCTCCCACAATAGTAGAGAGGCTGCCAATCATACCAGTCCCATGCATACCAATGATTTAGGTTCAGTCTAGGGGATATCTCTTTTAGTATTTAAAGTGTTACTAAACCTAGGACCCTGCATTCACTATATTTGGTCTCCCACAGTACACAGAACATGGAAATGCAATAATTTTAGTAACTATAAACTGCAAAATACCTTTTCTCATCAGCAGTATATAGCAGTCTTGTGACTTCTATCGGTGCCTAGTTGTATGAGGAGTTTTCATACTGCACTGGCTGTCCTATCGGGATGCAGGACCCCTGACCCACTGTCTGGACAGTGCTGATTGGCTCTGTGCTAATCACATGCACTCTCCTAAGAAAAGAAAAAATCTCCAGCAATACACACGAAACTGAGCATGTGCAGCCTGACTCCACTAACTCTGTCTTAATCGGACATGTTTTAGTGGCAATGCAAGAAGGGGAGAATCTGTGAATACAGGATTAACCTCCCTGGCGGTCTGATTATGTCCAGATTTTTTGTGCTAAAAGTGGTACATTGTTCTGCATAGAAATCTGTTGTTTTACATTTTAAAACTCACCTTCCCCTGCGATTGCCCGTCGTCCTCCCCTGCCGTCCTCCCACTGTGTGCTCGGCGATGCAGGCACCTGTCTTCCGGTTCCCTTCCCTGTGAGCTTTGCAACGCAGGTGGATGGAATCGGCAGCAAATTCAAAAGTGTAAATACACTAAATGACATGATACAAAGCTGTGATCCTAATGGATTACACTGTATCATGCCATTTCACCACAGGATTTCACCTGGTGACTTTTCCAGTGCCCTGCCTGTGCTTTTCCAGTTCTTTGTGCCTGGAATATAGAGAACGACCATGGCGTCCAAAAAGCATTCTTTTTGTGCAAAAGCGCTTTTAGACTTACTGGAAAACAGCGACAGCGAAACGGAGTTACTTGAAAAACTGAGCGATAGCGATTCGTGGGAAAATTTGTCATCAGGTACGGAAAGTGACAACAGCGACGATTCTGATGTCTCTTTCTGGCACATAGCTCAGTTGAAAATTGTGAAGAATCATTTGATATACTTCCCAAATTCCACAAGCTATGTGCCAGAAAGAGACGTCAGAATCGTCGCTGTTGTCACTTTCTGTACCCGATGACGAATTTTCCCACGAATCGCTATCGTCAGTTCAAGTACCTCTGTTTCGTTGTTGCTGTTTTACAGTTCGTCTAAAAGAGATTTTGCATCGCAATGCTCGCAGGGAGGGAATCGGAAGGCAAGTGTCGGCAATCGGCCGTGCAGAGAGCGGGGAGAGACTGTGAGGAGGATGGGGAGAACGGCGGGGGATCGCAGAGAAGGTGAGTAACATTGCGGGGTAATCCCGAGTGTGGCTCGGGGTTACCGCTTTTGGTACTGAAAGTTAACCCAGAGCCACACTCGGGAATACCGCCAGGGAGGTTAAACAGCCTTTTTACACAATGCAGATGATTAACCCCTTAGGTTCCACAGTGAGTATAACAAGCATTCTTTACTGCATATGCAGACTGATTTACTGTTGTGGGTTTAGTAACACTTTAATGCTTCAACAGGAGAGGGGTTAAGGGTTACAGGATACTCCAAACCGATCAGTAGCATTACAAGCAGGACAAGGTTCTCTCTATTTCCCCAAAAACAGGTCTTCTGGAGGCAACAGGGAATGGCCAGCATATCTAGGGCCCTACAGCAGCTGTCTATAAAGCATCCTCTGGCACTTAGTCTCTTGGAATGTGCACAACTAATAGCCTCCAGCAAAGTCTTATCTCGCAGTTTCTCAGAAACTGTCTGCCACCCAGCATCCACAGGTAGATCCTCAGTGAGGGAGATAACAAGATCCTTCTCCAGACCAGGACTTAAGGACAGTGCACTCCAGCAAGTATAATCCTTTGGTGATCTTCACCAGGCCCATCAGCTGCTGAGGTCCAGACTGCAGTCTCTTGCCTCAGTGTTTCTTCTTCTAGGGTCAACAGCCCCAGGAGGATTGGAACCCTCCCTGACAAGGAAAGAACACTCTGGCCAGGCTTCCTAAACATTTATCACCTTCTGGATGTCTCCTTCCAGGGGTTAGCTGGGGCATGATAAATATTCATACTGGTCATTTGCATCTCCCTGCCCTATACTCTGGAAACTTCTTTCTGAGGCAATTGGGAGGAATCAAACCCTAAGCTCAGGAAACCCTGAATAGACCAAAACAATTAATCACTGGTCCATTCACTACAGAGGAGCAAAAAAATTAATTTAATCTAGCATCTTAGCTAGAAGGGGGCGCTACATAAGCAGACCTTGGAAGGCACATACAAATTTTACAATGATTCAACAATAGAGCCCACTAGATTACCAACAAGAAGGGCACCTGTATCTTTATTGCAACCACTGTAAGAATAACTAAAGGATCTACAGGCAAGTAGTAATGCAGGGGTTTCCCCCAAATCTAGCTGTGTACACTTTGGCAAATCAGCGAACTACATGACCTGTTTGCCAGCCTGCTACAGCAAACTTTCAGCTGTGCAGGAATAAATTACAGCTTTCCCACTCAGTGTTGTGGTTGCTAGGATGCTAAAGGCTGTTCCATCCTAGCAACCAATGACACAGCCCTAACCTCATTCAGTAAACAGTGGTGCCGGGGATGTTGGCTGTGATCATTATAAAGAAAAATAAATTGGGCTAAAGGACCTACATAGCAGCTGGCATAACAATAAGATACATTTGCAACAAATACAAATAAAAAATGCAGCACTAGTCACATATAATATGCATATAATATAGAAAGATACAAATCTTAGTGCCAATACAAAAGTAAAAAAGAGTGATAGTCCTAAATATGTGAACTACAGTCCAAAATGATGAGTGAAACCAGAAAGGCTCTTGGTTTCTTTAAATCAGTTGATGTTCCAGACACCAATATCACCTTAGTATATACCACCAACTGTAAGAAGACTCTTATGTAAGAAGACTCTTACCAGAGCTAATGGACTCTTTGTTAATAAAAAAAAGTCTCATGCACTTATGTGAAAAGATATAGACCACCCCCGGATCTCCACTTATGGTCTCATTAGCACCACACCTGTATGCAAAGGGCAATCTACCATATCATGAAGAGAAAATGGAAAAGCCACACAGCATAAAACCGTATGAAAATAATTTATTTAAAAAGTACTATAAACTAAAAACAAACAGTGCTTATTAGTATAAAACTCTAGTCCTGGGAATCACATTTGCCACTTTCTAGTTCCCGTGATGCCTGGTGATGCCACAAGCAGTAGCTCTGCCCAACTAGAAGTATTAAAACCCCATGTGTCTATAATATGTAGCGATGCTTCCAGGCCTGTGGCCTGATGTGGGTCTGCCATTGTTACCGGTTACCTCTCCAGCCCATGTGAGCTGCGGCCCTGGGTGTGAGAACTGACACACTGACAACTCCGGCATCTTTGTTTGGTTGTTATATTGTAGTTTTAGGGGATGGGAGAAGGGAATGAGTGGGATACTCCTTTGGCTCGACTATGTACAATTCTGGGACTTTTAAAGCAAAAATGCCCGTTAGTGCTGTCTTGACACCAGCCGACGCTAGCCAACGCTTACCAACGCTTTGAACACTCTGTCTGAAAGCTGTGCTGGAACTCCGACTTAAGTCTAGAAGATCCAGGACTGTGGAACATTGAACATCTGACACTGCTTGCACTGCAAAGTCACTAACTACTCTCTCCAGCCTTGCCCTGGCTTGAGGTAGCTTAGTGTGCATTCCTGTACTGCTGCAACTCTTAACTGATGCACTCACACAGTGCATTGACTCTTCAAGGCCCAAACTGCAAGCATCCCCTTTACCACTTCAGGGTCCTCAACCTAGGTACCCCCTCTCTCACTTCAGGGTCCTCTGACTAGGTACAGCTAGCTGACTCTTGGATCCTAGAACCTTCTCCAGAGTGGTCCCCACTGACTCTAGGCAGACCCCCCAGGGGCAATCCTCAGTACTCATGACCTGTGTAGGCTTTCCTGGGACTGGACTCCTCTAGCTCTCCTCTTATTCTCGGCACATCGGATTCCCCTCAGCTCAACTCAACACTCTCTGGATTCTCAGGCAGCACCCGAGACATCCTCTTCTTCTGACAGGAGGAGAGACAGCCGTCCTCTCCCTCCTGGGACTTTGCTTCCCGCCAAAGACAATGAGTCATGCCCTCCCTCAAACTTATACCCACTCCCAGAATCCTTTGCGGCACAATCTGCCTTCTGGGGTAGTTACAAGTCTGAATGTATCCCTGATTGGGTTTCCTCCACTGCCCTATGAGAAGCCTCTCACAGAGCCAGTGGGGAGACTTCCCCTTCAGCAGACACACCTGGAAACCATGACACCATACCAAAATAAATCATGGCCCTGCTGTTAGGCAGACAAGGCCCACTATACATTTACCTAGCACCTAGTTGTAGGGTGCTACAAATAAATAAAAAATTGTAGTATGCTTGGCTTAAATTTTAGTAGAGACATTAGGACAAAACCCAGGGCATTTCCGAAAAACTCCTTCAGGAGAAAAGCAGGGGTATGTCATGTCTAGGAAGCAATCACATCATTTGGTATATCAATCATGTTATCCTGATAGTACTAATATAGAATTACATAGTCCATGCTATACTTACATAATAGAACAACAACAGCATGTAAATAATGGTTAAATACAGATGGTTGCAAGAATAGGGCTGCCAACACACTACTCGTCCACCCTGAACCTGGAAGAGAATACATCCCAGGGGCCAACGCACATTCACTGAGGCTACCTGGCGTATGGCAGAGGGTGAGCTAACAGGGATCCACATCAGTCACATGTATGAAACATGAAAGTACTTCGGGTGAAAAAGAAGGAATGTAAAAGATCAATTTACCCAGAGAAAAAAAAATCCCATAAGCCATACCAATAAAAAATATGTGATAAAAAAATAAATTAAAGATATAATCCCTTTGTAAAAGGGACAAGCAAGTGGTTGCCATAATTTTAAGTATGAGAGAATGTTCCGATCAGCAGAAAAAGTGATGATGGTAACATAAGGACTGATGTACAATACAAACAATATAGTATCCCAAAAAACCTTTCAGATAGGTGGAAAGAAAAAAGCAAGCTAGACATAGAAAAAATACTGAACTCCATACCATGTGTAAGACAGAGCATCCACCCACTCCCATCATGATGTCAGCCATGAGTGAACCCAGCCTTACATAGCATATAAAAAGAAACCATCAGGCAAACTAAGACTAAGGCAGGCCATAGACGTTTCGAATTTCGTATGAAAATCGTAAATGCCAGTGTTATCGAACGATTTTCGTATCGTTAGTGTGGTATGTAAAACATGCGATTTTCGTACGACAGCAAAAATTCACATATCCAACATGTTGGGTTTTTTTGTGAAAATCGGCCAAATTTCGTATCATTAATGGGGGAGTTGTATGATTTTGCCTAACAAAACACAGAACAGTAAGGAGTGTGTCCAGTAGAGATGTGGTTAAAAGGTTTTGTCGTACGATTTTCGGATCACATTGATGGTACACTCGATGATGTACACGAGTGCCGCTTGCGTTTATTGCACGATAAATCATACGAAATTCGAAACGTCTATGGCCTGCCTAAGACTAAACTATGCATGGAACCCAAACCACTGAATAAAGCCTTGAAAACCGTTACCCTACATCTAGTATAGAGGAGATTTTACCAGATTTATAAAAGCTAGAATGTTTTTGTGTTTTTTAAACGTGTGTATAAAAGATGGATTTCTAGCATGTGAAACTAGATGAGGAATCAATTTACTTTAACATTATTTGGACATTATCAGTGGTTTAGACCTGCTTCAAACATTTTTTCATCAAAAGCTAAATCAAGTCTCAGAATTAATCCTTTGAATAAACACAATAGAAAAGTATGCCAATAGTTGTGGAAGATGATGACACGGAATCTGCAACAAAAGATCATGATCAGAAGATGATACCATTGCTGGACAGATGTAGAGGACAGCAAATCAAACTAAAACCCAAATGAAAATGACTGGGGTTTCATACGCTGGGCATCTGCTAACTTAAGATGTTTTGAAAATAGTTCCAAAAAAAGTGTGAGCTGTACAAGAAATGCCCACTCCTAAAGATGTATAGGGAGTTATGCGATTCCTGAGTATGGTTAAATACTTTTCCAAATTATGTAAGCATCTTTCTGGTATGTGCAGGCCTAAAAGACAGTTAACACATATAGATGTGCTTTGTGAATGGACAAATATAGAGTAGCATTCCAGGCAGTGAAAAAGACTATTGCAGACACATCCACCTTCAAATAGCTATTGTACATTTTCCAATGTTTTTGTTGTTTTATTTAACTCCCATGTTATGTCTGCAGTTTGTAGTATCATGGCTGATAGAGTGCCCCCTGTCCTTGTATTCATTCACCTATACCTGCACCAGTGCTAGACTGAGAGACTCAGGGATTGTTGGATATGACGTTTCTTCACTGGAAAATGCAGTTATCTGACTACAAACAGAGGTCATGCATTGCCCTGTTTGAACACAAACAGAAACTTCTTACACTGGAAGGCCAACAAATTACACCATGAAATTACATGAATAATGTACATCTTATGGAGGTACGGGTAGGAAGGTTTACAATATCTTTCACCCAGATAAAGCAGTGGAAGTACAATGTAATGCTTCAGAACAGGTCTCAGAGCCACATTACTACAAGGCAAAGTAAAGCTCTAAAACATACAGAATAGGGAGTATGCTCAGATCAGGAAGGAACTACTATAAGTAATGCCTGGGACAGAAAAATTCACCAATCCACCTATGGATGATGTGTAGTAGTGCAATCATATCATAAAAAAATGGAAGAGTATTACAAAAAAGCCATTATTAACCACTTGCCGCCCATAGCATGTCATATGACGTCCTGGAATTTGAGTGGAGATTGCAGGCATCATTCAGATGCCTTTCTTTTTCAGCCAGCGATTGCCTGCAAAGAAAAAGCAATCAAGGGGCTGTTTAGCCACATGAATGCTTTTATAGGCAGCAAGAGGGGATGTCCCCACTGGTGGCGGAAGTTTCCCATGGAGCTGGCCATGGGCTAAATGGTCCCCAGCCATCTCTATGAACCTCGGAGACTGGAAGCGATCTCATGACTTCCGGCAGGGGGAGGCAGATGTAAACACTGCCAATTTTTTTGCTTGGACGCCTAAGATCATTTTTTTTCTTATTTCAGGCTTTCCATCATAGAGGAGAGATCTGGGGACTCATAAACCCCAGATCTCTCTTTAACCACTTGCCGCCCGCCCGCCGTCAAATGACGGCAGGACGGTGCGGCCATTGTTCTGGGAAGACGTCATATGACGTGATCCCATTCAAGCAGGCCAGGCACGCGCCCTGCACTGTCGGTGTCGGCGTGTCCCTGGGACACACCCCGTCACCGGCAGGGGGGAAACAGCCAATGGGCATGGCTGTTTCCCACGTGATCGGCTGTGTTCCTATGACACAGCCGATCAAAATAGCAAAGCCCGGAATCAGACTGCGCATGTGCGATCGGGAGCGCGCCGCGGTCATGTCGGTGGCTCTGTGTTCCCTCGGAACACAGCTAGTCACCGGCAGTAGTAAACAGTCACCGACAGTGACTGTTTACTATGTGATCGGCTGTGAATCCATTCACAGCCGATCACAAAATGTAAACACAGAGCAGTAACTCACTGTTACTAGCTCTTCTCCCCTCATACAGTTACCAGTGTGAGGAGAGCAGAGCTAGAAACAGTGAGTTACTGCTCTGTACACCTTGTCAAAGTAAAATCACAAAAATAAAGGTCCCTACACAGTCCTCAGCCCCCCCCCCCAATTGCACCTGTCACCCAACAGTCACCTCATCAGTGCCCAGAAATTGACACCCATAAGGCTACGTTCACATGTGAGCGTAGCGATCGCGGGCAGAATCACCGCGATTCTGCCCGCGATCCGGAAATCATTGTAAATTGCGGGACGCCTGTGCGTTGCCCATGATTTGCAATAGCACCCCAAACGCTGTGCAATGCCGCGATTTCCACCTGCCGAATCGCGGTAACATCGCGCAAACAACGCATGACACCCAAAAAAGGTACAAGAGCTTCTTTGGGGCGTCATGCGTTGTTTGCGCGATGTTACCGCGATTCGGCAGGTGGAAATCGCGGCAACATCGCACAGCGTTTGCGGTGCTATTGCAAATCACGGGCAACGCACAGGCGTCCCGCGATTTGCATCGATTTCTGGATCGCGGTGATTCTGCCTGGGATCGTTACGCTCACATGTGAACATAGCCTAAAGTGCATCTGTCACCAGAGACTGCCATCAGTACCGCCGTGCACCATCGCCCGTCACCTGTCACCCATCGGTGACCATCGCCCCATCACCTGTCACCCCATCAATCACCGTCACCTGTCACCCCATCAGTCATCGTCATCTGTCACCCCATCAATCATCGTCACTTGTCACCCCGTCAGTGATTGTCATATGTCACCCAATCAATCATCGTCACTTGTCACCTCATAAATCATCGTCATCTGTCACCTTTATCAATCATTGTCACCTGTCACCCCATCAGTCATCGTCACCTGTCACCCCATCAGTCATTGTCACCTGTCACCCCATCAGTCATTGTCACCTGTCACCCCATCAGTCATCGTCACCTGTCACCCCATCAGTCATTGTCACCTGTCACCCCATCAGTCATCGTCACCTGTTTGCCATATACATGCAACCACTTACCGACCGCCTAACGACTATATGCGTCGGCCATTAAAAGCTAAATACTGGGGTTATGGCAGCAGATAGCTGCCATAACCCCGGTATTTTTTTAAACGGCGGGCAGGCGGCTTTCAGATAAGGGTGGTCCCAGTGGCGGATTCGCCTTGGAATTACCCTTACGGTGCAGGGGAAGAGGTGACCCCCCCTCCCGCCGCGTCCCAGACGTTTTCCCAGCTTACCGGACCCGCCAGCAGCGGGGAAAACTATCCAGTCCCGGATCCTCAGAGACAGGAAGTCGAGTGAGTGCAAGATGGCCCTCACTCGACTGTATGGTCTTGGAGGACCGGAGCTACGTCAAAAGTCGTTGCCTAGCAACCGGTTTAAAGGGAAGCTTTTTTTTTTTTTCCCTTTTCAACAATTTTTTTTTTCTTTTTTAGTGTAGTTGTGAGGTGTGAGGTCTTTTTGACCCCAGATCTCACAATAAAGAGGACCTGTCATACCTATTTCTATTACAAGGGATGTTTACATTCCTTGTAATAGGATTAAAATGATCAAAACATTTTTTTTAAACTGTGTAAAAATAAAAAAATAATAAATAAAATAAATAGGAAAAAAAAAATTAAAGCGCCCTGTCCCCGTTAGCTCGCGCGCAGAAGCAAACGCATACGCAAGTCCCGCCCACATATGTAAACGGTGTTCAAACCATACATGTGAGGTATCTTCGCGATCGTTAGAGCGAGAGCAATAATTTGAGCCCTAGACCTCCTCTGTAACTCTAAGCTGGTAACCTGCAGACATTTTTAAATTGTTGCCTATGGGGATTTTTAAGTACCAATGTTTGGCGCCATTCTGTGACCATGCGCAATTTTGAATCATGACATGTTGGGTATCTAATTACTCGGCGTAACATTATCTTTCACATTATGGAAAAAAATTGGGCTAAATTTACTGTTTTCTTATTTTTTAGTTCAAAAAAGTGATTTTTTTCAAAAAAATTGCATTTGGAAGACTGCTGTGCAAATATGGTGTGATAAAAAATATTGCCACGATCTCCATTTTATTCTCTAGGGTCTCTGCTAAAAACAAATATATAATGTTTGGGGGTTCTAAGTAGTTTTCTAGCAAACAAAATGATTTTAGCTTGTAAACACCAAGTGTCAAAAATAGGCCCAGTCTTAAAGTGGATAAATGGACAACTTTGTGAAAAGTGCTACTTGGATGTTAGGCCTCTGTATGTGGCTAGGCTGTGTAAAAGTGTTACACATGTGGTATCGCCATACTCAGGAGGAATAGCAGAACGTATTTTGGGGTGAAATTTTTGCTATGTACATGCTATGTGTTAGAAATATTGCATAAATGGACAGCTTTGTGTAAAAAAAAATGCGTTTTCATTTTCTTTCCACATTTTCCAAAAACTTGTGGAAAAAAATGACATATTCAAAAGACTAATTACACCTCAAAAATTATACGTTGGGCTGTTTGCTTTCCAAAATGGGGTCATTTTATGGGGGTTTCCATTGTCCTGGTGCTCCAGGGCCATCAAAAGTGCGATAGGTTGTCAGGAAATTATATGTGTAATTTGTGCTCCTAGAATGCCGGATGGTGCTACTTGGATGTTAGGCCCCTGCATGTGGCCAGGCTGTGAAAAAGTCTCACACATGTGGTATCGCCATACTCAGGAGGAGTAGTAGAATGTGTTTTGGGGTGTAGTTGCAAGTATACATATGCTGTGTGAGAGAAATAACCTGTTAATACGTCAATTTGTAAAAAAAAAAAAAAAAAAGAATCTTCATTTTGCTAAGAGTTGTGGGAAAAAATTACAACTTCAAAAAACTCACCATGCCCCTTATTAAATACCTTGGAATGTCTACTTTCCAAAAAGGGGTCATTTGGGGGGTATTTGTACTTTCCTGACTTTTTAGTGTCTCAAGAAATGAGATAGGCCTTCAGTACATCAGGTGTGGTCAAGTGTGATAAATTTTCAATGATTAGCACCATAACTTGTGGACTCTATAACTTTCACAAAGACCAAATAATATATACTTATTTGGGTTATTTTTACCAAAGATAAGTAGCAGTATGAATTTTGGCCAAAATTTGTGAAGAAAAAATTACTCATTTGCTAAATTTTATGACAGAAACAAAGAAAAATGTGTTTTTTCACAATATTTTCAGTCTTTTTTTATTTATAGCACAAAAAATAAAAAACCCAGTAGTGATTAAATACCATCAAAAGAAAGCTCTATTTGTGTGAAAAAAAGGACACAATTTTTTTATGGGTACAGTGTTGCATGACTGAGTAATTGTCATTCAAACTGTGAGAGCGCTAAAAGCTGAAAATCAGTCTGGGCAGGAAGGGGGTGAAAGTGCACTGTAGGCAAGTGGTTAAAGACCTGTCATGCACTATTCTTATTACAAGGGATGTTTACATTCTTTGTAATAGGAATAAAAGTGGTACTAAATAAATAAATGAAGGGAAAGTGTAAAAAAATAAGTAAATAAAAACATTTTGCAAAACATTTCATGCTCGCACGCAGAAGCAAACACATACATAGGTTGTTTATGTAAATGTGGTTTTAAGCCACACATGTGAGGTATCGCCAAGAACGTTAGAGCGAGAGCAAAAATTCTAGTGCAAGACCTCTTCTCTAACTCTAAAACTGTAACCTGTAAACATTTTTTAAAATGTAGCCTATGGAGATTTTGCAGTACCAAAGTTTGGCCCCATTCCATGAGTGAAATTTTAAAGTGTGACATCTTAGGTATCTATTTACGAAGGGAAACGACATCATCTTTCACATTATACAAAAAATTTGGGCTAACTTTGGTGTTTTTTTTTTTTAATTCATAAAGTGTTTTTTTTTATAAAATAATCACGTTTGGAAAATTTTCTGCACAAATACCATGTGATATGTGATGTAAACAATTGCAACGACCGCCATTTTGTTCCTTAGGGTCTAAATATATAATACGTTTGGGGGAACTGAATACATTTCTAGAAAAAAAATTACGATTTTTACACGTAGGAGAACTCTGAATGGACTATTGTCTTTATTCAACCTCAACTACTATGTAACTATGTAACTATGAGAGGAATGCCAGAATTGCCCAGTACGGAAGTAGTTATATGCACCAAAACATCTGCAAATCATGCTTCTTCGACTTCAAATGTATGGCTTTAACTCTATGACTTTTGCTGCACACAGAAGGTTTTTTTCCTTAATGCAAAGAATGCTTGAGCCTTTAGAACCACTTTAACCACTTCCCGCAACATCACATACCTACTCGTCATTGAGGAAGTGGTTGTACTGGGGTGATGCCCCCGGTACCATTTTTTTAGAGCTGAAGGTTGGCTCTCATGTGATAACAACTGATGTGGCTAAGCAGCTGTTCAGCCGTTATCACAAGCAGCAGAAGGAGACGTCCCCCTGCTGACTTCCACAGCTCCGCCCGGGACTCCCGTCCGGGAGACCCGAGCCACCAGCCAGCACGCCAACCGGCTGGCCAGAGACCCGAACAAAGCCGGAATCAGCTTCGATCGGGTCTCAATAGTAGTAACCCAGAATCAATATCCCAATGTCACTTCCAGTTTATTCGGCAGCCAACGGCACCAATTTTTAAAATTCCAAAGTATTCAAATCGATCTTGGCATTTTAAATATTTTGAAGTGCAGAGGAGGAGTTTGGGGTCTAGGAATGTTTACATTTTGTTTAACTTTTTTTAAGCTCCCCTGTCCCTGCATGCTCACGTGCCAAAGAAAACGCATAAATCGCGCCCGCAAATGTTAAAAGTGTTCAAATCATGCGAGGTATCGCCACAATCTTTAGAGTGAGAGCAATAATTCTAGCAAAAAACCTCCTTTGTAACTCAAAACTGGTAACCGTTAATATTTTTTAAAACGCCCCTTATGGAGATTTTTAAGTACAGTACTTTGTCACCATTTCACAAGGGTGCGCAATTTTAAAGCGTAACATGTTAGGTATCTATTGACTCTGTGTAACATCATCTTCCACAATATGCAAGAAAATTGGGCTAACTTTATTTTTTAAATTTTTTTGTTCAGTGAAACGTATTTTCCCCCAAAGAATTGCGTTTGAAAGACCGCTGCACAAATACCGTGAGACATGAAATACTGCGACTGCCATTTTATTCTCCAGAATCTTTGCTAACAATTACATATATATAATGTTTGGGGTTTCTAAGTAATTTTCTAGCAAAAAATACTGCATTTAACTTGAAAGCAACAAATGTCAGAAGTAGGCAGTGATTAAGATCTATTTCACACAGTTTGTAAAAGTAGGTGGTTAAGACACATTTTTACCCCCCTCCTCCCATACACCTGACCATCTACCTAAAAGTGGACATGGCAGCCCTCAGATCCTTTCATGTCTGGTCTTTTAAGTCTTTATCTTGCATGTATGTTGAATAATGAGGCATTGTAGTGGATTATGTTTGGAAACTTTGCTGTGCAATACTTCAAAATGAACTACAGGCAAATGTTTACATAAAGTCCAATACAGTCCACATATTGGCATGATAAGTCACAAAGTAAAAAAATACAAACTGACAGATTAGTGTGTGAGTCAGCACCCACTGGCAGCAGCTGAGGTGAATCAATAATTTAAAAAAAGGTAATCCATATAGTCCATAGAGATGTGAAATGTCACAAGGAGGGTCACCAAATAAACAGGTCCATAAGGCAGAAGGGGATGGCAAAGCTCCTCGGCAGGAAGTAAGGATTCCCTCATACCTAAAAAAAAAAAAAAAAAGGAAAAAGGTAAGTATGGGTTTAAAAGCAATAGCATTATTATAACAACATATCGGGGTAGTAATGAAAGCCATTCAAAAAAGCAGCTGTCACATTGGAGTGAAGGACCACTGAAAACGAAGCTCAGACCCACCGTACAGGGAAATCTCATCGATGGTGTCTAGAACTCTCACACGCCGCTGACACAGCTGGCAAAAGCTGACACACAAGCTGGGGAGCAGGTGAGCTGCAACGTGTTTCAAAGGCCCCTCTGCCTTCTTCAGGCTCTGAGGTTCATTTTCAGTGTTCCTCCACTCCAATGTGATAACTGCTTGCCTAAATGACTTTCTACATTACCTCTATATGCTGCTTGAAAGACATCTTGTTTCTTTTGCTCTTTTAAGTTCCAAAAGTAATTGTCATAAACTTAATAAAATATGGCTAAACATTTTGTAATTTTCCCCATAGCACTATGCAGGGGCGGTCACTGTGGTGCTCACTTACTCTTCTGTCTTCTCTAGGCCCTATGCCTTCCGGTGACTCTCTATGTTACATGGCTGCCTTCTTTTTTCTGAGCTGCAGCATGCTACAAATATTTGATCTCATAAAGGGAAAGGCAGGACCTCTGAGCACCACACACTCTGGGGGAAGTAACTATAATTTAAAGGGAAATCTTTCCTACAAGCTTGTGTTTACATTTGAGAGCAAGCTCCTTCCTCCTCTGTCGCTGATCATCTTCCTGCTTAGTGTGCCCAGGGCCCACTCTGATCTGCCGATCCTGTGAGTACAATGCTTCCACTGACCACCACTGTACAATAGGGGCACAATGTAAGGGGGCAATTTTTTACCAATGTAATGGGGCTCAGATGTACATTGTAGCTAGCTGCAAAACAACATTGAAAAAAATTGCTTCAGGTCCATTATTTTGATGTGTTAGTAGGGCATTCAAAATTAATGAAGTATCCTACCACCAAACACACTGAAGTGTAAACGCTCTGCTTTAGGTAATGTGGTAACGTAAGGCAACTTTCTGAATATGCTCTTGCAGCACTTTAAGCAAAACAAATTTTGTTTCTAGGTTTTTTTTTTTTTTGAAAAGGCAAAAATAAGTGGAGAAACTGCCTAGAGTAGCTTTAAATTTGTTTAACTATAAAACCCATAAAATAAAAATTAAATTTTAATTTTATTTTTATGTCATGTCCTCTAAATGTTTTGTGTACTATACAGTCTTATCACTAGATGGCACTATACTGCCATTTTATTTCCCTTGTAAAGCATCATGATGCCAAAATCTAAGCCTTTATGTGAGCTTTTCTAGGTTTCTACATACAAATAGCATGGGGGTTTGCAACCTCCTAGTAATTCTTATTTTATTTACACATATACTAGTGTGCACATGTGAAGTTATGCTTTTCTCTTATATTCTCCTATGCATGCTTATGCATACAGTTGATTAACTTTTTATCACCTAGACAGATATAATGAAAACCCCCTTCCATGGGCACACAGATACAAATAAAACATACAAATAAAATAAATATTTTTGTAGAGCATGGATGGGATAAAAATGTTGGCAATGTTTTTATTGCTGACTATGCGTGGGACAGAAACAACCATCCCCTCCCACCTCCCATATTTTTGTCCTGGCTGCAAAGCGATAAAAAGAGATGTAAAATCTCCTCCATACAGACAGAAATGATTGATAACTCTTCCTCACTCTATCCAATCCTGGACTATGGGATTCTCCTAGAATTTTGTAGGTTACTCACTATATTGTTTAGAATTAGGAATTTTTTTTTTTTTTTTTTAAAGTAACTTACTCTTACTAGCTCACAGGAGAGGCACAGAGTGTAGTAAATCAAGGCAAGCAAATTGGCCAACAGGCAGAGCAGCAGTGCCGGGACAAGGTCATCCAGCGCCCAGGGCAAAGATGCCAAACTGCGCCCCCCCCTTCCCTTTAGGGGTTAGGGTCAATGCGCCCTCATTCCTGTAATAAACGATTGCGCCCAGTGCCTTCCCTCCTGCCCACCCCTTGTCCTGGCCCTGCAGAGCAGGCACCAGTTTTTGGACCCCATGCAGTTTAAGGACCCCACAACACCAAATCAAAATAATATTGATTTTGGTCTTGAAAGAAAATTACAATGAAGCTTTCTTAAATTATTTACAAAAGATAGAAAATAAACTAGGCAAATCAAAGAAATGAAAAGTTTACAGTAAAGACTCATATAGTTACATAGCTGGTAAAGTTGAATAAATACACCAGTCCATCTAGTTCAACTTGTGTGGGTATGGGTGTGTGTATGGGTTTATATCAATATTAGTTCCCATTTCCTTGTATATTGCACTTGTTAAGATGACCATCTAACAGTTTTTGAAACTATTTACACTCCTCACTGACACCACTGCTTGTGGAAGAGAATTCCAATGAACCCTCTACGCAGTTTAGGGTTAGAGCGCTTCTCCTCCAGTTTCAATGAATGGCCACATGTCTTTTAAAACTGCCTGCAAATAGTTGTTAGAGTCATCATTAACCACTTTAGCCCCGGAGGATTTGGCTGCTCAAAGACCAGGCCCTATTTTGCAATTCGGCACTGCACGACTTTAACCGACAATTGCACGGTCGTGCGACGCTGTACCCAAATGAAATTGATGTCCTCTTTTTCCCACAGATAGAGCTTTCTTTTGGTGGTATTTGATCGCCTGTGCGATTTTTTTATTTTTTGCGCTATAAACAAAAATGAGCGACAATTTTGAAAAAATAACAATATTTTTCACATTTTTTATACGAAATTCTGAAAAAAAATGTAAAAATCAAAATATTTTAACATTTTAGGCCAATTTGTTTTCTGCTACATATTTTTGGTAAAAAAAAAATCGCAATAAGCGTATTTTGATTGGTTTGCGCAAAAGTTATTGCGTTTACTAACTATGAGAAAGATTTATGTCATTTTTATTGTTTTTTTTTTAACTAGTAATGACGGCGATCTGCGATTTTTTTAGCGGGACTGCAACATTGGATCGGACTCCTGACTGACATTTTTGACACTTTTGGGGGTACCAGTGACATTACAACAGTAATCAGTGCTATAAATATGCACTGTTACTGTAAAAATGACACTGGCAGGGAAGGGGTTAACGTTATTGGTGATCAAGGGGTTAAGTGTGTCCCTAGGGGCGTGATTCTAACTGTTAGGGGGCATGGCTAGTGAAGTAACCACAGAGACATGCGATCCTATACAGCAGGATTGCATAGCCTCTGTGCCTATTTCAGTGAGAATGACAGACGGCTGTGTTTACATCAGCCATCTGTCTTTCTCCCTCTCCTGCGGGAGATCGCGAGTGGCCGGCGGCCATCGGAGCCGCCGGTCACTCGCGCTAGATCCCCAGGGAACGAGCGGGGGCGCGCCGGCGGCGGCGTGCGCTCGCCCCTACAGGCTCGTGGGCGAGCGAAGTAGGTCTACGTCGCTTTGCCCAGCAGCGGCAGACTGCCGCAGTAAATCCTCGTTAAGCGGTCGGCAAGTGGTTAAGTTATTTGTATATCGCTCTCAAGGGTCTCTTCTCCAAATAAACTTAATGCTTGTAGTCATTCTTCATAACTGGGGTCTCCCAGTCCTATTAATAGCTTTGTTGCCCTTCTCTGGACAGAACTGGATGGCAAACTCGAAATGCAGCTGGACCAGAGTCTTGTAAAGTGGCAGAATTATCATTTTATCTTTTGAATAAATCCCTTTTTTATGCATGCTACTATTTGGCTTGCTTTGCTTGCAGCAGCATGGCATTGTATGTCATTGCTGTGATCTACTAGGTTCCCAGATCTTTTTCCATCCTAGATTCCCCCAAATATCACCAAAGAACAACCCAAAATAAATTCTCCTGCTCAGGACGATTGCAGCGATACCATATATATGTTTGTTAGTTGTTGTTTGTACCCAAAGTACAGCCCAGAAAACGCATTTTGCCTTTTTTTTTATCCTACCTGAAACTGACACTAATTAAAAAAAATCCTGTCCAAAAAATACTGACATGACCTTTGACCCTGACCTTTGACCCTTACCTTGACCCAAACGCTAACCCTGGGGCCTAACCTAGATCAAGCCTTGATCTAGGTATTTTTATTTTTTTTATTATTATTATTATTTTCTACACACACTTTTTTTCTACCTCTGAAAGGACAGAAAAAGATACAATGTATCTGTCTCATCAAATCAGAGACAGAAAACGCAGGGACGGGCTTCACAGTGACTGATTACTGTGATAGCCAATCAGAGGCTTTCACAGCGATCAGGTGACCTGGAATCAGACATTTTGGGTCCTGACCGTTAGAACGGGACCCAGGGCTGTCAGTGAAACCCCACCCTTTGTGCTGGGAGCATGCCGAGCGGTGCGCTCCCAGCACAAAAGGAGATATGCAAATATGCGGCTCCAAGGAAAAAAGCCCAGTCCAGTGGACCCGCATATTTGCATACAGTCAGCGTGAAGGCGTTAAACCTCATTTGCAATGTAATTGCCCATCCTATTATGTTATTGAGGTCCTCAGAGCAAAAACAGAGCAGAATTAATTTAGTACAGATGCCTTCTCCCTGTCTTTTGTAACTGATTTCCCCTTATCATCCCTAATGGGGCAAATATACTCTGACTTCACTTTCTTACTGTTAATATATTTCAAACATTTCTTGTGTAGCAGGATTTCCATGCATTGGGCCTGATGTGGGTCTGCCATTGTTACCGGTAACACTTTCAGCCCGTTTAAGCTGAATACCCAAGTGCGAGATTTGAGTCAAAGACCAGTCCGGCATCTTTGGTTTGTTTTGTTGACTTTATAATGGGGATGGGAGAAGGGAATGAGTGGGATACTCCACTGGCTCAACTAGGTACAACTGGGACACTTTGCAGAAAAATTCTTGTTAGCGCTGTCTTGACTCCAGCTGAATGCCGACCAACGCTTACTAGCGCTTGAGAAATGCTGTCTTGCTGGACTGTGCTAGAACTTAGCTTTTAACCTTCGGGTTAACTCAAAAGATCCTGGAGTGTAGTAAGACTTGACTCTTGACACTGCGTTTAGCTCAAAAGTCCTTTAAACAGCTCCCTCCAGACCTTCACTGACTGAGGTAGCTCCTTGTAACTGCTTGTGCTGCTGCAACCCTCAACACTGTACACTTAACTCTTCAGGGCCCAACCTCTGGCGCCCCCTTTACACATTCAGGGTCCTCTAACTAGGCACCCCCTCTGACACTTCAGGGTCCTCTCACTAGGCACCCCCTCTGACACTTCAGGGTCCTCTCACTAGGCACCCCCTCTGACACTTCAGGGTCCTCTTAATAGGCATCCCCTCTGACACTTCAGGTTCCTCTCGCAAGGCACCCCCTCTGACACTTCAGGGTCACACTGGCACCCCCTTTACCACTAGCTAGCTCCTGGATCCCTTGGACCTTCACCAGCGCGGTACCCTATCAGCTAGGCAGACCCCCAGGGGCAGTTACAGTACTCACAAACTTGGATTGCTTTCCTGAATTTGGGCCCCCTCAACTCCGCTGGTTCTCGGCACACAGGATCCTCTCTGCAGCTCAGCTCTCTCCGTACTCTCATGCAAGCCGCCAGTAACACCCGATCCTTCTGATAGGAGGAGAGACAGCTCCCTCCTGGGACTCTGCTTCCTGCCAAACACGCTGCGTCATGCGCTCCCTTCAAACTTATACCCACTCCCAGAATCCTGTGCGGCAGAATCTGCCATTTTGGGGTAGATACAAGTCTGAATGGGCCACTGATTGGGTTTCCTCCACTGCCCCATGAGAACCCTCTCATGGAGCCACTGGGGAGACTCCCCATTCTCAATAGCAACACCTGGGAGACATGACAGCTGAAAATTATAGCCCTGCTGTTAGGCAGCCAAGGCCCACTATACTTTTGCCTAGCACCTACCTTTTAGGGTGCTATACTTGGGATTTTTTTTTTTTTTTTTTACTCTCCTCCATGTGCGTTTTGTGGTCTATTTAAGGCTGGCCTGATATTCTTCTTGTTGCAATCCTTAAAGTGTTGGAATGCTGACAATGACCCCTCAGCCTTATATTTTTTTGAAGGCCATTTTTTTTCTCTTTATAAGCATTTTTAAGTCATAGTTTTGCCATCTAGGTTTAACCTTAGCTCTTTTATATTTGTTGCCCATTTTATTGCACTAGCCAATGCCTCTTTTTAATATGTAATTAAACCACTCCCATTTTGTCCACAGTGTTTATTGCTCCTAGGTTTTTATCCCATTTAATATAAGCATACAGCGCAGCTTAGAGAAGTTGGCTCTTTTAAAAATCAGCATTTTTGCACTATCCACGTGCTTCTTTCTCCTGTGATTTATACTGAATGTAATTACTCGATGATCGCTGTTTCCTACGTTGATACGTATTTCCACATCTGGGATCAAGTCTTTGTTATTTGTAATCAGTAGATCTAGCAATGCGATGTCTTGTTGATGCATCCCCTAAATGACCCATGAAATTGTCCTACATGACATTTAAGAAACGGGAAATCTTGGATGAGTGAGCAGTTCCTTCTGCCCAGTCGATATCTGACATTTGCAATCCCTGATCATAATAACATTGCCCTGCCTCGCCACCATTCCTAACTGTGATAGGAGATCAGAATCCTCCTTCAAGTTTGGAGTTCCAGTAACAAGGATTCTCCCGCCTCCCTTGCTCCATTAGCAATTTTACCCCTCATGTCCGCTAGCAAAACATACCACTCCCTCTTTTCTACAGTACCTTCCCTGTCCCACTGATATAGAGAATTCCCCTGAACAGTTGCTAGCCAGTCATGTGAGCTATCAAACCAGGTTTAAGATATTACCACAAAGTCGAAATCCTCCTCACATATTAGCAGCTCCAGTTCTTCCATTTTATTAGCTAGACTTCTAGCATTTGTGCACATGCCTCTTAATTTTGTATGGGAACATATTATTTCCTCCTAAGTTGTTAGGAGGCTGCAATTGGGTTCTGCCAACCTACTTACCTTAGGTTTAGGTATTCTAGCCCCACTACCACTAATGCCCCCAATAGCACCCTCTGACTCTTTCTCATTGCTGGCTACTGCTTCCTCTGGTCCCCCCCCTCCACCAAACTGAAAAGTCAGCCCAGTTTTGCTGAAATCCTCCTTCCTACACCAATTCCTCAGCCATTTGTTAATTTCCCTATACTCCTGCTGCCACTCTGGTGTGGCTCGAGGTACAGGCAATATTTCGGAGAATACCACCTTGGAAGTCATTTTCTTCAATATAGCCCCTAAGTCCCTGAAATTATTTTTAGTACGCTCCACCTTCCTCTAACTTTATCATTGATTCCAATATGTACCATGACAACTTGGTCCTCCCTAGAGAAAATACTGTATTAATGTGATGTTCTCAGTGAACAACTTGAAGTAAATAAACCATAGACATCAGATTCACATTACTGTTGGTCTTTTAGGCCTCATGAACACTGCTGCTACTAAACTGACGTTTTTGGGGCTTTTAGCATTTTATGCCTAATCCCCTGAACACATCTCAATAAAAGCCTATGTGTTCATGCACACATAAGCTTTTAGAGGAGTTTAGGAGCAACAGAGTATAGAGACAGTCCAGATAGTTGGCCTAAAAAATGCAAAATGTGGCTAAGCGCATCTAAACATGCCTAAACGCTTGTAGCGATTGAATATTTATTAATTTCAATGCCCAGAATAAATTAAAATTCTGGCAAATTAAATAATCACCCAAATGCCAAACATGGCTAAACGCACCTAAACACATTTGAAAAAAATGGAGCTTAGGTCTGTTTTTAACACTTATTTTCACTTGGGAGAAGAAACAGCGTTTGCAATAAACCAGTGTGCATGAGGCCTCAAAAACTTATCTTCTTTCAGCTGTCAGTTTGTTAAAATAATTGGTGCCATCTGCATTTGTGTAGTGTCCAGTAGTGATGGTTATCTCCATCTAGAGGACGATGTACACTTTACTTAGTTCAATGTTATCCACCAAGAGCGTACACACGAGAAACCTCCAGAAACCTGCGATTGGGCCCCAAGGTTTTGACTGCCTAGGGGGGATCTACAGAGTTAAATCCAGCAGTGTGTCTGTATCACCTAGATGCGGATCAGACCAATTTACTGCAAAATCCACAAACTCAGTAGATTAGTGAATTTATCTCTATTTGAGACCAATACTGAGGAATGCCATTTGCGGTAATGCAGCAACATCATATTTCAGTTTACTGAGGTCAAATCATCAATTGATGAATCCTAATTGGTGCTTTTAAGTACTACTCTATGCTTAGAATAGACTTCCAGCAGAGATAGTGAGTCAGTCAACTGTACGTGGATTCAAACATGCTTGGGACAAACATAGATCTACAGTGCCTTGCGAAAGTATTCGGCCCCCTTGAACTTTGCGACCTTTTGTCACATTTCAGGCTTCAAAAATAAAGATATAAAACTGTAATTTTTTGTGAAGAATCAACAAGTGGGACACAATCATGAAGTGGAACTAAATTTATTGGATGTTTCAAACTTTTTTAACAAATAAAAAACTGAAAAATTGGGCGTGCAAAATTATTCAGCCCCCTTAAGTTAATACTTTGTAGCGCCACCTTTTGCTGCGATTACAGCTGTAAGTCGCTTGGGGTATGTCTCTATCAGTTTTGCACATCGAGAGACTGAAATTTTTGCCCATTCCTCCTTGCAAAACAGCTCAAGCTCAGTGAGGTTGGATGGAGAACGTTTGTGAACAGCAGTTTTCAGTTCTTTCCACAGATTCTCGATTGGATTCAGGTCTGGACTTTGACTTGGCCATTCTAACACCTGGATATGTTTATTTGTGAACCATTCCGTTGTAGATTTTGCTTTATGTTTTGGATCATTGTCTTGTTGGAAGACAAATCTCCGTCCCAGTCTCAGGTGTTTTGCAGACTCCATCAGGTTTTCTTCCAGAATGTATTTGGCTCCATCCATCTCCCCATCAGTTTTAACCATCTTCCCTGTCCCTGCTGAAGAAAAGCAGGCCCAAACCATGATGCTGCCACCACCATGTTTGACAGTGGGGATGGTGTGTTCAGGGTGATGAGCTGTGTTGCTTTTACGCCAAACATAACGTTTTGCATTGTTGCCAAAAAGTTTGATTTTGGTTTCATCTGACCAGAGCACCTTCTTCCACATGTTTGGTGTGTCTCCCAGGTGGCTTGTGGCAAACTTTAAACGACACTTTTATGGATATCTTTAAGAAATGGCTTTCTTCTTGCCACTCTTCCATAAAGGCCAGATTTGTGCAGTATACGACTGATTGTTGTCCTATGGACAGAGTCTCCCACCTCAGCTGTAGATCTCTGCAGTTCATCCAGAGTGATCATGGGCCTCTTGGCTGCATCTCTGATCAGTCTTCTCCTTGTATGAGCTGAAAGTTTAGAGGGACGGCCAGATCTTCATAGATTTGCAGTGGTCTGATACTCCTTCCATTTCAATATGATCGCTTGCACAGTGCTCCTTGGGATGTTTAAAGCTTGTTAAATCTTTCTGTATCCAAATCCGGCTTTAAACTTCTCCACATCTCCACAACAGTATCTCGGACCTGCCTGGTGTGTTCCTTGTGCTTCATGATGCTCTCTGCGCTTTAAATGGACCTCTGAGACTATCACAGTGCAGGTGCATTTATACGGAGACTTGATTACACACAGGTGGATTCTATTTATCATCATTAGTCATTTAGGTCAACATTGGATCATTCAGAGATCCTCACTGAACTTCTGGAGAGAGTTTGCTGCACTGAAAGTAAAGGGGCTGAATAAGTTTGCACGCCCAATTTTTCAGTTTTTTATTTGTTAACAAAGTTTGAAATATACAAAAAATTTCGTTCCACTTCATGATTGTGTCCCACTTGTTGTTGATTCTTCATAAAAAATTACAGTTTTATATCTTTATGTTTGAAGCCTGAAATGTGGCAAAAGTTCGCAAAGTTCAAGGGGGGCGAATACTTTCACAAGGCACTGTATACTATAAATATATAAATATAAAAAATGGGGCAGATTTAATGGACCTCTTGGTCTTTTTTCCGTCGTCACTCTTCTATGTTTCATTGTTTATTGCTCTTTGTCTTAGAGGAAACCTGTTCTGAGGTAGTGTGTATTGCCGATGCTGACCTCTTCTCCTGAAAATACCATACCCCTGACTGTCACGTTGATCCAATGGCTTCAGTACTTCCTGAGACACTGACCTTGCAAATAAGGAACACCAACCTTCCTGATATACATGAGTATTCCTGGTCATCGTCTCGGATTATTATGAAGCCAGAAACAGTCAGGCAACTAGCCTTTTTTTGAGAAAGCAATAGTAACTGCAATTTTTTCTTGGTGTAGGTTTCATTTAAACAAACATGCTTAGCCAAACTTTTGACAAAAAAGTGGGGGACAATTCTACAAGTATTGCAATTTTTGCAAAATGCGTTTGTGTTAATAGGTAAGGTAAAATTATTAATTTTCTTTTTTTTTTAGAGAGTGCAATGGCATTAAAAGAGGGTTAGAGAACCTCCTTTATGCTATGCTGAACCTGTTCTTATGTGGAAACATAAAAATCGAAAAAAAACTCAGAGAATATATTTGTGTTTTTCCTGTTTAATTTGTATTTTATTGATACCGTATTTAACTTGTATTTTATTGTTATTTGACAAAAGAAAACGTTTGCAAAAAAAAAAAAAATTAAAGCCACAGAACTTGAATAATTTGGTTTTATAATTATTTTCAATAATTGTTTTTTTTTTTTTTTTTTTTCATGGTGACTGCTGAATAACCAGTTGGCATACCTGTTAGCAGTACTAGCAAACTCAGGTGAGTTAAAAACAGCTTCTATAGGTAATGTTTTATTTTATTTATTTATTTATTTTTCATTTTTTTTTTTTTTTTTTTTGAAGGGGGGTGCCTGGAGATGAGCTTTAAAGATACAAGACAGGGCTTGCCTTACCTGGTTTCCTATAGCATTGCAATGGCATACCCTAAAAAAGAGCTGCATGCAGTTCTTTCTTTGAGTGCAGTGGGTTGCGGTGCAAACTTCCACATCACAATGCTGCTGTGTGAATAGATCCTAATGAAATGTTATTTGTGTCTATTTAAATAAAGTTCTAACAAAAAAAAAAAAAGAAAAGCAAACAGTGCAAAGTGCCCAAACCAGCCTATTGGCACTGTTTCATCTTAGCGCACACCAGCACGGCTGTCAGTGTGAACAAGCCCTGAAGGTCATTTCAGTAAAAATTTCAGCACAGGCCAAATCAGTAATTTTGCAGCAAAATCAATTCCCTGAAATCACATTCTGCTTATTCCTACCTATGAGGAAATAACTTTTTTATTTTTTCCCAAACAAAACACTCTCAGCAACACCATTTTTATTTTATTATGCAGCCTTTTTAGAAATGGAGAAATCAATATTGAATACACCAGTTTTTCATAAAACTTTTATGAAATTAGAATGAAAGATAATGTTGCTTTATTTTTATTATTTGCAAATAAACACAAATCACAAAAGGACTTAACAGTATTTAGCAGGTGCTGTTCAATAATATGACCACCAGAGGGGGCTGAAGAGTAAACAATGAAAGACCTCAATCTCAATTTACAGCAGGATGAAATCCCCTGAATAATGAAGCTTCCAGTGGTACAGAAGGTGTTCCAGTT
Organism: Pelophylax lessonae; assembly: GCF_965119305.1. Taxonomy (NCBI): domain Eukaryota; kingdom Metazoa; phylum Chordata; class Amphibia; order Anura; family Ranidae; genus Pelophylax; species Pelophylax lessonae. The sequence goes on along the minus strand of NC_138772.1, from coordinate 437,722,858 downwards.
CAAGCAGCAGCTACTATTGGATATCTGGTGCCTGGAGCTCAGCTCTGACCTGATATAGGAATATTTTAATATGATCTATTTATAGAGGAGATGAGCAATGATTGCAATGAACAACATTTTTAAAGCTAGACTGCAGGATACTAAATACTAGAGGCATGTGTATTCTTACTTAAACCTTGATGTGCTTTGTGTATTTCTTCCACATATGTGCAGTAATCCAATGTGAAACTTTGCCTCTGTCCAGGAGCTTCCTGTAATATAGACTGGTCCCTGCTGCTCTCTCCCCTTTTGCAAGTTAACTGGTCCTGTCTCCGCCCCTTTCTGTACTTTTCTGTTGGCAGCCTGTAGTGCAGGGATCTTTAAACTACGGCCCTCCAGTTGTTCAGCAACTACAATTCCCATCATGCCTAGTTATGTCTGTGAATGTTAGAATTTTACAAAGCCTCATGGGATGTGTAGTTCCACAACAGCTGGAGGGCTGTAGTTTGAGGATCCCTGCTGTAGTGGATGGCCCTTCCTGGGCCCCTCTCAGAGCCAAGCTCTCTGCACAGGCAATGCACAGCACACTGATGAGGTGGCTTCTACATTTACAAGATAATAGCTGGGTTTGCAATGGCATTTGGTCTAGACAAGGTGGATTTATATCCTTTGTGGCTACTGAGGTATCTATATATAAATTTAACTTTCTGTACCCAGATTCATTTACTTTAATAACTGCTAGAGGCAAAGAATATAAGAAGGTGATCCAGGCTTTCTTATGTCACCCTAAATATACATGGTGTAGTGTACGCCGTAAGAAATAAATATGCAAAAAGTGTGGCGCTGTCAATCAATAAATGAATAAAGTGTTACCAAACCCACAACAATAAAATCAGTCTGTATATGCAGTAAAGCATGCTTGTTATACTCACTGTGGAGGGGTAATCTTCTGCATTGTGTAAAAAGGCTGTTTGATCCTGTTTTCTCTGCTCCTCCCCTTTCTTCCAGAGTCCCCAAAGCATTCTGGATAGTACAGAGGCTAGGGGACAAGCTGCACATGCTCAGTTTGGTGTGTATTGCTAGAGAGTTTTTTTTTTCTTGGGATAGTGCATGTGATCAGCACAGGGCCAATCAGCACTGTCCAGACTCCAGACAGAGAGTCAGGGGTCCTGCGGCCTCATAGGACAGTCAGAGTAGAATGAAAACCCCTCCTACAAGCTTTAACCAGACACTGATAGAAGTCACAAGACTGATCTAACTGCTTATGAGAAAAAGTATTTAGCAGTTTATATTTACTAAAACTATTGCATTTCCATGTTCTATGTTTACGGTGGGAGACCAGATATAGTGAATGCAGGGTCCTGGGTTTAGTAATGCTATAAATAATTAAGTTAGAAAATGCTGGAAAAATTGATGTAGATAGTTACTAATTAATGAATGTGCATAAATATACAAAAAACAAAAGTGTCCAAAAACTTATCAAATAAGTTCATCAAGTAAAATAAAATAAAACTCCTTCCGATAGTCAAAGTGACTCCACAATAATCAAAAGAAAGTCCAGTGCTGAAGAATCCTGAATTGATACACCAACAGAAGAAAAGATCTCTCCTCAGGACGTCACCACTGTGCACCAGTCAGCAGATATCCAGACTGCAGCTTACCAGAAAGTAAGGCCTCATAAGCTTAAAGCTAAACTACATCTTTTGTTAGACTTTATATAGTTTGTTTGGGTGAGGAAATGAACTATGTCCCTCACTAACATGTGAGGCAGCTAGATGTGCGGCATAAACTGTATGTAGCTGAGGCTACATATCGCACTGTGCTCTGGGGGTGAGCCGAGACTTCCTGTCTCATACCCAGAACATGGTAGAGTCTATCACAGCGGCGTTCAGCCATTCAGAGAAAGCAATGTATCCTAGCAATGAATACAAAGCTTCCTCTGATTGGCTTAGTTAAATGTTGTAACATCATTAGCCCACCTCTCTGACTCAGCCACTCAGAGGAAGCGTTGTATTCATTATTAGAGCATCTGTTATAGCCTACTGTGTTTTGGGTATGAGTCAGAAAATCTCCGCTCGAACATGGAGCACAGTCCGGTATGCTGTATGTAGCCCCCTGCTACATACAGTTTATACAGCACATCCAGTGGCTTCACATGTTGGTTAGGGACATAGTTAGCCAGGGCCATCCAGATAGCCAAACACTCATACCATGAAAAAATGAAGGTGTATCGCCCATAATGCAGTATCTTATAACACTTTTTATTAAAACCAGGAAACTACTCACATGTAAAAAGCGATATACAGAGTATCACAAAGCCTCCATCAATCACCCTGGCGGGCATGAGGATGTCATTGCACTAGCTCCACCCTATGTGTTTTGTCCGAAAGGACGTCTTTACAGGGGCTTATGGAGATGTAATATAAAGGTAAAAAAATGTCTGCCCTTACAACCACTTAAATTAAAACTACGATAGGTATCTGAGTGCCCTGTCCTGTAGCTTAGACAGTAATCATTGGATACTCACCACAAGCATTAGAGGAATGAGCATTCTCCTCATTCAAACCCCTGCACATGCATAATGCTCTCTTTCTGCCTCTCTTGCAGTAACACTGAGCTCAACTGCTAGTCACTACACGCCAGGGAAAAGTTACTCATTTTAGGAAAAACATGTTACTGAATTGTGGGATTAGCCTAAAGAATTTCTTATAGTGTCAACCCCACATCCTGTGGAGGGGCAACAAGTATTCTCTGTGTACCATTCAATGCTGGACGTGTTATACCTAGAAGCATACTTTGGCGCAATGTCAGTGGGAAGAGGAGTCCATGTAATATGAGGCGCTCTGCAGGCTTTCCTGCCATACCCAGGAATCTTGTGCTGTACATCCAATTTCAGATGAAGAAAGCTATGAATATACAGTGTTAATCAACCTGATTTCAGCCAAAACTATTTGGGACCCTGAAAAAGTATGGTGACTATGGTACAGGACACCCTGGTCAGTCAGGTTGGCCCCATGGGCAAGATGCTTCAGGTTGTCTGCATCCATGGAGATACAAGAATTTACCCACTTGTGCCAATGTCTATCTGTAGAACTATTGTACATGAGGTCAGTCTGATAAGAAATCTGGTACACCCTGTGATAGTGGGATGCCACTTTCTTAGATTCTGGCAACTACTGTGGGCTGGCATGGTACAAGAGGATGCGGGGTTGCGGGCATACTAGTGCGGCTGTGTTTCACTTACCTGTTCCAGAGGCGCCTTCATTTTAAAAATGGCACCGCCCGGCGCCGACATGTCATTGCGCACACGCCACTCTGGAAAGCTGGTATACGTTCGGCTATTCCCGGCCTGCCCCAAGCGGCAGCGGCACATGCGTGGTGACATGTATACGCCGGGCGGCGCCATTTTTAAATCTTAAACACGTTGGAGCGGCCGGGAACTTTTTTTTTTTGTTGACTCGAGTATAAGCCGAGGGGGATGTTTTCAGCACAAATAAATTTGTGCTGAAAAACTCGGCTTATACTCGAGTATATACGGTATACTATGCCACTCGATAGTCTAAAGCTATTTCTCTACAGAATTCCTCGTCCAAAACGATGACCCATGAACTGTTCCAGGTGTTTGCAAGGATGGGTTTTACCAAATAAATTCTCACTAACTAGGGCACACCATTCATTTTGAGGGTTTTGGCAGATATGTGCCATAAAAGCCATGCTTAAGCGGGTGGTACAAAAAGGTGGTACAATTTGGGATTGCCCTTTGCTAGCTCTCTGCCATATGTAGGTGCGTTAGGCCAGGGCCAGCCCTACCATTGGTCCCGCTGGGTCCATTGGACCCAGGCAGAACTTTTATAGGGGCAGCAAACTGATGGCCAAGATTTTTTTTCCAGCAGTTTTGTGTGTCATCAGTTTGTGGTGCGTTACAGGCGGCATTTCCCCATCTCATACTGCCGCCCGTAGAGCAAACTGATGAGTATGAGCGGAATGTCTCCGGGGAACATCCCTCACATGATCGTGGTGTGCGCAATGACATCAGACATCAGAGCACTCCATCTCATGCAGGGCAGGCTGGATCTTCTAGGGCGGTGGCATCAGCAAACACAGGAGAGACAGGAGGACAGACAGTGGGTGTTTGGTGGACCGGTCCAGTGGTGAGTTATGGAAAAAGATAACAGTATATATAATATTTTCTACATATTTTATATTTATATAAAATAATGGATGTGGGGGCCGTTTGGTGAGCGTTATTTATTTATTTATTTTTTGAGGCGGTGGGGGGGGGCAGCATTTCATTCTTGGTCCCAGGCAGCACAATGTCTTGGGCCAGCCCTGCCTTAGGCCTCATGAGGTGCTCACCATAGGAATTAATCTATAGACTGAATTTCCGAAACTTGCTTGACCTAGTGAAGGAAGACAGGAGAAAAGTCCACCCCTCAAAAGTGTTCTTGAGTATGTCTCTCAAATTCAAGAAAGGATCATAAATAAGTGGCAGAGAAGTTACAATAGGCCTGCTATAAAACTAACTCTTGCTGGTACCATCTAAATCTTCTAAGGTGTCCAGCAGCATAACAAAAAGCCATAAAAGTCAATTGACAAATGAATAATGACTGGTGTAAGAGTTCTCATCAACAGATGCAATAAAGGTTATGTGTCTTTTCTGCTTAACAACTATTCATATGAATGTGGGGGGGGGGGGGGGGGGGGAAGGCAGGTCACTTAATGGTAAGCTGATATTCAGCCATCCTCCCACACTACCCTGAGAAACACAAATAAGTATAGGAGGTAATTGATTGAGGGAGATAGCAATAAACCCCCAAGGTGTTAGCAGCACTATCTTTTAATTATGACAGGTTCAATGGAAGTTGGGTATATCTACAGGTATAAAAAAAGTTTTCCACCACACACACGCATACATACATCTGATACACTGACCACTCAACAATATGCTTATCTCTGGGGTGCCCAATTTATGTACTTTCCTGCCATTGTGTCATGTGCATTTAAGACAATTCTCCAATCTTTTCTACCTCTGGAGTGCACTTTTGTTCGGTCTTCACCCAGCACACTCCCCAAGTGTTATTTTTAAAGCTCAATTAAAAGCTCACCTCCTACAAAAGGCATATTCTTAAATGTTTCATGCCTACACAGTCACTCCAGATCTACTTGACATTAATGGCTTGCACTTATCTATCAATGCACTATTACTCCTACTGTGCCAGTACAGTTCCTATTATCAGACTAAACCGTTAACCCTTCGAGAGGGGGCTCAATGTTATCTTATCCTGCAGTGGCTGTTTTTCTATCGCAGTGCTGAGTTTCAGGATTGATGAATAGTATTCTTACTCATTTTTATTTTATTATAGCAGAACAAAGGCATGCTGATATTTGTGTAAATAAACCAATAAACTAAGGTGTGTATGGAATCTCAATGATAAGGAAATAAACACATTATTGTAACACTTCTTTACTTAAGTTGTGACTGCTGTGCCATATTTTCCCTTTTTCAGATGTGGATCCTGTGAGGAAGTCTACTAAATCTCAATGTCACACAGAGTACTTGGCATCAATGCTACTTTAGGTGTGCAAGTGCCTATTTGACTCTCTAAAGAATAATGTAGTTAGAAACATATTTGTTAATAATAAATCCCAACTCCAGGAATGGCACCTGTAGTGCAAGGGTTAAATGCTTTATAACTCTAGGGGATGAGGAATTAGGTATAATACTTACCTTACTCAGTGCTCCTGAAGACTACAGTGCCCTCTGCTCTGGCTTGTGAGAGTCCCTTTGCTGTCCTCACATATACTGCTACTAAGTCAGTTGGCCCTGCATTGTACCTGATGACTAAGGCCCCTTTCACACTGTCCGCTCTGTCGGCGGACTCCGTTTTTCTCAGCGGGGGATCGATCCACCAATCCCCCGCTGAGCAGGAAACGGAGCTGTGAGGTCCCCGCTGTCCTCTATGGTGGAATCGGATGAGAACGGACCGCCTGTCCATTCTCGTCCGAACCCATCCGCCAGACGGATGGAAAATAGGGTTTCCACCTGTCCGGATTTGACGGACAGGATCGGATGTCAGCGGACATGTCTCCGCTGACATCCGCTGCCCCATAGAGATGCATGGGGCATCTGTTCAGATCCGCCTGAAAAACTGACGCATGTGTGAAAGGGGCCTTAATCATGTGACCATGGTAGGGATCGACGGATTATCGGCAAAGCCGATATATATCGAGGGCCGATCTGCACTTTCCCCGATATATCGGAATCGGCCCCTGATGTTACCGATATTGCCGATATTTCGTCAAAGTGCATGTACCGGAGTGATCCCTGCAGCTAGAGGCATCACCCTGGTACCGGTGTCCACAGCCCACAGTCGGCTGTCTTGCAATGACAGCCAATGTGGCTAAGAAGCCGCTCGGCTGTCATTACAAGGAGCGGTAGGGGACGCTCCCCCCCCCTCCCGCCGCCCTCCGCGGCTCGCCTGGGTCTCCTGTCCCAAAGAGAATACCCGATCAAAGCTGCATTCGGCTCTGATCGGGTCTCTGTGTAAAAACCCAGAAGTGATGTCATGACATCCCTTCTGAGTACTCTGCGCCAAATTAAAAAAAATTACAGCATTCAAAACAGCCAAACTTGGCGTTTTGAGTGCTTTTAACCACTTAAGCCCCGGAAGATTTTACCCCCATTCCGACCAGGGGGTATTTTGTGATTCGGCACTGCGTGAATTTAACGGACCATTGCGCGGTCGTGCGACGCTGTACCTAAACAAATTCGGCGTCCTTTTTTTCCCACAAACAGAGCTTTCTTTTGGTGGTATTTGATTACCTGTGCGATTTTTTGATCACGCGCTATAAACAAAAAAAGAGCGTCAATTTTGCAAAAATAGCAATATTTTTCACATTTTTTTATATGAAATTCCCCCCCAAAAAAATGTAAAAATCAAAATTTTTTAACATTTTCGGCCAATTTGTTTTATGCTTATCAAAAACGAAGAGATTTCCAGTCACAACTTACCAACCAGTCAGCGACCAACCGAATTGACCTGTCTAACAGTATGCGTTAAAAACAGGGGTTTGGTTGCACACATTTGCAAATACATACGTAAGCTGCAGGCCCCGACAAGGCACCCTGTGATCTGCAGTCCCTAACTCTACAATTTAAAGAGTCTCTACAGTGAGAGCACATGTATTTAATGGGATAGATGGAGGACAGGTGACTAGAGGGAGCCCACCCCTCCTTAAAGGCACAGGGTCACACTGAACACCCAGCACATCGCACAATGGCGGCAAAGGTGTCAGTGCGTTGCCTGGCTCAATATAGATATCAATAATGCATAAAGTGGTCACCGCCTCCATCTATAACTGGTCTTGATGGTAAGAAGCACTGGAAGGGCGGACGCATATCAAAAACGAAGAGATTTCCAGTCACAACTTACCAACCAGTCAGCGACCAACCGAATTGACCTGTCTAACAGTATGCGTTAAAAACAGGGGTTTGGTTGCACACATTTGCAAATACATACGTAAGCTGCAGGCCCCGACAAGGCACCCTGTGATCTGCAGTCCCTAACTCTACAATTTAAAGAGTCTCTACAGTGAGAGCACATGTATTTAATGGGATAGATGTTTTTAACGCATACTGTTAGACAGGTCAATTCGGACTGGTTGGTAAGTTGTGACTGGAAATCTCTTCGTTTTTGATATGCGTCCGCCCTTCCAGTGCTTCTTACCATCAAGACCAGTTATAGATGGAGGCGGTGACCACTTTATGTAATTTGTTTTATGCTACCTATGTTTGGTAAAAAAAATCGCAAAAAGCGTATTGTGATTGGTTTGCGCAAAAGTTATCGCGTTTACTAACAAAGGGAAAGATTTTTGTCATTTTTGTTGTTTTTTTTTTAACGCGTAATGGCGGCGATCTGCGATTTTTTTTGCGGTACTGCGTCATTGGGGCGGACAGATCGGACCCTTGACTGACATTTTTGACACTTTTGGGGTTACCAGTGACATTTCTACAGTAATCAGTGCTATACATATGCACTGTTACTGTAAAAATACACTGGTAGTGAAGGGGTTAACTTTATTTGGGAGGGAGGGGCTGTGTGTGTCCCTAGGGGCGTGCTTTCTACTGTGATTGGCTGTGGCTTGAGCTGTAAGGACACTGATCAACTGATCTACGTAGTAGATCCGTGTGATCAGTGTTTTTACACGGAGGAGAATGACAGGTGGCTTGTTTACACCACGCGGGAGCGGGAGCGCGCCTCCGGGGGGGCGCGCTCGCTCCCTAGACCCTCACAAGCTAGTGACGTAGCCCTACGTCACTTTGCCTCTGAGGGGCTGACTGCCGACGTAGATCGGCGTTAAGCAGTCGGCAAGTGGTTAAGTAGTGATTGACCGATAATCGGCAAAGCCAATATATCGAGGGCCGATATGCACTTTGCCCAATATATCGTAATTGGCCTTTTGATTTACGGATATTGCCGATATTTCGGGAAAGTGCTTGTTCCGGGATGAAGTCTGCAGCTAGAGGCATCACCCTAGTACCGTTGTCCATAGCCGACGGTCGGCTGTCTTGTAATGACAACCGATGCAGCTGAGAAGCCGGGTCACGGCGTACTGACGTCACCCTCACGAAGCATCCAGGAAGTGCGGGCGAGCGGAGCCGTCCGGCCGGCGGCTACTACTACTCTCCTTTGGCGATTTACTTCTGTCTGCTAGTAAGTGTTACTCTTTCATTTAATAAATGTTTGTGGGATTTTATGCTATGGCGTCCCCTTTTGTGTTTTATGGTTGAAATCCCTCCACAACATCTCGAGTCCCTAGAGGCTGTTACAGGAGATCTGGTCATCGATCCTACACATCAGCTTAATACCATCTCTGCTTATCTCTACCTCCATTTGGTAAGGGTATTTTGAATTGTTATTGACCACACAGCGCCTTGCATGGTTGGGACCCTCTGTGGCATTCATATAAGCTTTATATTCGTCACTCTGGTAAGCTACATTCCTATCGGTGGAGGTATCTGGATCTACTATCTCAGCTGCCCTTTTTCTTATTCTTGGTAAGAAGTACCTTATAGGTTTGCTTTGGTGGTGGAGTTTTTATCTATTTCACGCCTATATTTACACTCTTATAAGAGCACTTCCTTACCACTTGGAGTCTCTGTGCTTTTTATTTACATAGAGTGCTATCTCCACATTGGTTATTTTGGTTTTACGCTATGGCGTTTTATTTTTATATTTCACATACAACTACCACATTGAGGGGATCGGCGTTGAGACTGTGAGGTCCATCGTGTCCAAGCCCCCGTGAACATCTGGAATCGCTGTTATCATTTGGCATGAATTTTACCTGTTTCTGGTAAGCGTTTCATCTACACGGTTACCCCAAATCACGTTTTCAATTTTTGGATTGATTCACTGACTTTTCTTTGGACTATTATTTCAATTTCATTTTCATTTTTTACTGTTTGATATATTTCATTTTATATGCTTTGATCATTCTTTAGCGCAACTTATTTATAATATTTAAAGCTGTTATAGCTGCAAAGGGTGGGCCAACTCAATTTTGAAAACTATGGAGTAAGAATGAGAGCCATTAAAGTTCATGTGCGTCCCAATACTTTTAGTAATATAGTGTATGTCAGGGAAAAATAATAATAATAATAATAATAATAAAAAATACAGTAGATCGCTGCAAGTGCTAATCAGTATGTTCTTACCAGGGGTAGGGGGGATTCCCCTTGTCAGAACACAAAGGCAGAGAGGGGGAGATCGCTTTGTGTTATTATGACGATCTTCTAGTGTGTTCCAGCCTTTAGAGAGGATGTATCTGCTTTTCCTGTAAATTACTTTCATTTGTTTTAAGCAGGGGGAGTGGAATTATACTTGGTGTGGTTCAAGTTGCACAAAGAGGTCTATGCAGCATTGACATATGCTACATGTCTTTTTGGTAAGCAATTTTGAAACTCTACTGAAATTAATACTTTTTTTTTACAGTTTTTCATGCTCAGGCAATGGCGAGATTGAGCTGAACATTGCATGTGGCCTAAAGGAGCATGGTTAAATTAAACATATGTAAGCTTTTAAAGGGCTCATGTACACGGCCACAAAAAAATGCGCCATTGTTATCATTAAACTTCTTTTTACAGATCTGAAAGCAGATGTACAGTGTTGGTTCCTATTGGGTTCATGCACAGGTCTGTGATCAGTAAATTTGCCCTGTGAACAGATCTATAGAAAAAAAAAAAAAAAAAACTGCATCTGAGGACCATATTTGCGCTGTACGCAACATATGTTCTAATGTTTACATGCGTACAGCGCAAATGTACTCTATTGGAGTACAACAGCCAACGTAGGTCACTTGGTAGCAATAATGGGACCAGACATTACGTCACCAGGGTCTCTGACCGCTCGTTTGGAATCTGTTCTGCAGCTTGGGTTTTGGATCCTTTACATGCTCTTTCATTTATTTTAAATGTGAGTGCACTCTTTAATTGATAAATTAGCGTTTATGAAACTAGATTACGCTATGATTCCTTGCATTTATTTTATGTATACTGGGACCGATATATGGATTGGAAACATGCCAGGATAAACAGTTTTGATGGGGTCTTGTCTTTTTGGGAATCACATCTCCCCTAAGCGCTTTAGGCTTTTCCATTATATTGGAAGCCATTTGATTCTGGTAAGCGACCATTCCTTTCTTTTCAGTGTTGGTGTTTACACTTGAAGGATTTGGGAAGACTGGCTCTCCTACGCATGCTGGGACTTGTGGTGCTCTTCCTATGGAGCATACTATTTTAGTCACTAGAATCAATATTTTTCTTCTTTCTTCTATGGACACTTTATGGACTTATATGAATATTTTTACTCGTGTTTTTCATTTTTGCTCTTTTGCTATTATGTATCACTATATTAGCACTGCACCTTATGTATATATTTGGTAGCAAGCAGCCTGCGTCCTAGCAACATAGGACAATAAGTAGCAATAATATTCATCTAAAAAATGGAGTGCTGTTCCTTTATACATATAAATAATGAAAACAAATATATAATGCAATATGATAAAGAACTGTACGTGATAAAATAAATCCACCTTAATTACTATGAGCTACTCACATCAGCATATATATCTTATTAGGTGTAAAACATCTCATTCAAAAACCATTCCGTGATGTGATAAAATAACATAAACGTGCTCTCAATTATAAGGCAAAACAAGTGTCCATAATATAATTGTGGTGCTCCATAAAAGTCCACACTTCAAACAAATAAATCTTTCTTCAACCACCAAACACCTCTGGGTGCATTGCCTGCTCACCTTTTACACTGACCTAAAAGGTCAGTAAACGCAGTTTCTAATAACAGCTTTGCAGATCCACCATGCGGCTCTCTTCCCCACCTTCGTGCCTGTTGTCCCCTTTAAGGGGCTTGCCAGAGTTATCTCCACTCCACAATAAAGACTCAAATATATAAAGAAAATCCACGCATAGCACAATATGTAAACTTAAAGCACTTTATTAAAATAATCCCTTTGCACTCAAATTAGTACACCTTGAATATTGCAGGACATTTTTAAACCGTCAGCAATTGCTTCCTCACCACCTTCTGGGTATCAGAAACACCGGAAATTACGTCACAGGCCGCACCGACGCGTTACGTCACTGGCCATTTGTCTTCCTCAGCATTACGTTCACATTTATTTTTTATATTTTTAGCAGCACATGAGTTCATTACTATAATAAGGTAGCAATAGCCACCTGCGTCCTAACAACCAATAGGCTCCAGTAATGCTGTATACATGTAAACGTTTCTCAAACATTACATGTGTACAGCATACAGAGCATTTTTTACAAAGGATCTAGCTGGCAGCTTTTGCCATCAAGATTGTGTATACCACAACATAGCTGCTGTATTTTTTTATGGCCATGTGCATGCATCCTTACTAAATACATGGTATTTCTAGAACAAACACATAAACCCTAGGATCAACAAATTAAATTCTGTCATTACTTCTAAAGGCTATGGTCACTTTCTTTTTTCTTCTAAAATTCAGCTCCCTGTGAACCAATTTACCCTTAATGGACCTCAGTTGCAGGAAAGTTTTCTTTTATTTTTAGAAAAAGGCCTTACCTTAGCCCCTGCTGTGTTCCATAGAAAGCTTTATGACTTCCTGGTAAGCAGATTTAGAAACCAGAAACCAGTAAGACACCGAAAGCAGATTACCAGCTGACCTCATTAGCACACACCCTGCACCCATCAACTAGGTTTGCATGGCATCCAGGCATCCCTCCACGTGTGCCTTTACCTGGCTTGCCAATGTAAGCTGCCACAGCTGACATATTTGCACAGCATTCCCAGTGTCCCTCCAGATGGGCCCGGGCCTCTCTAGGGCCGCATGTGGGCCATGGGTCGTGGGTTGGACATCCCTTATGTAGTGCAAGGGCCTTCCTAAATGGATACAGAGTAAATGGACAGATAGGGGATTCCTCCTATTTCATAGTTTTGGTGAATCTAAAAGAAATTGTACAGAGATTGTACAATCAGATTGTATAGTGTTTTGCCAGATTTGTACACCTAAAATGAACTTTCATTGCCATTAATTGTTAATGGCACCCCAAACACAGAAGAAAACACACATTTTGCCATGTTAAAAAAAAAAAAAAAAAAAAAAAGGAAAAATGCAGCAAAACGCACAGTAAAAAAGTGCAGTGTGCCAAAATGTACCATGAGCTACTTGCATGTGCATGTGCCATATGCATGATAACTGACAAGCGAAAAGAAAACAAACAAAAAAAACAGCATGTGGGAATGTGAGTTCCCCCTACGCAGAGATGTGAACGGGGCTGGACAGCTAAGTATCTCCATCCACTCCCTTCTATGTACTTGTATAAAGCTGGCCATACACTATGGAATCTGATTGTTCAATTTCCTTTAGATCCACCATCAACTACACTGTATTGTTAATGCATGCATTTAATGGCATCCCAGTATTTGTTCGTAGGGTTCAATGTTGAGTTGGCCCACCCTTTGCAGCTATAGCAGCTTCAACTATTCTGGGAAGGCTGCCCACAAGGTTATGCAGTGTGTCTATGGGAATGTTTGACCATTCTTCCAGAAGCGCATTTGTTAGGTCAGGCACTGACGTTGGACGAGAAGGCTTGGCTCGCAGCCCCCACTGTAATTCATCCAA